>NC_091993.1:26833034-27149700 GCF_044704955.1 Pristiophorus japonicus
TAGACTTGACTCCAGACTTGACTACCCCAATGCACTCCTGGCTGGTCTCCCACATTCTACCCTGCATGAACTTGAAGTCATCCAAAGCTCAGCTGCCCCGTGTCCTAACTCGCACCAAGTCCCGCTCACCCATCACCCCCTGTGCTCGCTGACCTACATTCGCTCCTGCTTAAGCAACGCCTCGAAATCCTTGTTTTCAAACTGCTCCATGGCCTCGTCCCTCCCTATCTCGGTAACCTTCTCCAGCCCCACAACCCCCCGAGATATCTGCGCTCCTCAAATTCTGCCCTCTTGAGCATCCCTGATTATAATCGCTCCACCATTGATGGCCGTGCCTTCAGCTGCCTGGGCCCCAAGCTCTGGAACTCCCTCCCTAAACCTCTCTGCCTCTCTATCCTCCTTTAATGCTCCTTAAAGCCTTCATCTGCCGTAATTTCTTCTTATCTGGCTCGGTGTAAAATTTTTGTTTTATAACACTCCTGTGAAGTGCCATGGGGCGTTTTACTACGTTAAAGGTGCTATATAAATACAAGTTGTTGTTATGCACAGTAGCCCGACTGGTTAAATGTCACCTGAAGCCAGTTCCTGAACTTGGATCCCTCTAACTAGACAATCCAATTCCCACCAACAGACTGGGATGTGCAGAGTGGGATAGTGGACAGGATCCAGATCCTTGGGAGACAAGCTGAACGCAGGTAGCTCATTGACGAACAATGACAGAATAACTTCATTTCCATTATTAACTCTAAAGAAGACACAACAAAGAGCTCCAAAACAAGGGCGGTGCCACAAACAACCTTATCCTGCCAAGGGTCAACAGTCACAAAGGTCTTTGGCATTTTCTTATCGAGTCCCCATAGGCACAAGCCCAGAACACTGCTGACACTTACTGTGCAATCACAGCTTCAACTCCACAGTCCCGTTTCCTACTTCCTCCCAGCGACATTCCCGAACAATCAAAGTGTATCATTGTTTAGGGTTCCTTCCAATCCTGTGGTCCAACAGCACACGTCTGCAGTACTTGTGGGTAGACCTTCTATTAACTCTCTCGGGAGAAGAGAGAGAGAATAAGAAAGAAAGAGAGAGAAAGAAAAAGTGAGCGAGAAAGAGAGAGGGAAAGAGAGAAAGAAAGAAAGAGAGAGGGAGAGAGAGAGAAAGACTTGCATTTATATAGCGTCTCTCACAACCTCAGGACGTCACAAAGTGCTTCACAGCCAATTGAAGCACTTTTGAAGTGCAGTCACTGTTGTAATGTAAGAAACGATGAAGAACACAATTCAAGCATTTAGCACCAAGAAGGAAGTTGAGAAAATGGACCAGGAGAGGTTTCTGAGGGGAGTTTAACTATGTGATCGCAACAACAACTTGCGTTTAGATAGCGCCTTTAATGTAGTAAAATGTGCCAAAGTGCTTCACAGGAGCTTTATCAAGCAAACTTTGACACTGAGCCAGGAGATTTTTTTTAAATTCGTTCCTGGGATGGCGTTACTAGCAAGGCCAGCATTTATTGCCCATCCCTAATTGCCCCTTGAGAAGGTGGTGGTGAGCCGCCTTCTTGAACCGCTGCAGTCCGTGTGGTGAAGGTGCTCCCAGAGTGCTGTTAGGGAGGGAGTTTCAGGGTTTTGACCCAGCAACGATGAAGGAACAACGATGAAGGTGTGCGACTTGGAGATGGTCATTGCCTGGCATTGTGTGGCGCGAATGTTACTTGCCACTTATCAGACCAAGCCTGAATGTCGTCCAGGTCTTATTGCATGCGGGCACGGACTGCTTTATTATCTGAGGAGTTGGGAATGGAATTGATTACTGTGCAATCATTAATGAACATCCCCATTTCTGACTTTATGATGGAGGTAAGGTTATTTAATCTGAAGATGGGTGGGCCTAGGATAGGTGACCAAAAGCTTGGTCAAAGAGGTAGGTTTTAATGAGATGGAGAGGTTTAGGGAGGGAATTCCAGAGCTTAGGGCCCAGGCAGCTGAAGACACGGTCGTCAATGGTGGAGCGATTAAAGTCGTTGGATGAGTAAGAGGCCAGAATTGGACGAGCACAGAGATCTTGGAGGATTGTAGGCAATGTTCCCCCTAATATTTTGGGGGAGTGCGCAGTCCATTGAAAATTTAGCACATGCGCAAAATCTCGCATTGCAGTCCGGGAACCAGAAGATACAGATTTAAGGTGATTGGCAGAAGAACCAAAGGCAACATGAGGAAAAAAACATTTTACGCAGCGAGTGGTTAGGATCTGGAATTCGCTGCCTGAGAGGGTGATGGAGGCAGACTCAAGCATGGCTTTCCAAAGGGAGCTGGATAAGTTGCTGAAGGAACAATTTTGCAGAGCTGCGGGTAAAGGGCGTGTGTGTGCGTCTAGCTGAAGTGCTCTTGCAGAGAGCCGGCACGGGCTCAACGGGCTGAATGGCCTCCTTCTGTGCTGTGACCATTTTACGACTTTATGATCCTATCCTAGAGAATGTCACACTTGCTCTGTGTTTGTTTGTTTTTTAAGATTGATTTTCTGCCCAGCAATCCCCCACCCCCCCCCGCCGCTACCCCCCACCCTTCAAGGTGCGGAGTCTGGCTGGAGAATGTTCCATGTTGTCCAGCAGACAGCGACTCAAAGCAGCCAGTCAGAAAGGAAACTATTCAAAAGCAGAATCAGCAATCGCAAAAAGTATGGGAAGGGTGTAAACATCAGGCAGGGGTCCCTCTCCTCCCAGTAAGTGTGCATGTTGTGTGGGCTCAGGCTGCGATGCCCACTGTGGAAGAATAGTCTACCAGCACTTAAACTTGTTTGAAAGAAGAAAGACTTACATTTATATAGCGCCTTTCATGACCACCAGACCTCTCAAAGCGCATTACAGCCAATGAAGTACTTTTGGAGTGTGGTCACTGTTGTAATGTGGGAAACGCGGCAGCCAATTTGCGCACAGCAAGCTCCCACAAACAGCAATGTGATAATGATCAGATAATGTTTTTGTGATGTTGGTTGAGGGATAAATTTTGGCCCCAGGACACCGGGGATAACTACCCTGCTCTTCGAAATACTGTCTTGGGATCCTTTACGTCCACCTGAGAGAGCAGACGGGGCCTCGGGTTAACGGCACCTCCGACAGTGCAGCACTCCCTCAGCACTGCACTGGGAGTGTCAGCCTAGATTTATGTGCTCAAGTACCTGGAGTGGGTTTGGTCAGCTGTTGGACGTTGACCCAACACAAGTTTCTGGCTTTTGATAAAGAGAGGGAAAAGTTGCAGAAGGTGAAAATACTTCAATAAACGCCAAGCAACCCATTTCTCCTCATTTATCCATTAGTTTAATATAATCAAAAGGAGAAAGTGGGGATGGAAGAGAGAACTAAATGCAAAATCCTTCCTCCTGCCAGGTGTCTAGTTTGGCAGAGCTAAATTGTTAAAATCGATTATTCTGCTAGCTGTGCAGGTCCAACATTGAATGAATTGGAACAGACTTAAAAAGAAAATAGAAATAATTTGCATTTCTATAGCGCCTTTCATGACCTCAGGATGTCCCAAAGCGCTTTACAGCCAATGAGGTACTTTTTGAAGTGTAGTCACTGTTATTAATGTGGGAAACACGGCAGCCAATCTGCGCGCAGCAAGCTCCCACAAACTGCAATGTAATAATGACCAGATAATCTATGTTTCAGTGATGTTAGTTGAAAGATAAATATTAGGCAGAAGTCCCCTGCTCTTCTTTGAAATATATCTTTACATTCACCTGAGAGAGCAGACACGGACTCGGTATAACATTTCATCTGAAAGATGTCTCTTGACAGTGCAGCACTCCCTCAGCACTACACTGGAGTGTCAGGCTGGACTTATGTGCTCAAAGACTCTGGAGTGAGACTTGAACCCACGACCCACTGACTCAGAGACGCGAGCCCAGTTGCTAATGGCCATGGACTCTTTGTCCAAAACTGCCTCTAATTCTGCAATGATAATGATACCGAGAAGCTACAGGAAATTGCGATGTACAAGGTGGAAAAATCGTTAGCTGGAAAAGCATTAGACTTACAGCCCAGGAAAAAAGATCCGTTTGTTCCTTAGTCTGCCCAGATTCAGTTGAAATGGTGCTAGAGTGCCCCTGGGCGAGGGAGTGGAAAATTAGCCAGGGCTCCTGCTCCTGATCAGTTATCCAGTAACCCAACCCCAACTTCCTCCCCCTTCTGCAACTGTGCCTGGATGGTTGTCAGGGGAGAGACTGGGGAAGGTGTGATGCCCATGTAGCGGAATAGTCCAGTGATTCTTGTAGTCTAGCTTCCGACTTAAACGCCATTGGGACAAGTTGCTGCAGGGCAACCGAAATTTGTGCCACCCTGCCCGGGCAAGGAGTCATTCACTGACAGTGAAAGGGGAGACAAAAGGCGGGGGTAGAAAAGAGGTATAATGAATTCACCATTGGCCTTGTTTGTTCCTCAATGGCTTCTTTTAATGAGGATGTGGAGGTTTGTTGCATCCCCCAGAGACAGCAGCAAACTGCTTTGCTTCAGATTAGGTCACGGCTGTCAATCTAATACTGTTCATTGACGTTGATAGCCAATTAGCAGCAATTCTTTGGCCCTGCAGCAACGCTTGACTCTGTCTCTTTGGTCACACCCAATGCCTGAGCATCTGTGGCGTCCTATCCTGCAAACAAAAGGGCTGGGACTCTCATTTGTCTCTAGAGGTCTTTAAGTTCACAAAAGGATTTGATAGGGTTAAACGTAGAGAAGATGCCTCCACTTGTGGGGGGGGGGGGGGGAGGGGAGGGGAGTGGAGGGGGGGGAAGTGGAGTGGAGTGGGGGGGGGAGGGGAGTGGGGGAGGGGGGAGGGGAGTGGGGGGGGGAGGGGAGTGGGGAGGGGGGAGGGGGGAGGGGAGGGGAGTGGGGAGTGGAGTGGAGTGGGGAGGGGAGTGGGGGGGGGGGGGGAGGGGAGTGGGGAGGGGAGTCCAAAACTAGGGGCCATGAATCTAAGATGGTCACTAAAAAAATCCAATAGGAAATTCAGGAGAAACTTCTTTACCCAGAGAGTGGTGAGAATGTGGAACTCGCTGCCACAGGGAGTGGTTTAATTCGAATAGTACGATGCATTTAAGGGAAGGCTGGATAAATACATGAGAAAGAAGAAAGAAAGAAAGACTCGCAATTATATCATAAAATCATAGAACCATAGACGTTTACAGCACGGAAGGAGGTCATTTCGGCCCATCGTGTCCGTGCCAGCCAACAAGAGCTACCCAGCCTAATCCTACTTTCCAGCTCTTGGTCCGTAGCCCTGTAGGTTACGGCACTTCAAGTGCACATCCAAGTACTATTTAAATGTGGTGAGGGTTTCTGCCTCTACCTCCCTTTCAGGCAGTGAGTTCCAGACCACCACCACCTTCTGGGTGAAGAAATTTCCCCTTAAACCCCCTCTAAACCTTCTACCAATTGCTTTAAATTTATGCCCCCTGGTTGTTGGCCCCTCTGCTAAGGGAAATGGGCCCTTTCTATCCATTATATCCAGGCCCCTCATAATTTTATACACCTCAATGAAGTCTCCCCTCAGCCTTCTCTGTTCCAAGGGAAACAAACCCAGCCTATCCAATCTGTCCTCATAGTTAAGATTCTCCACTCCCGGCAACATCCTCGTAAATCTTGCCTGTACCCTCGCCAGTGCAATCACGTCCTTCCTGTAATGCGGTGACCAGAACTGCACGCAGTACTCCAGCTGTGGCCTAACCAGTGTTTTATAGTGCCTTTCGCGACCGTCGGACATCTCAAAGCGCTTTACAGCCAATGAAGTACTTTTGGAGTGTCGTTGCTGTTGTAATGTGGGAAATGCTGCAGCCAATTTATGCACAGCAAGCTCCCACAAACAATAATGACCAGATAATCTGTTTTTGTTGTGGTGATTGAGGGATAAATATTGCCCAGGACGCCGGGGATAACTCCCCGACTCTTTTTTGAAATAGTGGCTGTGGGATCTTTTACGGCCACCTGAGAGGGCAGTCGGGCCCTCGGTTTAACGTCGCATCCGAAAGACGGCACCTCCGACAGTGCAGCGTTCCCTCAGCACTGCACTAGGAGTGTCAGCCTAGATTTATGTGCTCACATTGACCAATGACCTTCAGGAAACATAGAAACATAGAAAATAGGTGCAGGAGTAGGCCATTCGGCCCTTCGAGCCTGCACCGCCATTCAATGAGTTCATGGCTGAACATGCAACTTCAGTACCCCATTCCTGCTTTCTCAACATACCCCTTGATCCCCCTAGTAGTAAGGACTTCATCTAACTCCTTTTTGAATATAGTTAGGAGAGGTGGGGAGAAAATGTATCAAGAGGGAGAAGAGTGTGAGGTATGTACAATGTGGGAATTATTTTAAAAGAAAGATGAGCTTCATGACCTCAGGATGTCTGAAAGTGCTATCCAGCCAACGAAGACCTTAGTTTTTGAAGTGTGGTCACTATTGTAATGTAGGTTTAGGCCAACATCCCCAGTATCGAAGCACTGACCACACTCGACCAGCTCCGTTGGGCAGGCCACATCGTCCACATGCCCGACACGAGACTCCCAAAGCAAGCGCTCTACTCGGAACTCCTACATGGCAGGCAAGCCCCAGGTGGGCAGAGAAAACGTTTCAAGAATACCCTCAAAGCCTCCTTGATAAAATGCAACATCCCCACCGACACCTGGGAGTCCCTGGCCCGAGACTGCCCGAAGTGGAGGAAGAGCATCCGGGAGGGCACTGAGCACCTCGAGTCTCGTCGCCGAGAGCATGCAGAAAACAAGCGCAAGTAGCGGAAGGAGCGAGCGGCAAACCAGACTCCCCACCCACCCTTTCCTCCAACCACTGTCTGTCCCATCTGTGACAGAGACTGTAATTCCCGTATTGGACTGTACAGTCACCTGAGAACTCACTTTTAGAGTGGAAGCAAGTCTTCCTCGATTTGGAGGGACTGCCTATGATGATGATGATGAATGTAGGCAAACGCAACAGCCAATTTGCGCAGCAAGCTCCCACAAACAGCGATGACTGGACGATCTGTTTTTTTGTGATGTTGGTTGAGGGTTTAACTGTTTGCCCAGGGCACAGGGGAGAACTCCCCTTGCTCTAATTCGAAGAGTTGTAGGCCTTTACTTTCCCCTCCGACGTGAATACTGAGTGAAAGCCCCTGATGCCTGCACACCAACGAATCCGATACTGAGTCAAACCCGACCTCGGGCTTACCGGAGCTGTCATTGGGGGGGGGGGAGAAACAAATCTGATTTTCGTCTTTGTTATCTGAAGAGCTGAAATGGCATCACTGATAAGACTCGTTGCTGACGAGAGGTTCTACCGCCACCCCAACTCCTTCCTCCCCCTGCTTTTTCTAAAATCCTACCCCATGCATCGTAAGCCACCTAATGTGCTGGCAGCTGGAGTCTATGTGCAGCTGTGACACCCATCTGGAAACACTTCACACTGCAGCCAGTGTCTCACACGTACTGAATTTCACATGCAAACCTGATCCAGGCACTGCTTCTGTCTCACACCACCCGATCCACCGCTTACTGATCAGCATGTGTTTGACACAGAGCAGGCACAGCCACAGCTGAGCAAAGCACTCGGAGATCCTGGCCATCGCCGCACTGCAGCATTCATAAGAGGCAGCCTAATTAAAAGGACGGACATTCTGCTGAATCTTTGGATTCTCGGAACTCCTACACGGCAAGCGAGCCCCAGGTGGGCAGAGGAAACGGTACAAGGACACCCTCAAAGCCTCCCTGATAAAATGCAACATCCCCACCGACACCTGGGAGTCCCTGTCCAAAGACCGCCCCAAGTGGAGGAAGTGCATCCGGGAGGGCGCTGAGCACCTCGAGTCTCGTCGCCGAGAGCGTGCAGAAATCAAGCGCAGGCAGTGGAAGGAGCGTGCGGCAAACCAGTCCCACCCACCCTTTCCTTCAACCACTGTCTGCCCCACCTGTGACAGGGACTGTAATTCCCCTATTGGACTGCTCAGTTACCTGAGAACTCACTTTTAGAGTGGAAGCAAGTCTTCCTCGATTTCGAGGGACTGCCTATGATGATGGGATGCGACATGAAATTAACGTTCACCCCTTGAACGTTGGGTGAAGGGGAGGGAATTAGCTGAAAATCCGTTCAGTCTTAGTGCCTGAGCCTTACTGCATTGCTGTTGGTGGGAGCTTGTTGTGCACAAATCGGCTGCCGCGTTTTCCTACATCTCAATAGTGACTGCACTTTGAAAAGGACTTCAAAAGGACGTCGCTTTGGGACGCTCTGAAGTCATGAAAGGTGCGATAGAAATTGCATTTAAGGGGAAGTTAGATGAACGTACGAGAGAGAAAGGAATAGAAGGATATGTTGCTCGGGTTAGTGGGAGGAGGCTCAAGTGGACAACAACAACAACAACGTATTTATATAGCGCCTTGAACATAGTGAAACATCCCAAGGCGTTTCACAGGAGTATTATGAGATAAAATTTGATACCGAGCTGCATAAGGAGAAATCAGGGCAGGTGACAAAGAGGTAGGTTTTAAGGAGCGTCTTGAAGGAGGAAAACTGAGATGAGGAGGAATTTCTTCTCTCAGAGGGTTGTAAATCTGTGGAATTCGCTGCCTCAGAGAGCTGTGGAAGCTGGGACATTGAATAAATTCAAGACAGAGATAGATAGTTTCTTAACCGATAAGGGGATAAGGGGTTATGGGGAGCGGGCAGGGAAGTGAACCTGAGTCCATGATCGGATCAGCCATGATCTTATTAAATGGTGGAGCAGGCTCGAGGGGCTGTGTGGCCTACTCCTGCTCCTATTTCTTATGTTCTTATGAAGGAGAGGTAGAGAGGCAGAGAGGTTTAGGCAGGGAGTTCCAGAGCTTGGGGTCCAGGCAACAGAAGACACGGCCACCGATGGTTGAGCGATTATAATTAGCGATGCTCAAGAGGACAGAATTAGAGGAGCGCCGATATCGCGCCAGGTTACCTAACGCAGCATGGACTGGGCATCAATCCCGAGCCGAGACCCTCCTGGTCTGTACGAGTCCGTACCACGCCGGGGAGTGCTAGTATCCAATCAAGCCATTGGGCCAACCTTGAGCAATCCAGCACATAAATCAGTGTAGGTTCGCTCTTCAGTGAGGCAGTTCTCCTTTTTATAGCTGGGCCTTGTTTACCCTAGGGAACAATTCTTGCCCGGTTTTGTTCCCTCCGCTCCGTGGCCTCAGACTATGGCACAACTGCCCCACGGAGACACAGTGCAAATAAACGTTTGGACAACTCTTGCTATCACCAGCTCCTCAGGAACCAGCTGGCACAAAAGGGCTAATTGCTGCAATATTCTGGTGCTGGCTTGCATAGCTGTGCTGTAAGTGAGCGACAATCAGTATAACACCACTGCGGCAATTTTTAACGAACAATGTACAACCAAATAAGTGTTCTGGAAAATACTGTCACCATGGCAACGCTGAGGCCTTCTATAAAGGCCATGATTTCAATGTACAAAAAGAATCACAGCTTGTAACGTTTGATTTAAATCACAGTTTTAAATTTTGTGTTATCCATGTGCTCTACCACAATTTCACAGAGGCATGCGGAGTATCTGAATTGTAAATTATATCAGTTTTAATTACTACGATTGTTGACAAAAACGGATGCTGCTAGAGAAAGCTCAGGGGCAAAATTGCCCCTTTTTATAGCCCCCTTAGCGCCTGGGGGGAGGTCAGGGGGACGCAATGGCATTTCCGCCCAGGGAGGGGCACCTCCGGGGTAATTGTCCCAGAGATTTGCGGGGGCGCTGTCCCGGCAGCGCTGTGCCTGGCGATTAGCGCCCTGAGCCAGCGCGCAACCGGCGATGACATCATCACCATGTACGCCGACCCCTTTACGCCCCGTGGGGGAAAATTGCCCCGCGGGTCGCGAGGCTGGCGGACGCCTGCCGCCAGGTCGCCCCTTAAAGGGGAGGCCTTAGGCGCCCCGGGCCGCCATCTTTATTTGCCGGCTGACTCTTGTGCCGGACCAACAATGGTGGCCCTCACGTCGACGGTTTTGGGTGCCAGGCTGCTGGCCCGGTCGAACACGTCCCGGGTGGCCCAGTGGCAGACACCAAAGGTTCAGCAGAGTGTGCCTCGGCCCTCCCCTTTAATGGAAGGGGTGGGGCGTTCTAGGGTGTCAGCGCTCTGCGGAGCACATAGCGCTGGCCTGCAGCATGTAGCATTGACTCAGATCTGCGATGCTGCCCCGGGAGCGCCCCTCAAAGAAAGCGGCGTTCCGGAGCCAGTGCCCCACTTCCCTGGAGAGGCACGCGGACCATTTCCGCATCGGATGCGGGACCTCCGGGCCGGGCACAGGAGGTTGCCACCCCCGATCAGGGCAAAGGGCAACTCCCAGCCCCTTGTTGTTGTGGGAGATCGCCCTTTGACCTTCAGAGTCCAACCTTTCACCATTATACTTGTGGTCATTGCCCCTGTGAACTTTTCTCTCCTTATCCTTCTCGGGCCAAAGTGTATCGCCCGACATTCTCTCGCCCCCCTCCCAAAAGCGTCACCATTGAAATAATTTCTCATCCCAGAAATGTGCCTGATCTAACCGGTCTTTTCCCCAGAGCCTCAACAGCGTGGAATTCCTTCCTTCCCTCCACTTGCAATTGCCGGCATGGACCTGTTTCTGTGCTGTAAATTCTTTATAACTGGTTCACTTAATCACTATTCCTTACCTTCCCAACCCAAACCTTTTCAACCTTGCTGGCTTAGCTCTTTATCCTTCAGTAGAATCTTAGAATGGTTGCAGCACGGAGGAAGGCCATTTGGCCCGTCGAACCTGTGCCGGCTCTCTGCAAGAGCGTTACAGTGAGTCCCACTCCCCGCCCTTTCCTGCCGTGTGTTACCCGTCCCTAGTTGCCCTGAGAAGGTGGTGGGCCATCTTCTTCAACCACACACATTTTTTGTGGTGATTTGACACAGCTGAGAGGCTTCCTTGGTCATGTCTGAGGGCAGTTAAAATTCAACCACGTCGGCGTGGGACTGGAGTCACATGTAGGCCAGACCTGGGTAAGGACAGCAGGTTTCCTTCCCTTTGGCACGTGAGACTCGACAGTGAGTGTCAGCAGCTTGTTCATCCAGGGGAAAGGAAGGGGTGTCACAGCTGACTCTCGTTCGCTTCTCAGTGCACACGCAAGCAGCTTCCAGACAAAGCCTCCAGACGTCCAGAAGCACCAGCAAGCCAAGCTGATTTTCCACCCATCCTTCGATAGCCCAAGACCGCGGCCAGCTGTAGCCAATGACCAGCAACTAAACCTGGGACGTTCCTGGTGCGTCTCACACAGACCAATGAAAAAAGGAAAGTCTTGCATTTATATAGCGCCTTTCAGGACCACCAGTCGTCCTAAACCGCTTTACAGCCAATGAAGTACTTTTTCAAGTGTTGTCACTGCTCCAATGTAGGAAACGCGGCAGCCAATTTGCTCACAGCAAGCTCCCACAAGCAGCAATGTGATAATGACCAGATAATCCGTGATTTAGTTATGTTGATTGAGGGATAATTATTGGCCAGGACACCGGGGGTTAACTCACCCTGCTCTTCTTCGAAATAGTGCCGTGGGATCTTTTACACCCAACCGGGAGAGCAGACGGGGCCTCGGTTTAACGTCTCATCCGAAAGACAGCACCTCCGACAGTGCAGCAATCCCTTGACACTGCACTGCAGTGTCAGCCTAAATTTTTGTGCTCAGGTCCCTGGAGTGGGACTTGAACCAAAACCTTCTGATTCAGAGGTGAGAGTGCTGCCCACTGAGCCACCACTTACACAATAAAGCCATTAAAACGACTTGTCCACCTAGTTTGGGGTTGACGCGTCATAGAAGCATAAGGGTAAGGGGTAAACCATTTAGGACCGAGATGAGGAGAAACTTCTTCACCCAGAGAGTGGTGAACCTGTGGAATTCTCGACCACAGAAAGTTGTTGAGGCCAATTCACTAAATATATTCAAAAAGGAGTTAAATGTAGTCCTTACTACTAGGGGGATCAAGGGGTATGGCGAGAAAGCAGGAATGGGGTACTGAAGTTGCATGTTCAGCCATGAACTCATTGAATGGCGGTGCAGGCTAGAAGGGCCAAATGGCCTACTCCTGCACCTATTTTCTATGTTTCTAAGCATAGAAATAGGTGCAGGAGTAGACCATTCGGCCCTTCGAGCCTGCACCATCATTCAATATGATCATGGCTGATCATGCAACTTTAGTACCCCATTCCTGCTTTCTCTCCATACCCCTTGATCTTTTTTGCTGTAAGGGCCACATCTAACTCATAAGAACATAAGAATTAGGAACAGGAGTAGGCCATCTAGCCCCTCGAGCCTGCTCCGCCATTCAATAAGATCATGGCTGATCTGGCCGTGGACTCAGCTCCACTTACCCACCCTCTCCCCGTAACCCTTAATTCCCTTATTGGTTAAAAATCTATCTATCTGTGACTTGAATACATTCAATGAGTTAGCCTCAACTGCTTCCTTGGGCAGAGAATTCCACAGATTCACAACCCTCTGGGAGAAGAAATTACTTCTCAACTTGGTTTTAAATTGGCTCCCCCGTATTTTGAGGTTGTGCCCCCTAGTTCTAGCCTCCCCTACCAGTGGAAACAACCTCTCTGCCTCTATCTTGTCTATCCCTTTCATTATTTTAAATGTTTCTATAAGATCACCCCTCATCCTTCTGAACTCCAACGAGTAAAGACCCAGTCTACTCAATCTATCATCATAAGGTAACCCCCTCATCTCTGGAATCAGCCTAGTGAATCGTCTCTGTACCCCCTCCAAAGCTAGTATATCCTTCCTTAAGTAAGGTGACCAAAACTGCATGCAGTACTCCAGGTGCGGCCTTACCAATACCCTTTACAGTTGCAGAAGGACCTCCCTGCTGTTGTACTCCATCCGTCTCGCAATGAAGGCCAACATTCCATTCGCTTTCCTGATTACCTGCTGCACCTGCAAACTAACTTTTTGGGATTCCTGCACAAGGACCCCCAGGTCCCTCTGCACCGCAGCATGTTGTCATTTCTCCCCATTCAAATAATATTCCCTTTTACTGTTTTTTTTCCCAAGGTGGATGTCCTCACACTTTCCGACATTGTATTCCATCTGCCAAACCTTCGCCCATTCGCTTAACCTATCTAAATCTCTTTGCAGCCTCTCTGTGTCCTCTACACAACCCGCTTTCCCACTAATCTTCCCCACTACAGATGTTAAACTATAGTTACCTGCCTTTTGTCTGCCCCCTTTTTTAAACAGAGGTGTTACATTAGCTGCTTTCCAATCCGCTGGTACCTCCCCAGAGTCCAGAGAATTTTGGTAGATTATAACGAATGCATCTGCTATAACTTCCGCCATCTCTTTTAATACCCTGGGATGCATTTCATCAGGACCAGGGGGCTTGTCTACCTTGAGTCCCATTAGCCTGTCCAGCACTACCCCCCTAGTGATAGTGATTGTCTCAAGGTCCTCCCTTCCCACATTCCTGTGACCAGCAATTTTTGGCATGGTTTTTGTGTCTTCCACTGTGAAGACTGAAGCAAAATAATTGTTTAAGGTCTCAGCCATTTCCACATTTCCCATTATTAAATCCCCCTTCTCATCTTCTAAGGGACCAACATTTACTTTAGTCACTCTTTTCCGTTTTATATATCTGTAAAAGCTTTTACTATCTGTTTTTATGTTTTGCGCAAGTTTACCTTCGAAATCTATCTTTCCTTTCTTTATTGCTTTTTTAGTCATTCTTTGCTGTTGTTTAAAATTTTCCCAATGCTCTAATTTCCCACTAACCTTGGCCACCTTATACGCATTGGTCTTTGATTTGATACTCTCCTTTATTTCCTTGGTTATCCACGGCTGGTTATCTCTTCTCTTACCGCCCTTCTTTTTCACTGGAATATATTTTTGTTGCGCACTATGAAAGAGCTCCTTAAAAGTCCTCCACTGTTCCTCAATTGTGCCACCGTTTAGTCTGTGTTTCCAGTCTACTTTAGCCAACTCTGCCCTCATCCCACTGTAGTCCCCTTTGTTTAAGCACAGTACGCTCGTTTCTGACACAACTTCCTCACCCTCAATCTGTATTACAAATTCAACCATACTGTGATCACTCATTCCGAGAGGATCTTTTACTTGGAGATCGTTTATTTTTCCTGTCTCATTACAGAGGACCAGATCTAAGATAGCTTGCTCCCTTGTAGGTTCTGTTACATACTGTTCTAAGAAACAATCCCGTATGCATTCTATGAATTCCTCCTCCAGGCTACCCCGTGCGATTTGAGTTGACCAATCGATATGTAGGTTAAAATCCCCATGACTACTGTCGTTCCTTTTTCACATGCCACCATTATTCCCTTGATTATTGCCCACCCCACCGTGAAGTTATTATTTGGGGGCCTATAAACTACGCCCACCAGTGACTTTTTCCCCTTACTATCTCTAATCTCCACCCACAATGATTCAACATTTTGTTCATTAGAGCCAATATCGTCTCTCACAACTGCCCTGATATCATCCTTTATTAACAGAGCTACCCCACCTCCTTTCCCTTCTTGTCTATCTTTCTGAATCGTCAGATACCCCTGTATGTTTAATTCCCAGTTTTGGCCACCCTGCAACCATGTTTCTGTAATGGCCACCAAATCATACCCATTTGTAATGATTTGTGCCGTCAACTCATTTACTTTATTTCGAATGCTGCATGCAACTCCCTTTTGAATATATAACAAACTTTCTGTGGTAGAGAATTCCAGAGGTTCACATTTCTCTGAGTGAAGAAGTTTCTCCTCATCTCGGTCCTGAATGGCTTACCCCTTATCCTTAGACTGTGACCCCTGGTTCTGGACTTCCCCAACATTGGGAACATTCTTCCTGCATCTAACCTGTTCAATCCCGTCAGAATGTTTCTATGAGATCCCCTCTCATTCTTCTAAATTCCAATGATTATAAGCTGAGTCGATCCAGTCTTTCTTCATATGTCAGTCCTGCCATCCTGGGAATCAGTCTGGTGAACCTTCACTGCACTCACTCAATAGCAAGAATGTCCTTCCTCAGATTAGGAGCTATTGTATTCCTAACACAGATGAGGCTGCACACAGGGAGGTTAAAGTAACAGTGACCTCAGTCTTTAATAAGACACTCCAGAGTGAGGAACAGGCCTGAGGGGCCGGCTTATATGCAGTGCTCCCAAGGGATGCTGGGATCCCTTGCGACTTCAGGGGATGCGCTTGCTGGTGGCGGAACATGGGAGTGCATGCTTTACAGATACACAACATCACTCCCCACCCCCACCACCAAAGTCAAAGTGAAAACTATTTACAAGGTGAGGTGGTTGGGAGCCTTTTGTTCCCTGGTGGACTGTCTCGGTATAAATGTCTGTTCTGGTGTGTTGGCTGTGCCCTCGCTGGGCTGGTGTGTTGCTGGCCTTGCAGGGCTGCTAGATGAGCCTGGCCTTGCTGGGCTGTTGGGCGTGATGGGTTTGATTTCCTGGTCCAGCGTGGTGTCGTTGATCCTTTGGGTGTGTGTTGTGGGCTCGAAAAAGGTGGTGTCTGCTGTGAGTTGTTCAGGGCAGTCTGTGAACCACAGCCTCGTTTGGTCCAGGTGCTTTCTGCAAATTTGTCCATTGTCTCGTTTGACTACAGACACTCTATTCCCTTCTTTAGCTATCACCGTGCCCGCGATCCACTTGGGACCATGTCCATAGTTTAGCACGTACACAGGATCATTCAGATAAATTTCCCGTGACACAGTGGTGCGACCATCGTTTACATTTTGTTGCTGACGCTGCTCTCTACCTGATCATGCAGGTTGGGGTGAACCAACGAGAGTCTGGTCTTAGTGAGGGCATCCCTGTGAGCGAATGGGGTCTCGTGCGGTAGCTGAGCAGTACTCGGGACAGGCGGGTTTGGAGTGAGCCTTCTGTGACTCGTTTAAGGCTCTGTTTGATTGTTTGTACTGCCCGTTCTGCCTGCCCATTGGAGGCTGGTTTAAACGGGGCCGAGGTGACTTGTTTGATCTAATTGCGGTTCATGAATTCTTTAAATTCGGCACTGACCCGTTGTCACTGACCAGTATGTCAGGCAGGCCATGGGTGGCAAACATGGCCCTCAGGCTTTCAATGGTGGCGGTGGCGGTGCTTCCCGACATTATTTCACATTCAATCCATTTTGAAAAAGCATCCACCACCACCAGGAGCATTTTACTGAGAAACAGGCCCGCATAGTCGACATGGATCCTCAACCATGGTCTGGAGGGCCAGGACCACAAACTTATTGTTGCCTCTCTGGGCGCGTTGCTCAACTGAGCACACACGCTGCATTGCCGTACACAAGACTCGAAGCCAGAGTCGATACCGGGCCAACACACGTGGGATCTGACTATCGCTTTCATCATTACTATACCCGGGTGTGTACTGTGGAGATCCGAGATGAACGTCTCCCTGTCCTTTTTTGGTAGCACTATGCAGTTACCCCACAACAGGCAGTCTGCCTGAATGGACAGTTCATCCTTTCACCACTGGAACGGCTTGATTGGCTCTTGCATTTCAACGGGGATACTGGCCCAACTCCCATGCAATACACAGTTTTTTTACTAGGGACAGCAGAGGATCTTGGCTGGTCCAAGTCCTAATCTGGCGGGCCGTGACAGGTGATTTATCATTTTCAAATGCTTCCATGACCATCAACAAGTCTGCGGGCTGCGCCACCATCAACAAGTTTGCAGGCTGCGCCATTTCCACTCCCGTGGTGGGCAATGGTAGCCGACTGAGAGCATCCGTACAGTTCTCGGTGCCTGGCCTGTGGCGGATGGTATAGTTATACGCTGATAGCGTGAGTGCCCATCTTTGTATGCGGGCTGAGGCATTAGTATTTATCCCCTTGTATTCAGCGAACAGGGATGTGAGGGGCTTGTGATCGGTTTCCAGCTCAAATTTGAGGCCAAACAGGTACTGATGCATTTTCTTTACCCCGAACACACACGCTAATGCCTCTTTCTCAATCATGCTGTAGGCCCTCTCGGCCTTAGACAAGCTCCTGGAAGCAGAGACGACAGGTTGCAACTTCCCTGCACGTTAGCTTGCTGAAATACACACCTGACTCCGTACGAAGAGAGTGCATGCTTTACAGATACACAACAAAAACTGTATACAATATTCAAGGTGTGGCCTCACCAAGGCCCTGTACAACTGCAGTAAGATCTCCCTATACTCAAATCCTCTCACTATGAAGGTCAACATGCCATTTGCCTTCTTCACAGCCTGCTGTACCTGCATGCCAACTTTCAATGACTGATGTACCATGACACCCAGATCTCATTGCACCTCCCCTTTTCCTAATCTGTCACATAGAAACATAGAAAATAGGTGCAGGAGTAGGCCATTCGGCCCTTCGAGCCTGCACCAACATTCAATAAGATCATGGTTGATCATTCCCTCAGTACCCCTTTCCTGCTTTCTTTCCCCTTAGCCATAAGGGCCATATCTAACTCCCTCTTGAATATATCTAATGAACTGGCATCAACAACTCTCTGCGGCAGGGAATTCCACAGGTTAACAACTCTCTGAGTGAAGAAGTTTCTCCTCATCTCAGTCCTAAATGGCCTACCCCTTATCCTAAGACTGTGTCCCCTGGTTCTAGACCTCCCCAACATCGGGAACATTCTACCCGCATCTAACCTGTCCCGTCCCGTCAGAATCTTATATGTTTCTATGAGATCCCCTCTCATCCTTCTAAACTCCAATGTATAAAGGCCCAGTTCATCCAGTCTCTCCTCATATGGCAGTCCAACCATCCCGGGCCTGCACTCCCTCAATAGCAAGAATGTCCTTCCTCAGATTAGGAGACCAAAACTGAACACATTATTCCAGGTGAGGCCTCACCAAGCCCTGTACAACTGCAGTAAGACCTCCCTGCTCCTGTACTCAAATCCCCTAGCTATGAAGGCGAACATACCATTTGCCTTCTTCACCGCCTGCTGTACCTGTATGCCAATTTTCAATGACTGATGAACCATGACACCCAGGTCTCGTTGCACCTCCCCTTTTCCGAATCTACCACCATTCAGATAATATTCTGTCTTCGCGTTTTTGCCCCCAAAGTGGATAACCTCACATTTATCCACATTATACTGCATCTGCCATGCATTTGCCCACCCACTTAACCTGTCCAAGTCACCCTGCAGCCTTTTAGCGTCCCCCTCACAGCTCACACCGCCACCCAGTTTAGTGTCATCTGCAAACTTGGTGATATTACACTCAATTCCTTCATCTAAATCATTGATGTATATTGTAAAGAGCTGGGGTCCCAGCACTGAGCCCTGCAGCACTCCACTGGTCACTGCCTGCCATTCTGAAAAGGACCCGTTTATCTTGACTCTCTGCTTTCTGTCTGCCAACCAGTTCTCTATCTACGTCAGTACATTACCCCCAGTGCCATGTGCATTGATTTTGCACACCAATCTCTTGTGTGGGACCTTATCAAAAGCGTTTTGAAAGTCCAAATACAGCACATCCGCTGGTTCTCCCTTGTCCACTCTACTAGTTACATCCTCAAAAAATTCCAGAAGATTTGTCAAGCATGATTTCCCCTTCATAAATCCATGCTGACTTGGACCGATCCTGTCACTGCTTTCCAAATGCGCTTAATAATAATTGATTCAACATTTTCCCCACTACTGATGTCAGGCTAACCGTTTTATAATTACCCGCTTTCTCTCTCCCTCCCTTTTTAAAAAGTGGTGTTACATTAGCTACTCTCCAGTCCATAGGAACTGATCCAGAGTCTATAGAATGTTGGAAACTGACCACCAATGCATCTACTATTTCAAGGGCCACTTCCTTAAGTACTCTGGGATGCAGATTATCAGGCCCCAGGGATTTATCGGCCTTCAATCCCATCAATTTCCCTAACACAATTTCCCGCCTAATAAGGATATCCTTCAGTTCCTCCTTCTCACTAGACCCTCGGTCCGCTAGTATTTCCGGAAGGTTGTTTGTGTCTTCCTTCGTGAAGACAGAACCAAAGTATTTGTTCAATTTGTCTGCCATTTCTTTGTTCCCCATCATCAATTCACCTGAATCTGACTGCAAGGGACCTACTTTTGACTTCACTAATCTTTTCCTCTTCACATATCTGTAAAAGCTTTTGCAGTCAGTTTTTATGTTCCCAGCAAGCTTCTTCTCGTACTCTATTTTCCCCCTCTTACTTAAACCCTTTGTCCTCCTCTGCTGAATTCTAAATTTCTCTCAGTCCTCAGGCTTGCTGCTTTTTCTGGCCAATTTGTATGCCTCTTCCTTCGATTTCACACTATCGTTAATTTCCCTTGTTAGCCACGGTTGAGCCACCTTCCCAGTTTTATTTTTACTCCAGACAGGGATGTACAATTGCTGAAGTTCATCCATGTGATCTTTAAATGTTTGCCATTGCCTATCCACCGGCAACCCTTTAAATATCATTTGCCAGTCTATTCTAGCCAATTCACGCCTCAAACCATCGAAGTTACCTTTCCTTAAGTTCAGGACCCTAGTTTCTGAATTAACTGTGTCACTCTCCAACTTAATAAAAAATTCTACCATGTTATGGTCACTCTTCCCCAAGGGGCCCCGCACAACAAAATTGTTAATTAGTCCTTTCCCATTGCACATCACCCAGTCTAGGATGGCCAGCTCCCTAGTTGGTTCCTCGACATATTAGTCTAGAAAACCATCCCTAATACACTCCAGGAATTCCTCCTCCACTGCATTGCTACCAGTTTGGTTCGCCCAATCAATATGTAGATTAAAGTCACCCATGATAACTGCTGTACATTTATTGCATGCATCCCTAATTTCTTGTTTGATGCTGTCCCCAACCTCACTACTACTGTTTGGTGGTCTATACACAACTCCCACTAGCGTAGCTCCACCCATACCGATTCCACATCATCCAAGCTAATGTCCTTTCTTACTATTGCATTAATTTCCTCTTTAACCAGCAACGCTACCCCACCTCCTTTTCCTTTCTGTCTATCCTTCCTAAATGTTGAATACCCCTGGATATTGAGTTCCCAGCCTTGGTCACCCTGGAGCCATGTCTCCGTGATGCTAATTACATCATACCCGTTAACTGCTATCTGCGCAGTTAATTCGTCCACCTTATTCTGAATACTCCTCACATTGAGGCACACAGCCTTCAGGCTTGTCTTTCTAACACACTTTGCCCCTTCAGAATTTTGCTGTAATGTGGTCCTTTTTGCTTTTTGCCTTAGGTTTCTCTGCCCTCCACTTTTACTTTTCTTCTTTTTATCTTTGGCTTCTCCCCCCATTCTACTTCCTTCTCTCTCCCTGCATAGGTTCCCATTCCCCTGCCATATTAGTTTAACTCCTCCCCATCAGCACTAGCAAACACTCTCCTGAGGACATTGGTTCCGGTCCTGCCCAGGTGCAGACCGTCCGGTTTGTAATGGTCCCACCTCCCCCAGAACCGGTTCCAATGTCCCAGGAATTTGAATCCCTCCCTTCTGCACCACTCCTCAAGCCACGTATTCATCTGAGCTATCCTGCGATTCCTACTCTGACTAGCAATCCTGAGATTATTACTTTTGAGGTCCTACTTTTTAATTTAGCTCCTAGCTCCCTAGATTTGTCTTGTAGGACCTCATCCCGTTTTTTACCTGTATCGTTGATACCTATATGCACCACGACAACTGGCTGTTCACCCTCCCTTTTCAGAATGTCCTGCACCCGCTCCGAGACATCCTTGACCCTTGCACTAGGGAGACAACATACCATCCTGGAGTCTTGGTTGCGGCTGCAGAAATGTCTATCTATTCCTCTTACAATTGAATCCCCTATCATTATCGCTCTCTCACTCTTTTTCTTGCCCTCCTGTGCAGCAGAGCCACCCACGGTGCCATGAACTTGGCTGCTGATGCCCTCCCCTGATGAGTCATGCCCCCCAACAGTACCCAAAGCGGTGTATCTGTTTTGCAGGGGGATGACCACAGGGGACCCCTGCACTACCTTCCTTGCACTGCTCTTCCTGTTGGTCACCCATTCCCTATCTGGCTGTGTACCCATTTCCTGCGGTAAGACCAACTCACTAAACGTGGTATTCACGTCATTCTCAGCATCGTGGATGCTCCAGAGTACATCCACCCGCAGCTCCAGTGCCGCAATGCAGTCCGTCAGGAGCTGCAGGCGGATGCACTTCCCGCACACATTGTCGGCAGGGACACCAGAAGCGTCCCTGACTTCCCACTTAGTACAGGAGGAGCATAACACGTGTCTGAGCTCTCCTGCCATGACTTAACCTTTAGATAAACTTAATTTGGCAACAACAATGCTAAAAGGTTACTTACTGATAAAGAAAAGAAAAAGAAAAACTACTTACCAATCACCAGTCAATCACTTACCCCCTTGGCTGTGACATCACCTTTCGATTTCTTTCTACTTTTTTGCCTCCCTGCTACAGCTGCACCGGCTAGCCTCCCGACGACGCTCGAACTCCCGAGCCTCTCCGATGTTGGGCCTCTTGTCGGCCTCCACTGATCTCCCCGCTCCACCTCCCGACGACGCTCGAACTCCCGAGCCTCTCCAACGTTGGGCCTCTTGTCGGCCTCCACTGATCTCCCCGCTCCACCTCCCGACGACGCTCGAACTCCCGAGCCTCTCCAACATTGGGCCTCTTGTAGGCCTCCACTGATCTCCCCGCTCTGCCTCCCATTCAGATAATATTCCGCCTTCCTGTTTTTGCCACTAAAGTGGATTACCTCACATTTATCTACATTGTACTGCATCTGCCATGCATTTGCCCACTCACCTAACCTGTTCAAGTCAGCCTGCAGCCTCTTAGCATCCTCCTCACAGCTCACACTGCCACCCAGCTTAGTATCATCTGCAAACTTGGAGAAATTACATTCAATTCCTTCGTCTAAGTCATTAATGTATATTGTAAATAGCTGGGGTCCCAGCACTGAACCTTGTGGTACACCACTAGTCACTGCTGGCCATTCACAAAAAGGACCTGTTTATTTCAACTCTTTGCTTCCTGTCTGCCACCAGTTCTCTATCCACGTCAATACCATACCCCCAATACCATGTGCTTTAATTTTGCACACTAATCTCTTGTGTGGGACCTTGTCAAAAGCCTTTTGAAAGTTCAAATACACCACATCCACTGGTTCTCCCTTGTCCACTCTACTAGTTACAGCCTCAAAGAATTCTAGAAGATTTGTCAAGCATGATTTCCCTTTCATAAATCCATGCTGACTTGGATCAATCCTGTCACTGCTTTCCAAATGCGCTGCTATTAAATCTTTAATAATTGATTCCAACATTTTCCCCACTACCGATGTCAGGATAACTGGTCTATAATTCACTGTTTTCTCTCTCCCTCCTTTTTTAAAAAGTGGGTTTACATTAGCTATCCTCCAATCCATAGGAACTGATCCAGAATCTATAGCATGTTGGAAACTGACCACCAATGCATCCACTATTTCTAGGGCCACTTCCTTAAGTACTCTGGAATGCAGACTATCAGGGGATTTATCGGCCTTCAATCCCATCAATTTCCCTAACACAATTTCCTGAATAATAAGAATTTCCTTCAGTTCCTCCTTCTTGTTAGACCCTTGGTCCCCTAGTATTTCCAGAAGGTTATTTGTGTCTTCCTTAGTGAAGACAGAACCAAAGTATTTGATCAATTGGTCTGCCATTTCTTTGTTCCCCATTATAAATTTACCTGATCATGAACCACGTTGTATCAGCCGCAGAATATCGTTCGTTCGTTGGATATATTCAAGAGGGAGTTAGATATGGCCTTTACGGCTAAAGGGATCAAAGGGTATGGAGAGAAAGCAGGAAAGGGGTACTGAGGTGAATGATCAGCCATGATCTTAGTGAATGTGGTGCAGGCTCGAAGGGCCGAATGACCTACTCCTGCACCTATTTTCTATGTTTCTATATCATGCCCCAATTTCCAAATAATGATTATTCAAAGCACCTGAAGCAAGGACGTCTCCAGTCCTCCACAGATACTGACATCGACCATCCCCACTGACTAACAATGCACGGGAACTGTCCAGAAACAGAATAGAAGCATAATATAATGGACGATACCTTGAAGTGTGGATCCAGCTGTAACCTGATCCCCAAGTACTGTTTAAATGTTGAATCTCTGCCTACAATGCCTGGATGCCCTAACCTTCAATAGGATATCCTGTTGTGTAGTATTGAAAGAGATTCTCTATTGTAGTTCCACAGCTGGCAGTGTTAAAGGGGCTCATCTTCATCTCATTCCCAATGACATAATTCGTGTTCAATCCTCTAATTCTGCCCTCCTGAGTATCCCTGATTATAATCGCTGACCCATCGGTGGCCGAGCCTTCTGTTGCCTGGGCCCCAAGCTCCGGAACTCCCTCCCTAAACCTCTCCGCCTCTCTACCTCTCTTTTCTCCTTCAAGACGCTCCTTAAAACCTCCTTTTTTGACCAAGCTTTTGGTCACCTGCGCTAATTTCTACTTATGCGGCTCTGTCTCAAATTGTTTTATCGCATAATACTCCTGTGAAGCACCTTGAAATGTTTCACTACGTAAAAGGCGCTATATAAATATAAGTTGTTGTTGTTGTTGTTGACAGTCGGTGGCTTCCAAACTGGTGGCGGACTCGCTTCTGGGGGCGATCATGACTCGATACTTGACCCCCCTCAAACGTTGATCTTTCAACCAAGAAACGGGCATAACGATGTTCAGATTCTCTCTTTTAATGTTCAGGTAATATCGAAGATCAATAGGTGCATGGAGCAGGCAGGATGGACCAAGTGAATGCAGCTAGAATCTAGTCGGCGGTCTTTGCTCAAGTGTTGCCATATTGGTTGGCATGTGTAATATATGCACCTGTGAACATGCTCACAGGTTTGTAGAGCTGTTGTGCAGAGGGGAGTGGGCAGGTCAGAAGGCCTCCTTGTAGGACTGCTCCTGGGCATGGCCAAGGTGGCCATCAACCGGTCCAGGCAGCAGGCGGTCGAGGGGGTCGTTCAGCCCGACTGCCTGCTGCCTGCCTCTCTTCCATGGTTACATCCGAGCCAGGGTGTCCCTGGAGATGGAGCACGCGATGTCCACCAGTACGCTCGTGGCCTTCCGCGAGAGGTGGGTGCCGGAGGGACTGGAGTGCATCATCACCCCCGGCAACCAAATTTTAATTTGACCGTTTATTGTTAAAAAGTTTTATTGGGTTATTTGTCAGTTTTTAGTGCCCCCTTTAATCAAGGGGCACTTGATTTATTGTTTTGCACTAAAATAGTTGTAGAGCTGTTGAGTTAAGGGTTCTATCCAAAATAGTGTAGAGCTGTTGCATTGAAAGTGGCTCAGCCAGTCACGTGATGTTCACAAGACTCAATAAAGCCCCAGCCAGTTGGATTCAGGGGATCCACGATGAGGCAGGTGGTTGTGAGCCTGGTGGATGAACTGGTAATGTGTAGTGTGATTGTTAAACCTTTGCTAATAAACCAACTAGTTCTTAATAGCAATGTGTTGCTATGAATTCTTAAGCAAAGAACCAATGAAGCAAATATATTACAGCGCGGATACTCGCCCCCTCAGCAGATATTACAGTTGCTGCAGTTAACAATGGTTTCTGTAGAACCAAAGCCCCAAACCAAGAGTCATCAGCTTCAGGAGCAGAGGGAAGGAAGTTGTGAGGGGCAGGGAAAGGCGATAATAGTGATTAGCACTGGCCTTTCATTCGAGCTCCATCCAAGGACATTCATGTAACGGATGTTGCCTCTGACGGAACCCCTGCAGTGCGCGCACCTCCCCATTTGCAAGCCAAGCAAAAGAGAAGCCCTCTGAATCATCCGGCTTTCGACAAAGGAAAAGGGATCTTCCTGGAGCCGAGCACTGCCCTGCTGCATCCACAAGGAGTGAAAGATCAGATTGACAGGTTCGCTAGTGACCCGGACAGATGGGGCTGTCATGTGCACTGGCTGTTTCCCGTCAATAAACAGCCTGCAGAATGAAGCGTGCATAATCTCACCCGGCCAGACACAGAGAGAGAGAGCGACAGCGAGGGAGGGAGGGAGGGAGGGAGCGAGGGAGGGAGAGAGAAAGACAACGAGGGAGGGAGAGAAGACAGCGAGGGAGGGAGAGAGAAAGACAGCGAGGGAGGGAGAGAGAGAGACAGCGAGGGAGGGAGAGAGGACAGAGAGAGAGAGAGAGAGAGACAGACAGGACGGAGAGAGAGACAGTGAGAGAGGGAGAGAGAGGGAGAAATACAGCAAGACAGAGAGGCAGGCAGAAAGAGAGAAAAATAGAGAGTGAGAGAGGACAGAGATAGTAAGACAGGAATACAGGGAAAGAGAGGGGGGACAGAGAGAGAGAAAGACAGGAATAGAGAGAGAGACAGGCAGAGAGAGCGAGAGAAATAGAGAGAGGGATAGAGAGAGAGAAAGACAGGTCGAGACAGAGACAGAAATACAGAGAGAAAGAGAGGGACAGAGAGAGAGAGAGAAAGGCAGGCAGAGAGAGACAGAAATACAAAGAAAGAGGGATAGAGAAAGAGACAGACAAAGAGAGAGAGAGAGAAAGAAAAACAGACAGAGGGTCAAGCAGACAGAGAGACCCTGATCCTCCAGCCATTTTCAAACCAAACTCGAACTCTCATTGGGATGCACAAGGTGAGACCACAACCTGCAATATCACACTGTGTTAGGATTTGCATAGTTAGAGAGCTACACAGTTGCTTTGGGAGCCGGGAGCCATTTAAATGCTTGTCTTGTTTTTACAATCTTCCTTCGTTTTGCCGTCCTTTCTCCGAGGCACCAACATGTGCTGGGGCGGGGGCTCTGCAGACACTGGCTGCCATCCAATACCTCGCCCACGGCCAGTTGTCACGTGACCCGTGCATGGGGAGGGGCGGGGGTGGGGGGCATCAACACTGAGCCTGGTCCCGAACTTGCCCAACATGTTCCACAGGGAATCACAGGTGGTAATCTGCACCAGCCCCCATCCCCTGCCCTATAGCCCGGGGGAACTAAAGCCAATTGTTTCGGCTCAACCACAGAGCAGCTAACTCAGCACTGACGATGCACTGACCCGGGCAGTGTGGGAATAAGCGCTCCCTCGGTACTAATGTGGAACCTTTCCCGAATCCGAGAGGATTGACTGTGCTTCAGTCGGGCCGGATTCATTACCAGAGTGCTCCCATCACTTTTCCATTTATCCTTTAAAGCTGTTAAGTTATCTGATTCCGATTTTCTATGCAGCAGCGATCTGCCACATCAGTAACCACAGCACAAGACATTTGAGCTGGCTGCAGAGGACCTCTGGTCAGCAAGTGGATGGATTCCAGCCGCCAGACTGGCTGAACCCTAGCCGAAACAATCAGCGCCGGGTGTAACTGCGACACGGTAGAGTTCTGACACCGTCAGTCCGAATCGGTGGGCTTCGAGAGCGCAGAGTGTACTGGTGGAGAGAGGCAGTGCATCGGGAACTAGGATGGGGCAGGTGAGGAGATGGTCACAGCATCAGGAACTGGGGGCTCAGTTGGGGAGAGAGCAACATCTACAAGATGCACTGCAGCAACTCGCCAAGGCTTCTTCGGCAGCACCTCCCAAACCCACGACCTCTACCGCCTAGAAGAACAAGGGCAGCAGGCGCATGGGAACACCACCACCTCCAAGTTCCCCTCCAAGTTACACACCATCCTGACTTGGAAATATATCGGCCGTTCCTTCATCGTCGCTGGGTCAAAATCCTGGAACTCCCTCCCTAACAGCACTGTGGGAGCACCTTCACCACACGGACTGCAGCGGTTCAAGAAGGCGGCTCACCACCACCTTCTCAAGGGGCAATTAGGGATGGCGCCGCCCACATCCCAGGAACGAATATATAAAACCCAGAACATCAGGAACTGCGGGTTCAGGTGGGGAGAGGGCAGCAGAGCATTGGGAATCGGGCAGATGGGAGATGGGAGATGTGGCAAATGAGTGTACCTCAGTTTTTCACCCAAGCTGGTCCTTATCGATTGAACATGGGACCTTTTTCCTTGTCTGGGTCAGTACCATTCCAAGCAGTGTACAAGAACATAACAATTAGGAGCAGGAGTCAGCCATTTGGCCCATCGAGCCTGCTCCGCCATTCAATAATATCATAGCTGATCATTGACCTCAACTCTGCTTTCCTGCACTTTCCCCATATCCCTTGATTTCCTTAATATTCAATAATCTATTGATCTCAGTCTTGAATATACTCAACGACTGAGCCTCCACAGCCCTCTGGGGAGAGAAGTCCAAAAATTCACCACCCTCTGAGTGAAGAAATTTCTCCTCATCTCAGTCATAAATGGCCGACCCCTAATTCTGAGACTGTGACCCCTGGTTCTAGACTCCCCAGCCAGCGGAAACATCCTCCCTGCATCTACCCTGTCGAGCCCTGTAAGAATTTATGTTTCAATCACATCACCTCTCATTCTTCTAAACTCTATAGAATACAGGCCTAGTCTACTCAATCTCTCCTCATCGGACAATCTCCCCATCCCAGGAGTCAGTCTGGTGAACCTTCATTGCACTCCCTCTATGGCAAGTATATCCTTCCTTAGGTAAGGAGACCCAAACTGTACACAATACTCCAGCAGGGCCCTATATAATTGCAATAAGACGTCTTTACTCAAATCACCCACTGAGCCTTGGGCGTCACACTCGCAAGCCATTGGCAAAGGACACATGCGCTGTTTGTCTGCGGCAAGTATAGAAATTATATGCAGCAGCATCGCCTGACATCAGACAAGTTTAATACCAACTGCTACATCCAGGCATCTACTCTGGCTGTTGTGCTGAACATATAGTTTGCCCAGTAAGGGTGCACATGCAGAGGAGGTGACACTGAGATGTACAAGAGCTCTGCACCCACAGATCTGAATTAATTACCAGCTTACATAGAATGACAGAGAATTCACAGCACAGAAACAGGCCATTCGGCCCAACAGGTCTGTGCTGGTCTTTCCGCTCCACACGAGCCTCCTCCCACCAATGTTCCCCCGAAGGTGCGAGGCCATCGTAGGGTCCAGCGCAGGCCGCTCACCAGCGCTGCCGTTGGAAGAGACACCGTGCATGTGCACCCGCGCAGCAAATTTAACGGGCCCGCACAGGGAAAAAAAATTTGAGGGAATATTGCCTCCCACCCTACTTCATCCAACGCTATCAGCAAATCCTTCTATTCCTTTCTTATTTATTTTAAGTGTCAGCTGCGGCTCAGTGGGCAGCATACTCACGTCTGAGTCAGCAGGTTGTGGGTTCAAATCCCACTCCAGGGACTTGAGCACATAAATCCAGGCTGACACTCCCAGTACAGTGCTGAGGGAGTGCTGCACTGTCGGAGGTGCCGTCTTTCGAATGAGACGTTAAACCGAGGCCCCGTCTGCTGTCTCAGGTGAACGTAAAAGATCCCACAGCACTATTTCGAAGAAGAGCAGGGGAGTTATCCCCGGTGTCCTGGGGCCAATATTTATCCCTCAATCAACATGACAAAAACAGATTATCTGGTCATTATCGCATTGCTGTGTGTGGGAGCTTGCTGTGTGTTTCCCACATTACAACAGTGACTACACTCCAAAAGTAATTAATTGACTCTAAAACGCTTTGAGACTTCTGGTGGTCGTGTAAGGCGCTATATAAATCCAAGTCTTTCTTTTTTTTTCTTTCCTACACTCCCTTTAAAATTGTACCATTTAGTTTATATTCCTTCTCCTCATTCTTCCCATGCGACATTTTTCCGTCTTGTTTAATGTCTACCCCTCTTCATTCAAAGATGTTTAATTCAAATTATCTGTTAGTTCATATTTAAATCGTGCTGTAAATGTCTCCATGTGAACTGGTGGATTATTTTTCAAGCAGAAAGCAACTTTGAGTTAACAGGCGTAGACGGGACCAGCCATCCAGAAACCTCTCTGATTGAAATTGCCAATTCGGTGCCACATGAGGGGTGATTTTCTGCTGTGGCACCATGCCTACTGGGAGCTGGAGCGAGACTGTTCCATCTCCTTTCCTGGAAATCCCTTACAGCCAACCGGCACTGCTGACTTCCGTCCCATCCTTTTCTTTTAAGATGTTTTATCTTCCATCTTGCCAAATCGCCCAGTGCCATGCAGTATCTGCCACCTGCTCCCAGGGCTTTGCCAACACCAAACTGAACACAGCCGTTTGTGGGTACAAGAACAGAGAGACTTGGGGGGCTTGTGCACAAATCTTTGGAGGTGGCAGGACTGGTAAACAAAGCAGTTAATAAAGCACGTGGGATCCTGGGCTTCTTAAATAGAGGCACAGAGTACAAAAGCCAGGAAGTTATGCTAAACCTATATAAAATACTAGTTTGGACCCAACTGGAGTATTGTACAACAACAACAACAACATGTATTTATATAGCGCCTTTAATGTAGTGAAACGTCCGAAGGCACTTCACAGGAGTATTACGAGACAAAAGATTTGACACTGAGCCACATAAGGAGAAATTAGGGCAGGTGACCCAATGCTTGGTCAAAGAAGTAGGTTTTAAGGAACGTCTTGAAGAGGAAAGAGAGGCAAAGAGGTTTAGACAGGGAATTCCAGAGCTTGGGCAACAGAAGGCATGGCCACCGATGGTGGAGCGATTTTAATCAGGGCAGAAGATTAGAGGAGTGCAGACATCTCGGGGGGTTGTGGTGCTGGAGGAGATTACAGAGATAGGGAGGGGCGAGGCCATGGAGGGATTTGAAATCAAGGATGAGAATTTTGAAATCGAGGCGTTGCTTAACCGGGAGCCAATGTAGGTCAGCGAGCACAGGGGGTGATGGGTGAACGGGACTTGGTGCGAGTTAGGACACGGGCAGCCGAGTTTTGGATCACTTCTAGTTTACCTTGGGTAGAATGTGGGAGGCCAGCCAGAAATTACACTTTAGGAAGGACATGAAGACTTTGGAGAGGGTGCAGAGGAGATTTGCTGGAATGGTACCAGGGATGAGGAACGTGGGTAAACTGGGGGAGCTGGGGTTGTTCTCCTTGGAGCAGAGAAGGCTCAGAGGAGATTTGATGGAGGTGTTTACAATTATGAAGGGTTTCAGAGAGAGTACATAAAAAGAAAGTGTTTCCAATGACTGAAGGGTCGATAACCAGAGGGTACAGATTTATGGTGATTAGCAAAAGAACCATGAGGGAAACCCTTTTTACGCAGCGAGTGGTTAGGATTTGGAATGCACTGCCTGATAGGGTGGGGTGGATACAGATTCAACAGTCGCCTTCAAAAAGGAATTGGATAAACACTTGAAGCAGAAATAATTGCAGAAATACTGGGAAAGAGAAAGGGAGCAGGATTAACTGGATTGCTGTTTGGAAGAACGGGTGCAGACTCGATGGGCCGAATGGCCTCCTTCCGCGCTGCGTTATTTTACGATTCTATGGGCTAGAACTCCACCCGGTTTCTCGGCAGTATTGGTCGTTTTGGGCGAAAAGCGGGTCGGCGCAAATTTCCATCAAGAGGTCCACCAGCGGTTTCGAAATACCGCTGGGGAGCGGACCGCCGGCGTGCATCGTCCATTGACCGCCATCGCTGGAGATTGGGCTCAGCGGCGACCCGTAGGTAAGTAGAAAAAAAAAACACCCACGAGAATCAGCGGGCGTTGGGCGGTGCTGGGCGGTGGGTAAGTAGCCCGGTAAGCTTAATGGGTTTTTTAATTATTATTTTAAAATACTCTTACAGTGATTAAGGGGAAAAAGGTTCTGAGAATGTTTTCTGATTTTTTTTTTTATTTTACGTTTTTTGGAAAAAATATTTTTTTGTATTTCCCCCCCCCCGCCTCAGCCCAACCCGCAGCCTCGGTGTGGATTTTAGTAATTACCGCCCATTTTGTTTAAGAGCCGCCCAATGTTCCGCCGAGAATCGGGGTGTAAGGTTCATCTTTTATCGCCGGGCGGAATCTTTTCCTTTCTTTATGTAATTTTTAAAAAGTCTTAGCGGTATTTTGGGCAGCAATCCGGTGCTGGAGGATTTGGGGGAAAATCTAGTTCTATGGCTCTATGATCACTTCCAGTACTCTCGATGCTACTTGATTGCTCCCTTCCTTGTTGGAGAGATGCCAGCCTGCTTGCAGCACCCTGCCAAGATGACACAGCTGAGAATGGGACCCTAGCCCCCCCAATCCCCCTGCGCCCCGTTGAGTAGAGTTTCAAGCAATACAACACAATGGGTGTGTTGACTTTCCCAATGTGCCGTGAGCTCGAGTTCCTAATTTGACGTTACCGGAACCGTTGAACTGAATTACCAGTCCAGATGCCACAGCTTGGCTTCTACACAAGAGCTTTAAATTGTCACTAAATATTGACAAGTTAATGTTTGTAGGACATATAAATGACATATTTCTTTACCTGCCTCTACTTCCAGCTACTTAGTGGGCTTTATCGATTGAGCCACTACGATGAGGACAGTATTAATGTGACACCTCAGACTCTCAGCTTGAACTGGGTGATATATTGGACCGGACCTGCCAGACTAGAGGAGTAAATAACCTTATTATATTTACCAAGGTTATTCCCTCCCTGGCATCAGAAATTATTCTGGTGCAATAAAATAAAATAGCACATAATTGTGATTAAGTTAAAAGAAAATTTTCAAAGCTTCTTTGCCATGGGTCAGTATTAGGGTTGCCAACACTGGTTGGACATATTCCTGGAGGTCTCATCACATGACCTCCTGCCTGCAACCGCCCCACCCAGTTGAGCAGCCTTTTTTCCCCCCGTCTCCAATAGTTTTATAACTAATAAACAAAAGAAAATGGAAAACAAAGGCACAATTTTTTGAATGCTCCCATGATTTTTCTTGCAGGTTTTTGCTCGGGGCAGTGTCTAGGGGAATAATGCTTAATTGCTGCAGTCTCCAGGGCAACCCTGGAGGGTTGGCAACCCGAGTCAGCATGGAAAGAGTCAATGGTTCCGGGCAAATTTCACTTCTTTTCTGCCGTACCTTCTCCGAGCCCAATCTCTACCAGGCAGTCGGTTTCCAGCCAGCAGCAGGCATGAATCAATGATTACTTTGTCCACATGGTTGGCAGTAGGCCCAATTCAAGGAAAGCCAGCTGAAGCTGCTCTTCATTCCCACCTCCCTCCACAGCAGCAATGGCTGCATCTGCTTCCCCCGCCCTCCTACAAAAATAGATTCAACCAGCTAGCAAGAGTTGGAGCATTCCACCTGATTGAGGGGTGGAGCATGGTGAAGCTCAAATAGAAGGGGGGGTGGCGTCAGAATCATGGCCTGCTCAGAAGTCAAGCACTCCAGCCTTTGTGACATGTTAAGATTAAATTCTGGTGGATTACCAAAGCTGCTATATAACCAATTTCAGTGGACAAAGAGAAAGCAATGGCATAGTGCTGGAGTTTCAGAGAAAGGGTTAACAGTTCCTGTTATCAATAATTTTAGCAAACAAGTTGTCATAATTCTAAAAACATCAACAGGAGGAATTTCGTTCCTGGGGATAAGAATGGTTCTGGTTGCTATAGCAACATTTTAATTCATTCAGAAAGAACAATTTAACTACACATGGTGGCTGTGGCAGTTTCCCCTCCCCACCATGTTTTCTAATGTAAATCTATCTGTCTTTTTTTTTAACTTTCTCACCGTTTGGTTGCCCCCCCACCAACATACCACGTCAGGGTTTTGCAAACACCCTGCTACTAGGCCCTTCCTCAGTGCTGTCCTGCGAGTGCTCTCTACAGGAGATGTCGAGGAGCAAACCCAAATGTATTATAAGACAAAAAAATTAAGATTTGACACCGAGAAACTTAAGAAGAACTTACGGCAGATGACCAAAATCACGAGTACAGTACTTTTTTTTCACTTCCCTAAGACCCGATATTTTGGAGCACCAATGGTGTACCCACGTCACGGCACACTTTCCCATCATGTCGAGACGAAGCAAATTTATAATCTGACTTCTCGGTTATATCAAGCTCAGAAGCACCTAATACATAAATCGACCAGATAATAAATAGGATACATACAAGAGAAAGAAAGACTTGCATTTCTATAGCGCCTTTCATGACCTCAGAACGGCCCAAGGTGCTTTATAGCCAAGAAGTGCTTTTGGAGTGTAGTCGCTGTTGTAATGTAGGAAACGCAGCAGCCAATTTGTGCACAGCAAGCTCGCACAAACACCAATGTGATAATGACCACATAACTTGTTTTTGTGATGTTGATTGAGGGATAAATATTGGCCCCAGGACACCGGGGATAACTCCCCTGCTCTTCTTCGAAGTAGTGCCATGGGATCTTTGACGTCCACCTAAGGGAGCAGACGGGGCCTCGGTTTAACGTCTCATCTGAAAGACGGATGAGATGTTAAACAAGAGCCTTCAGTCCTCAAGCTACCATACATGACAAGTAGCTGGTGTGAGCCATGAATCCCAAATAACTATCTGAAATATTTATAGACCATATTTCTGGCAGCTTTTCTATTTTGTGTAGTCTTGCCTAATACTTTGGCCATCAGTGAAACTGACCTGAGTAACTTGTGAACGCAAGAGTCACGAGTGAGTTACGATCAAACTTGCAAGTAGTGAAATTAATCAAATCTTTGTCGCCTATGATTCAAGCCACAGACTGAACATAGTTTAGAGACATATTTATTTCCCATTGATCCTGCAAGCCCGGGTTGCACAATAAAATGTTTGCAGCACTGTGTGTGTGGTATAGTTTGTGCATAACCCATATGGACATCTGGTTAGAGCCCAATATCTGAAATATGCTATAAAGTTATGCGTGACATATAACTGATGTTGTTGATGCTAAGGGTGGAGATTTTAATGAGACCCATTTGGCTGACCCTAGCCCTGGGGAACGCACAGTTCCCTGGATGCAAAGGTCAGGAAATAGGGACGGAGACACGGATTGCAATAACCTCAGGCCCATGAGGCAGTTTCTTAAACAATAAGGGGATAAGGGGTTATGGGGAGCAGGCAGGGGAAGTGGAGCTGAGTCCATGATCAGATCAGCCATGATCTTATTGAATGGCGGAGCAGGCTCGAGGGGCTGTATGGCCCACTCCTATTCCTATTTCTTATGTTCTTATATTCTTAGTTAAATGAGCCCGAAATGGTGTCCTCGGCCTTGCTCCTCTCCTACCCTCTCCTTTTTCTGTGGGAACGCTTGCTGGGTGGCCAACAACTTGCATTTATATAGCGCCTTTAGTGTAGTAAAACGTCCCAAGGTGCTTCACAGGAGTATTATGAGATGCGCCTCAATGCCAAATTTTTAATAAGTAGAAATTAGCGCAGGTGAACAAAAGCTTGGTCAAAGAGGTAGGTTTTAAGGAGCGTCTCGTAGGAGGGAAGAGAGGTAGAGAGGCGGAGAGGTTTAGGCAGCTTGGGGCCTAGGTAACAGAAGGCACGGGCACCGATGGTTGAGCGATTTATAATCAGGGATGCTCAAGAGGGCAGAATTAGAGGAGCGCAGACATCTCGGGCGGTTGTGGGGCTGGAGGAGATTACAGAGATAGGGAGGGGCGAGGGCCATGGAGAGATTTGAACACAAAAGTGCCTGAAAGGGTGAAAGGGTGCCCGAAAAAAAATGGCACTGCAGCTCAATCAAGGACCCCCCCCACCACCCCAATAAAAAATATAGGTTCCATGGATGGGATTGCCAACCATCCAGGATTGATCTGGAGTCTCCAGGAATTAAAGAACCATCTCCTGGAAGCTGCTGCGAACAACACAAGAGAATAATCATAGGAGCATTCAAAAAAAATGTGTGTTCCTTTCATTTTAAAATAAAACTTTTGTTTACTGGATATAAAAATATTGCTGATGGTTAAAAAAAGGCCATTTGACAGGGCGGGTGTCATGTGATAATCTCCAGGAATACGTCAACTAGAGTTGGCAACCCCTTCTATGGGGGTCCTAAGGGCGAGCTGGTGAAAGCAGGTAATATTGCTTGACAAAACTTTCAACTCCTCCCCCTAACCCATTCACAGGATGTTGCTGTCCAACCAGGGCCTTCCGCTGACAGTGAGAAGGTCGCAATCTCCACCATCCTGACTTGGAAATATATCGGCCGTTCCTTCATCGTCGCTGGGTCAAAATCCTGGAACTCCCTCCCTAACAGCACTGTGTGGGAGCACCTTCACCACACGGACTGCAGCGGTTCAAGAAGGGGACTCACCACCACCTTCTCAAGGGGCAATTAGGGACGGGCAATAAATGCCGGCCTTGCCAGCGACACCCACATCCCGCGAAGAATTTTTAAAATAGTAGCGTATCATTTTCCCGCAACTTCCACTGCCCCCTGGTGTTGGGCCCAAGCCTGCTGGAGAGGGACAGGCATAAGAAAAAACTTTTTTGCACAGCGAGTGGTTAGGAATGCACGGCCTGAAAGGGTGGTGGAGGCAGACTAAATCGTGGCTTTCAAAAGGGAGGTGGATAAGTAACTGAAAGAAAAACAATTTGCAGGGCTACGGGGAAAGGGCGGGGGAGTGGGACTGGCTGAGGTGCTCTTGCAGAGAGCCGGCACAGGCCCGACGGGCAGAATGGCTTCCTTCTGTGCTGTAACCGTTCTGTGATTCTATCCCAACATTCCTGGGTGTCCGGTGGCAAGGGGTAGGTAGACAGGAGATGTCTGGATGATCCCCCTCGAGTGTTTATATTACATTCCTCTCTGTACAATTTTAACACAGACATGAACCAGCTTACAATAACTGACCAACCCAGCGATGAAACAGTGACAGTGGGATTTCTTCCATGTGTTTGAAAAGTCCATCTGCAAATATCACCAAGGGCGATTTCTAGATGTCTGCCTGTTCAGGTTGATCTTGAAGGTCCCATGGCATGATTCAAAGAACAGGATAGTTCTCCCAGTATCGTGCCAGCATTGACCATACACATAAACAACAATAACCAAGCATAAACTTATCCTCTGAAATTCACCTCCTTTGCGCCTTCCGTTTGCGCCTCCAGGGGGCGCTACCGGCTGTGTGACCAGGCACGGCGCGATTACCGACGCCCGCGAGATTCCCGTCCAGGTTTGCGGCGGCGGTAACCCCTAGCGCCACGATTGCCCACGCCCGGAGATTGTGACGTCATCACCGTGCGTAGCGCCCCGGACCCGAACTTCGGTTCCGACCCCCTGCAGCGTCGTCGGGCGACAACACCCACAGCTGCAGGAGGCGTTGCTGGGGGGGGGGGGGGGCGCTTGGGGAGCGCTGTTCAAAGCGTGAAACAAAACATTTTTGCTAATGCCTAACCTCCATCTTTGAGCAGTTTCCTTCGGCCGCGATCGATCAACCCTGCGCTCCACTCGAGTGTTTGGGGGCTGATCGTGGCAGATCGCGGCTGCCGTTGGCAAGGAGGGACCTCCTTTCCATGCCGAGCCTGCAGCGACGGCCCTTCCCTTTAAGGGAGGGAAGGAACCTCCGTTCCGGGCAGCGCTGCCCTCGACATTGGACCGCGCTGCACCATTACCGCCCCTCCTGCCGGCTTCAGCGCTCCACGGGAAGTTGGCCGCGGCCTGATTTAGCGCCTCACTTCCTTCCTGGAGCGCTGAACCAGAAGCTCGCGCCAGAGTCCCTCGCGTAGTGCCCGGCGATACTTCGGCGCTACCACACAAATTACCGCCCCAAGCGGGGCGCTACGCGGTTTCTCCCCCTTTACCATATCTCTAGCCGCGGGATCTTGCCGCTACGCAACAACTTCAAAAAAGGTACTTCATTGCCCATGAAGCGCTTTGGGACATCATCCTCAGCCTGACAGAGGAACTGCAGACATGCAAGTGCTTTACATCCCCAAACACATTTCACCGACTGAACACACACTTGGGGTGGCGGGGTCGGGGGGTGGCAAATAAGGATTTTAATACTAAGTGCATTCGGCTGATCTTATTTTTTTGCCTCTGTCCAGCGAGCAGTGGGAGCTGTCTTTTGCCAGCACACACATGGCTTTAATTTCTCCTTGGCGATGCACAGTAAAAAGCAGAGCTGGCAGATGTAAGCAAGCTCTGAATCCATGCAAGAGGAACCCCCCCACCAAGACTCTCCGGCTCAAGACCCTTTGACACCTGCCCGCTCGTCAAAAGAATATATCCCAAACACAACCGGCTTCAGTTCCCTGTGAGCAGATTCTGGGCCCTGACCTTCGCTGGTTCCACCTCGTACACTTCACAGCCCGAGTCAGGAAAGGCTGGGCAGTGCAGCAATAGACCCAAAGCCTTTGCTGCATTGTGCATCTGCACCGCTCACTGTAACACTCAGCACATTGCAAAACCCTCTTTGATTAACAGCTTACACGTCTCTAATGCATGGCTGCAGACTTAAAAAGAACAGATTGTTTGGTTTCAATTATCTTACCTTTGTGACAGTCATGCAGTAATTATTTCTGGGGTAGAGGGAGGGAGGATGTGGGGGGGGGGTTGCCGAGTGCAAGAAGAACACAGCCAGAAGGGATGGTCCTGAAGGAGCGAGCGAAGATGAGCTCTGTCTCTGTTGCTCGCTGCTGGTCGAGTTGCTGCCGCTGCAGTGGTTAGGCGTCAGTGGTGCACAAAAACCCCAGAACTCGTTCCAATCTGATTAACCCAGCCTAATGTAGCTTATTGATGGCCGTGATGTCAGCTTTCATTTATAATGGATGAGCTCCTCAGTAGGAGGCTGGTACCAGAGAAATCTTCACACACACGGAGGAGAATGAGGGAGAGAGAGCTTGTGTGTAACAGCAAACGAGAGATCACAAACAAGCAGGAAGTAGCAAGGATTTTTGCTTGGCAGATCACTGGCTTTTGCTCTCGCTGTTAACAATGCCATTCCAGCCAGGGCTTCATGCAGCCCAGGAGAGGGTGGGGGTGGGGGTGTTGTGTGCTGAAGGGGGAATATTCTGTGACAACAGAGGCCAACATTCCTGTCTTTCAGAGGACATGTGGTGCAGTGCTGGGGATCAAAGGGGGCAGGGTTATGAAAGCTGCAGTTTAACCTGCTGCATTGGAGCAGAATAAATTGGGCAGGATTAATATTTTACACCAATTCTGCTCGCAGCCTGGATGTGAAGGGCAACACATGGTTGTGGCCAGTCTGCACACGCGTCACTGCTGAATATCCCAGACTCCATCAACTGGGTCCATCAACTGCTCAAAACTTTATTTCTCAATCTCGTAGACATTGGGCCACAGCTGTCTGACTAACTGCGGGTTCTATCTGAACTGTTCCTCCCCGGGAGAGCACAGAGCCTTTGGTTCCCAAATTATCCAACGAATCAAAAAACTTTGCCGCGTTAATGACCTGACAGGTTCCCAAGAGACTTTCAAAAATAAATACTTTCCCCAGTTGAGATGGGTGGATGCGTGCTCCACACACTATGAACTTAGTGGGGGCACATTTAATAGGTTCTCCAAGTCACTGGTGTCACCTTCATCGACAGGAATTCCATGTAGTTCCCTCAACACTTGCTGCGTGAAGTGATTTAATAGTCCAGGAAAATATAACTCCCAATGGCACACTGGGTAAATAAAAGGGAAGATGTGGATTTATGTAGCGCCTTTCTTGACCTCAGGACGTCCCATAGTGCTTTGCAGCCAGTGAAGTACTTTTGGAGTGTAGTCACTGTTGTAATGTTGGAAATGCGGCAGCCAATTTGCACACAGCAAGCTCCCACAAACAGCAATGTGATAATGGCCAGATAATCTTTTTTTTGTGATGTTGGTTAAGGGATAAATTTTGGTCCCAGGACACCGGGGATAACTCCCCTGCTCTTCAAAATAGCTAGGTGGGATCTTTTACGCCCACCTGAGAGAGCAGACGGGGCCTCGGTTTAACGTCTCATCCAGAAGATGGCACCTCCAACAGTGCAGTGCTCCCTCAGCAATGCACTGGGAATGTCAAATAACGGATGTATGAGAATGGTTGGCCCATGTGTATAACATTCCTCTCCCACAATTTTAACCTGTTGGGTTAACAACAACAATTTACATTTATATAGCGCCTTTAACATAGCGCCTTTGAGATAATGAGCAAAGGGATATCATACAAACACATGAAGCATCCGTATTCTAGTATTGCCAACAGCAGTTTTCTAGGCTTTAGGCACTGGATCACAGTTATACCACCCTTTGTTACCTCTAGACGTGACTATTTCAACGCACTCCTGGCTGACCTCCCACATTCTACCCCACGTAAACTAGAGGTGATCCAAAACTCAGCTGCCCGTGTCTTAATTCGCACCAAGTCTCGCTCACCCATCGCCACCTGTGCTCACTGACCTACATTGGCTTCTGGTTAAACAATGCCTCGATTTCAAAATTCTCATCCTTGTTTTCAAATCGCTCCATGGCCTCACCCCTCCCTATCTCTGTAATCTCCTCCAGCCTCACAACTCCCCCCCGAGATGTCTGCGTTTCTCTAATTCTGCCCTCTTGAGCATCCCTGATTATAATCGCTCCACCATCAGTGGCCGTGTCTTCTGTTGCCTGGGCCCCAAGCTCTGGAACTCCCTCCCTAAACCTCTCCGCTTCTCTACCTCTCTTTCCTCCTTCAAGACGTTCCTTAAAACCTACCTCTTTCACCTGCGCTAATTTCTACTTATGCAGCTCAGTGTCAAATTTTTTATCTCATAATACTCCTGTGAAGTGCCTTGGGACGGTTCACTTTGTTAAAGGCGCTATATAAATACAAGTTGTTGTTGTTGTTCAATTGAAATTTTAAAGACTGTGATCGATAGATTTTTGGGAGGAGAGGGTATGAGGGGACATGGAGCAGAGGTGGGTAAATGGAGTTGACGTACAGATTAGCCGATATCGAACTGAATGGCGGAGCAGGCGTGAGGGGCCGAATGTATACGCCTGTTGCTATGCCTGTCAATCAGCACAGAAAGAAAGTTCACTTATAAAATATAAACGCAAGCTCTCAGGATGGGTAATTGTGTTGCCCTGTGTGGTACTAAAATATACAGAGCAGGAAAATCTCAGGCTCCCCCCCCTCCCCCTCCCGCACACTCGCAGCCAGAGCAATAGTTCAATTGCTGCCACTGGCCTCAGGACCCTGGGTGGTGGAAGTGGAGGGGTGGGGGAGTCACCCTCTCCTGATCACTGGGTAACGTGAGATGTCAGTTGAGGAAAGAAAGAAAGACTTGCATTTATATAGCGCCTTTCACGACCACTGGACACCTCAAAGCGCTTTACAGCCAATGAAGTACTTTTGGAGTGTAGTCACTGTTGTAATGTGGGAAACGTGGCAGCCAATTTGCGCACAGCAAGCTCCCACAAACAGCAATGTGATAATGACCAGATTATCTGTTTTTATTATGTTGATTGAGGGATAAATATTGGCCCCAGGACACCGGAGATAACTCCCCTGTTCTTCTTTGAAATTGTGCCGTGGGATCTTTTATGTCCACCTGAGAGAGCAGACGGGGCCTTGGTTTAATGTCTCATCCGGAAGAAGGCACCTCCGACAGTGCAGCACTCCCTCAGGAGTGCCAGCCTAGATTTTTGTGCTCGAGTCCCTGGATTGGGACTTGAACCCACAACCTTTAGTCTCAGAGGCGAGAGAGTGCTGCCCACTGAGCCACAGAGGACACGATTGGGAATGGCCGCGATGCCTTCTACAGTTGTATAGCCTGCTGACGTTCACAGTGCAGAGTCACGCTCGTCAATGGGCGTGCCTGTGGGAACCATGAAACGTGGATCAGCACCTTCAGGAGGGAATGAGGGGAAGGGCAGAAGATTGAACAGGAAAATACAGGGCCTCTTTTAATGCTGTGGGCTTTTGGAACCGTTCGAAGTGCTCTGTGATTCTGCCCTGTCGTATTTATTTACGTTTCAGCCCCTAATTTATTGAAACAATGAATTGCCAAAAATTGTTCATTCCTCTGTTTCCTTCCCTTGTGAGTGCTTCACGCTGATTCATGTGCAATATTACTGACCAGGTCAATCTGTTTGTCGGAGGCACAGTTCAAATAACAAGCCATCTGCATTCCTCGGTCACAGCTGCCGGTCTTTCCTGAGGAACCTGTAGCCGAGGATTGGAAAGAACCCTTGAAAATGCTCAACGCACTTGATTTGCTCAGTTGGAATTTCCTTGCCGTGTTGTAACTGCCGTTCCCCAATCTTTGAGCACGCGATGCCCGGGGTCTATTTTAATGAGAATTTGAAGGTTCTGGACTTGGCCTCTCTGTTGATTTAATATCAGTTCACGCTGTTGGTGTCTGTTCTCCCTCCCCTCCTCTCTCTCTCTCTCTCTCTCTCTCGGGCACCGACTCTCGCTGGAGTACCGCTCTGCACAATCCAGTCATCATCATAGGCAGTCCCTCGTAATCGAAGATTTGCTTCCACTCTCAAAGTGAGTTCTCAGGTGACTGTACAGTCCAATACGGGAATTACAGTCTCTGTCACAGGTGGGACAGACAGTGGTTGAAGGAAAGGGTGGGTGGGGAGTCTGGTTTGCCGCACGCTCCTTCCGCTGCCTGCGCTTGATTTCTGCACGCTCTCGGCGATGAGACTCGAGGTGCTCAGCGCCCTCCCGGATGCTCTTCCTCCACTTAGGGCGGTCTTGGGCCAGGGACTCCCAGGTGTTGGTGGGGATGTTGCATGTTATCAAGGAGGCTTTGAGGGTGTCCTTGAAACCTTTCTGTAGTGATACCCGCCCTCTAGTATGGCTCAGAGACGTGGACCATATATAGTAGACACCTTAAATCGCTGGGGAAATACCACTGCCGATGTCTCCGCAAGATCCTACAAATCCCCTGGGAGGACAGACGCACCAACGTCAAGTCAGTGTTCTTGATCAGGCCAACATCCCCAGCATCGAAGCACTGACCACACTCGACCAGCTCCATTGGGCAGGCCACAATATCCACATGCTCGACACAAGACTCCCAAAGCAAGCGCTCTACTCGGAACTCCTACACGGCAAGCGAGCCCCAGGTGTGCAATCCAGTACCTCAGTCAAGTCAGCGTTCTTCGAACCGTGAACATTGAAGGTGATGGTGAGAAACACATTTCAAAACAAGGAAATCGGTGAATTTAGGCAATTTGACAAGGTGGCAGTTTCGCAACCATCTTTTACCAGAGTTAAATGAAAGCTATCTCTGTCCTCTTATTCTCTCAGTCTCTCTCTCTCTCTCTCTCGCTCTATTTCAGAGTCAGTCTCTCTTTCTTTCTATCTCTCGCTCTCTCTTTGTTGCTCATTCTCTCTCTCCATCTGCAATATATGCACCTGTGTGCACCAAGTTTGTAGAGCTGTTGCACCTCACAACTTGAGCCTCCTCCGGGAAATCCCCTCCGTGCCTTTCAGTTCTGTGCGGAGGGGATTCCTGTACGGGCTGCTCTTGCACACTCTCCACCTTGCCATCCTCGTCTGCCATCCGGACACGCCATGGTGCACCATCTCGCCGTCCGGAGGAGGCAGGGGTCCCCGATGGAGGGCACTCTACGCGGGAGTCCTCCCCCTATTTATTGGGGACTTGGCCTGGACGGTGGTGCACGGAGCAGTCCCATGCAATAAATTTTTAAGTCGGTTCACAGGCTCCCAGGCCGCCTGCAATTTCTGCGGTCTGGAAAAGTCCGTGTTCCACGTTTTTATGGAATGTGCGAGTTTGCAGCCCCTGTTCCATTATTTAAAGGGGCTACTCCTCAAATTCTGGTTGCACTTCAGTCCCACACTCCTGATCTTTGGGCACCCTGTGTGGAGGGGAGCGGGTAGGTCCGAGGGCCTCCTCGTAGGACTGCTCCTGGGCACGGCCAAGGGTGCCATCAGCCGGTCCAGGCAGTGGACGTTGAGGGGTTCGTTCAGCCTGACTGCCTGCCTCTCTTCCGCGGTTACATCTGAGCCAGGGTGTCCCTGGAGATGGAGCACGCAGTGTCCAAAGGTACGCTCGTGGCCTTCCGCAAGAGGTGGGCGCCGGAGGGACTGGAGTGCATCATCACCCCCGGCAACTAAATTTTAATTTGATTTGTTTACTGCCAAAAGTTTAATTTGTTTAATTTGTTGGTTTTAGTGCCCCTTTAAAAAGGGGGCACTTGTATTATAGTTTTACCAAAATAGTTGAAGAGCTGTTGCATTGTGAGTAGCTTAGCAAGTCATGTGATCATAGAATCATCTAAATTTACAGCACGGAAGGAGGCCATTTCTGCCCATCATGTCCGCGCCAGCCGACAAAGAGCTATCCAGCCCAATCCCACTTTCCAGCTCTTGGTCTGTAGCCCTATAGGTTATGGCACTTCAAGTGCACATCCAAGTACTTTTTAAATATGGTGGGGGTTTCTGCCCCAACCACCTGTTCACAAGACTCAATAAAACCCCAGCCAGTTGGGTTCAGGGGATCCACAATGAGGTATGCAGTTGTGAGCCTAGTGGATGGTAATGTGTAGTGCGATTGTTAAACCTTTGTTAATAAACCAACTAGTTACACTGTCTTTGCCTGCTTTCCTCTCTAACTCCGTTCCCTCCCTCTCTCTTGCCCTCTCCCTTTTTTCCTCTCTGTCAGTTTCTGGCTGTTTTGCGAGTTCTGCTTTGATTTGTACAGCCTGTGCTAGGTTTCTAGAGAGCAAGGGTACATTGCACAAAATCTGATACAAATTGGTAGCTTCTGTCAGTGATGATTATAAGAATGGTCCTTTCGGTCCAGGAACCAGGACATTTTGTTCAAGCACGTTCCCACGGATAGTTGATGCTGGAGCATTCTGTCAGGTTGTAATGTTTTGCTGTACTGCCAATATTTGTACAAGAACAAGTGGAAATGGGGAGCGCTTGGTAAGGTGAATGATTGCCTTTACCCTCTGTCAGCAGTGTCAGCTGTGGCTTAGTGGGCAGCACCCTCGCCTCTCAGTCAGAAGATTGTGGATTCAAGTCCCCCTCCAGGAACTTGAGCACGTAAAGCTAGGCTGACACTCCCAGTACAGTACTGAGGGAGTGCTGCACTGTCGGAGGTGCCGTCTTTCGGATGAGACGTTAAACCGAGGCCCCGTCTGCTCTCTCAGGTGAATGTAAAAGATCCCATGGCACTATTTCAAAGAGCAGGGGCAGTTATCCCCGGTGTCCTGGCCAATGTTTATCTCTCAATTAACATAAAAGCACAGATTATTTGGTTATTATCGCATTGCTGTGTGTGGGAGCTTGCTGTGCGCAAGTTAGCTGCCACGTTTCCAACAGTGACTACACTCCAAAAGTACTTCATTGGCTGTAAAGTGCTTTGAGACGTCTGGTGGTTGTGAAAGGCGCTATACAAAGGCAAGTCTTTCTTTTTACACGTGCGCCCAGGAAAGGAGAAGGAATCGTTAACAACAACTTGCATTTATATAGCGCCTTTAACGCAGTAAAACGCCCCACGGCGCTTCACAGGAGCGATTAGCAAACTAAATTTGACACCGAGCCACATAAAGAGATGTTAGGGTCGGTGACCAAAAGCTTGGCCAAAGAGGAAGGTTTTAAGGAGCGTCTCAAAGGAGGAGAGAGAGGCGGAGAGGTTTAGGGAGGGAGTTCCAGAGCTTGGGCCCAGGCAGCTGAAGGCACGGCCGCCGACGGTGGGATGAGTGAGAGGGGGATGGAGAAGAGTTGGAGGAAGGCAGAGATTTTGGAGGTTTGTGGGGCTGGAGGCGGTTACAGCGATAGGGAGGGGGCGAAGCCTCAAAGATGCTAATTTTGAAATGGAGGCGTTTAGGGATCGGAAGCCAATAGAGGCCAACGAGCACAGGGGTGCTGGGAGAATGGGACTTGGTGTGAGTTAAGATACAAGCAGCAGAGTTGTGGATGAACCCAAGTTTACGGAGGGTACAAGGTGGGAGGTCGGCCAGGAGAGCGTTGGAATAGTCAAGTCTAGAGGTAACAAAGGCATGGGTGAGGGCTTCAGCAGTGGATGAGCTGAGGCAAGGGGCGGAGACGGGCGATGTTACGGAGGTGGAAGTAGGCAGTCTTGGTGATGGAGAGGTTATGGGGTCGGAAGGTCATCTCAGGGTCAAATAGGACGCCGCGATTGTGAACAGTCTGAGACAGTGGCCAGGGAGGGGGATTGAGTCGGTGGCTAAGGAACGGGGTTTGTGGCTGGTGGGGGGGGGGGGTGGCGAAGACAATGGCTTCGGTCTTCGCAATATTCAATTGAAGAAAATTGCAACTCATCCAGGGACTGGATGTCCGACAAGCGGTGTGACAGCACAGTACAGCGGAGGGGTGGAGAGCGTGGGGGTGAGGTAGAGCTGGGTGTCGTCAGCGTACACGTGGGACTGGATGTTATGTTTACAGATGAACACACCGACGGGCAGCATGTTGAAAGAAAATTCTAAATCTGGAGGCTCTGATGACAGCTAAAGGACACCCAGCAAAGGACAACCATAATTCAGCTCTCCGACACTGAAATCGGCATGTACATATCTGGAGTGTGCAGTGCAATGTGATGGTGATGAAATGGCTCAGAGTCTATAATGATACATCAAAGAGGGAAGTAATGCCTGTGTTTAGTCCACTTATCTGAATGTTTAATGTGAGTGCTTTGGGCCCCAGTGCACAGCTTAACTTCAGTTAATTACCGTCTTTATATAGGATCACACTTTAGGTTGTGTGCACGAACAGGGAGGGAAATTCGGGTCGTTTGCACCTCCCGGTACCGCCCCGCGGGAGTTTAGTGGCGGCGGTAACCGGTAACGCCCCACTTCTACTGGTAGCTCCCCGGGCCGCTGCGCCGACGATCGTGATGCCATCACCGCGCGCAGCAACTCGTTTTCGCCCCGTAGCGAGAGTTCGGCAGCGCTCCGTGAATCTGCGCCGGGCGCTGCCGGTGACAATTTCGCACGGCGCGAACCAGGGCCGTAGGCCGCTCGCGGGGCGAAAATTAAAGGAGAGGCGCGGCAGTAAAAAAAAATTGGCCTCCTTGATAGGAGATGGCGGGGTCCGTACCGCAATCTTGCTGCCCCGGCGCCCCGCTCCCCGGGTAGTCCGGGGATGGCTCCCCGCTCCCCGGGTGGTCCGGGGATGGCTCCCCGCTCCCCGGGTGGTCCGAGGATGGCTCCCCGCTCCCCGGGTGGTCCGGGGATGGCTCCCCGCTCCCCGGGTGGTCCGGGGATGGCTCCCCACTACCGGGTGGTCCAGGCGTGGCCCCATTTCCCGGGTGGTCCAGGGATGGCCACATTTCCCACCCGCAGAGTCGACAGCTTGGCCCTCCCCTTTAATTGAAGGGGAGGGCCCCGTCTACGTGTCCCACCTCGTAGCGCTGGAAACTTGCGTCCACTCGCTATTCACCGCCTTTTCAGAGCGGTTCAAGATGTCTTTGGGCACAGTGAGCACGACAGAGAGGCAAGTTGTAGACAGAACGTGTCGATTTGGGGGCTATTTGACTGTGTGAGGCATCACAGCCAAGCTCAATCTGCTCCGTCTGGAACGATGAGATCAGAAGGGTAAAGGGGCTACCTGTCTCCAAACCCATCTAGATATGGTCGCCATTGGGAAAGTGCAATCCTTTGAGTTAGCTGTATGGAAAATTCTGATATATATATATATAGAGAGAGAGAGAGGGAGAGAGAGAAACATTAAGTATTGAGGTTTTTAGTGACTTTTTATCAGTATCAAAACAACCCTCAGAACTTGGGCCATGATTGAGTCCCCCCTCGCCATCCAGTTTTGGATAAGAACTAGAGTTGAAGTAAAGGTGGAATGGCTGTGTAACGAACGTCCTGTGGTGAAATCAGTATAGCTGCTTATTATCGCTGGTCTCTGCAATCAGGCCTTTTTGAGTCAGTGATGTGGCCGCCTGCCCCCTGGTGGTGATTCCTCCTTATTTCTACTGCAACTGTTGGGGTACGGTGGCACAGCACTTACGTTACTGGACCAGTAATCCCGAGGCCTAGACTAATGATTCGGAGACATGAGTTCAAATCCCACCACGACAGCTGGGGAATTTAAATTCAATTAATTAAATAAATCTGGAATTTAAAAAGCTAGTATCAGTAATGGTGCCCATGAAACTACGGGATTGTCATAAAAACCCATCTGGTTCACTAATGTCTTATAGGGAAGGAAATCTGCTGCCCTTACCTGGTCTGGCCAATATGTGACTCCAGACCCACAGCAATGTGGTTGGCTCTTAACTGTCCTCTGAAATGGCCCAGCGAGACACTCAGTTGTACCAAACCGCTACGACAAAGTCAGCACTGTGGGCGTAACTTCACCACAAGGTCTGCAAACTCTGGAATTCCCTCCCTAAACCTCTCCGCCTCTCTACCTCTCTCTCCTCCTTTAAGGTGCTCCTTAAAACCCACCTAAGCTGTTGGTCAACTGCCCTAATATCTCCTTATGAGGCTCAGTGTCAAATTTTGTTTGTTAATTGCTCCTGTGAAGCACCTTGGGACGTTTTACTGTGTTAAGGGCGCTGTATAAGTTGGAACTCCCTCCCTAACAGCACTGTGGGAGCACCTTCACCACATGGACTGCAGCAGTTCAAGAAGGCGGCTCACCACCATCTTCTCACGGGGCAAGTAAGGATGGGCAATAAATGCTGGCCTTGCCAGCGATGCCCACGTCCCAAGAACGAATAAATAAAAACACATTCAAAAACAGCTTACCATGTTTCTGAGGCCTGATACGGAGGTATTTGGTGGTATAAAATGATTCTGCTGCACATCCTTAATAGTGGGAGCCCTTTATTTTTTGGGGTATAAGATACACAGCAATGGGATGAGTTGCCATAGGAATCATTGCTATGGAATTTGTGGTTAGCCAGACAGAAAATGCAGCGATAAGACATATTAATGAATGTGTTTGATCGTTCTATGTTGCTTTGTACTAAACCGGGGTTGTGAGCTAAGGGAGTGGTTATAATCTAATCGACTTTACATACCAGTGTACCAGTGTTCTTGACATAAAGCACACATAGAACACAAGAATATAATAAACACTGGCCTGTTCCCCTTCATAATCCGAAAACACAGATCTGGGAGTGTATGGCAGGAAGGGTTGCTGTCGCTGCACAGGATTGCTGCTGAGGCAATGTGCACAGCGTTAGGGCTCCAATTTTGCCCAGCAATGGACGCCGGTTCGTGGCCGCTCAGTGACTTTTTTGACGCTGAAGCTCAGTTGAAAAGATTCCTCAGTTGAAAAGATTCTCTGCAATTCTGTGTGTGCTGTTTCTGCTGTTTCTTTCTCTGTGTCTCTGTCTGTCTGCCGTCTCTCTCTTTTTCCCTCTCTGTCTGCCCATCTCTTTCTCTCTCTCGCTCTCTCTCTCTCTGTCTGTCTGTCTCTCTCTTTCTCTCTCTCTCTCTGTCTGTCTGCCCGTCTCTCTCTTTCTCTCTCTCTCTGTCTGTCTGCCCGTCTCTCACTTCCTCTCTCTCTCTCTCTCTCTGTCTGCCTGTCTCTCTCTTTCTCTCTCTCTCTGTCTGTCTGCCCGTCTCTCTCTTTCTCTCTCTCTCTGTCTGTCTGCCCGTCTCTCTCTTTCTCTCTCTCTCTCTCTCTGCCCGTCTCTTTCCTTCACTCTCTCTCTCTCTCTGTCTGTCTCTTATTGTCTCTTGTATTTCTCTCTCTCTCTCGCTGTCTGTCTGTCTCTCTGTCTCTTGTCTCTCTCTCTCTCTCTCTCTCTCTCTCGCTATCTGTCTCTCTCTCTCTGTCTTTTGTCTTTCTCTCTCTCATTCTCACTGTCTGTCTCTGTCTCTTGTCTTTCTCTCTCTCTCTCTCTCTGGCTGTCTGTCTGTCTCTCTCTGTCTCTTGTCTCTCTCTCTCTCTCTCACTGTCTCTCTCTCTCTCTCACACACTCTCCCTGCTCGTTTGTCTCTCTGTCTGTCTCTTGCTCTCTGTCTTTCTCTCTGTTTGCCTCTCGCTCTCTGCATTCCTTTATCTGTCTCTTTGGTATTCACTGTTTCTGACTCTCATTTATGTTCCTCTGCATTTCAGTGTATTTATCCCCCTTTTGTGTCTCTTTATATATCTCATTCTGTCACTCTCTCCATCTCTCTCTCGCCCTTTGCATCTTTATCCATTCTATGTATTTCCCTCCGGCTGTTCTTTTCTCCATCTGTCTATTTATCTCTCTTTCTGTTTCTGTTTCGCTATCTCCTTTTCCATCTGTATCTCTTTCAATCTTTCATTCTGTCTCTGTTTTTCTTCACATTACAGCAGTGACTGCTTGTCAAAAGTACTTCATTGGCTGTAATGCGTTTTGGGTCGCCGGTGGTCATGAAAGGTGCTATTTAAATGCAAGTCTTTTTTTTCTTTCTTTGTATGCCCTGATTTCCTTAGTTATTCTCCCTTCCTTGAGTACACGCTATTTTAGAATCAGAGAACGGTTACAGTATGGAGGGAGGCCATTTGGCCCGTCGAGCCCGTGCCGGCTCTCAGCCAGTCCCACTCCCTCGCCCTTTCCCCGTATGATACGTCCTTACTACACAGTATAAATGCACACGAGGCCCATGCTTGACAGAAGGTCAGTCTGTGACCTGTCCTTTATTCCTTAGCACTCAAGTGATGAAGGTGGGTGGAGCTTCCCCTTTTATATCTGAAGGTCCAGGTTAGGAGTGTCTCCCACCTAGTGGTCATTGTTCTCACAGTGTACAACTTAGGTCAGATTATACATGGGTCACAATGCTGGTTGAATACATGACATCATCTACCCCCAAAGTCTTATTGGGATCACAGGTTGAGTCTCTCTGGTGGTTTACGCTCCCTTGTAGAGCGCCTGAGTTGGGGCTCCGGTTGTTGGGCGCTGGCCTGAGTGTCTGCTGTTTGCGGTGCCTCAGGCCTATCCAGACTGCCCACAGTGATTGGACTCTCCTCCCTTTGGTTCCGGTGTTCGGTCACCTGTGGTGGACTGAACTCTACATCGTGTTCTTCCTCTGCTTCTTCTATGGGGTTGCTGAACCTCCTTTTTGTTTGATCCACGTGTTTGCGGCAGATTTGTCCATTGGTAAGTTTAACTACCAGAATCCTATTTCCCTCTTTGGCAATCACAGTGCCTGCGAGCCATTTGGGCTCTGCAGTGTAGTTGAGGACAAAAACAGGATCATTTACATCAATACATCGCGCCCTCGCATTCCTGTCATGGTAGTCATATTGTGGCTGGCGCCTGCTCTCGACAATTTCTTTCATGGTAGGTTGTATAAGGGATAACCTGGTTTTGAGCGTCCTTTTCATTAGCAGCTCTGCGGGTGGAACCCCTGTGAACGAGTGTGGTCGGGATCTATTGGCCAACAGGAGGCGTGATAAGCGGCTTTGTAGGGAACCCCCTTGGATTCTGAGCATCCTCTGTTTGATTATCTGCACTGCTCATTCTGCCTGGCCGTTTGAGGCCGGCTTGAACGGTGCTGTTCTGACATGGTTAATTCCATTGCCTGCCATGAAGTCCTGGAATTCAGTGCTTGTGAAGCACGGGCCATTGTCGCTGACCAAGACGTCCGGTAGACCGTGGGTGTCGAACATTGCCCGTAGACTTTCTACCGTGGCAGAGGATATGCTTGAATTTAAAATGTCACACTCGATCCATTTGGAGTAGGCGTCTACTACAACCAAAAACATTTTTCCCATGAAAGGACCTGCGTAGTCCACATGGATGCGTGACCAAGGCTTGGTGGACCATGGCCAGGGGCTAAGGGGGGCTTCCCTGGGCGCATTGCCCAGCTGGGAACACAAAGTTCCAGATCTGCGTCTATCCCTGGCCACCAAACGTGTGACCTGGCAATTGCCTTCATCATGATAATGCCCGGGTGCTCATTGTGGAGTTCTCTGATGAACACCTCTCTGCCCATCTGGGGCATGACAACGCGGTTTCTCCACAGTAGGCAATCAGCCTGAATCGAGAGTTCATCCCTGCGCATGTGAAATGGTTTAAATTCCTCAGGGCATGCCCTGTACGTGGCTGCCCAGTCCCCATTCAGGACACATTTCTTGACTAGAGACAATAGCGGGTCTCTACTTGTCCAGACTTTAATCGGACGGGCTGTCACGGGTGAGCCTTCGCTTCCGAAAGCTTCAACAGCCATGACCATCTCAGCAGCATGCTCGGTAGCCCCCTCATCGGCGCAATTTGCGGTGCCCAGTCTATACCGAATTGTATAGTCATAGGCAGCTAACGTGAGTGCCCACCTCTGTATGCGGGCCGATGCGTTTGCATTTATGGCCTTGTTGTCGGCCAAAAGGGATGTTAGGGGTTTGTGATCTGTCTCCAGCTCAAATTTCCTGCCAAACAGATACTGGTGCATTTTCTTTACAGCATATACACATGCGAGCGCCTCCTTTTCTACCATCCCGTAACCCCTTTCTGCCAGGGACAGACTCCTGGAGGCATAAGCTACCGGCTGTAACTGACCCTTGTCATTGACATGCTGCAACACACACCCGACACCATAGGACGACGCATCAGATGGGCAGAGAGGTGTTCTTACATGGGTCGTATAGTGTTAACAGTGTTGGAACATAACAAATTGCGTGCTCTATTAAAAGTCCTTTCCTGGCTGTTCCCCCAGACCTATTCGCGACCTTTGCGTAGGAGCATGTGTAGCGGCTCTAGCAGCGTGCTCAATTTGGGAAGAAAGTTACCAAAATAGTTCAGGATCCCCAGGAACGAACGCAGCTCCGTCGTGTTACGGGGTCTGGGTGCTCTCTGGATCGCTTCTGTCTTGGACGCAGTCGGGCTGATCCCGTCTGCTGCTACCCTCATCCCCAGGAATTCTACCTCTGGAGCTAGGAAGACGCACTTTGCCTTTTTCAGTCGCAGCCCTACCCGGTCCAGTCTGCGTAGCACCTCCTCCAGGTTGTGGAGGTGTTCTTCAGTATCGTAACCCGTGATGAGGATGTCGTCCTGAAAAACCACCGTCCCTGGAATCGACTTGAGGAGGCTTTCCATATTTCGTTGGAAGATCACGCCGGCTGAGCAAATCCCGAACGGACATCTGTTGTACTCAAACACCCCTTGTGTGGTGGTCAACTTCTTCGACTCACTCACCAGCTCCTGGGTCATGTAAGCTGAAGTCAGGTCCAATTTTGAAAAATGTTTGCCACCGGATAGCATCGCAAAGAGGTCCTCCGCTCTTGGTAGCGGGTACTGGTCTTGGAGTGACACCCGATTGATGGTGGCCTTGTAATCACCACATATCCTGACCAACCCATCCGCCTTGAGCACCGGCACAATCGGGCTCGCTCAGTCACTGAATTCGACTGGCGAGATGATGCCTTCCCTCAGCAGGTCCAATTCGCCTTCTATCTTTTCCCGCATCACGTACGGCACCGCTCTGGCCTTGTGGTGTACTGGCCTGGTGTCCGGGTTTATGTGAATCACCACTTTGGTCCCCATGAAAGTGCCGATGCTGGGTTGAAATAATGAGTCAAATTTGTCCAGGATCTGTGAGCATGATACTCACTCCACAGAGGAAATTGCATTGACATCGCCCCATTTCCAGTTCATGACAGCAAGCCAACTCCTCCCCAGTAGTGCGGGACCGTCCCCTGGGACAATCCAGAGTGGCAACCTGTTCTCTGAATCTTTGTGGGTCACGACTACCGTGGCGCTGCCTAGCACCGGAATGATCTGCTTTGTGTAAGTCCGTAGCTATGCATCAATCGGCGATAATTTTGGCCTCCTGGCCTTGGACGCCCACAACTTTTCAAACTGTTTGATACCCATCAGGGACTGGCTGGCCCCCATGTCTAGCTCCATTGATACTGGGATGCCATTGAGAAGCACTTTCATCATTATCGGTGGCGTCCTGGTGTATGAACTGTATACGTGCTCCACGTGAACTCGCTGAACTTCAGCTTCCAGCGATTTCCCCCAGCGTTCATTTCTGAAATTTCTGCAGGTATTTTGCTCATCTCTGCAAACTCCGGCTGAGTGTGTGCCTCCATGCCTCCAACATGAGCTGTTGTTGGAACCAAAAGGTCCCTTGCCAGTCGATCGTCCCTGACTGCCCCTGTGACTGTCATTGGCTGCGCCATTAACAGGTGTTGATGGCCCCATTACTGGCCACATTGTCCCTTGCAATGGCGTGAATCACCATTCAGCTTGCTATTGTCTCTGTCGAACTCCCCCTCTGGGTTCGACTACATGTTGGGGCATGCCCGATTGCCCTTGTCTGCCTGGAGAACTGTGGGCTGCTTTAACAATGTTGAATCTCTGTCCCAACCATTCCTTAACACAGTACCTCTCGTCTGTTCTGCTAGTGGCCATGCTCGCGTGATTTAAATCCCAGTTTCTCATCACCATTGATACGTCCTTACTATACAGTATAAATGCACACGAGGCCCATGCTTGACAGAAGGTCAGTCTGTGACCTGTCCTTTATTCCTTAGCACTCAAGTGATGAAGGTGGTTGGAGCTTCCCCTTTTATACCTGAAGGTCCAGGTTAGGAGTGTCTCCCACCTAGTGGTCATTGTTCTCACAGTGTACAACTTAGGTCAGATTATACATGGGTTACAATGCTGGTTGAATACATGACACCGTAGTCCTGCAGTTTTTTTCCTTCAGGTACTTATCCAACTCCCTTTTGAAAGCCACGATTGAGTCTGCCTCCACCACCCTCTCAGGCCGTACATTCCAGATCCTAACCACTCGCTGTGTAAAAAAAGTTTTCCCTCATGTCGCCTTTGGTTCTTCTGCCAATCACCTTAAATCTGTGTCCTCTGGTTCTCGACCCTTCCACCAATGGGAACAGTTTCTCTCTATCTACTCTGTCCAGACCCCTCATGATTTTGAACACCTCGGTCAAATCTCCTCTCAACCTTCTCTGCTCCAAGGAGAACCATTTTCTCTGCAAAATACAAGAATTTTCATAGGTTTAACAACACTGTAAATATCTAGCAAATAATTAATTTTTAACCACCTTTATTCACAGGTTCATTATAATAACAGCAACTCAGTCTGTACAGCAATGAATTGGGGTGATAAATGGCTGGCTGTTAGTTAAACAATTGACATATGCACCGACATATTCGCTGATACTCAATGAGACGCAGGAAAGCAATCCTGTAATCTGCAACAATTGAAACTGTCACCAAGTTCGCGCTCTGGTTTATTTTTCCTTCCTCCTCTCCCGCAGGCTCTTGGTGTGACCCCCAACCTTGTCGGCAGGTTATTGAATCATGGGGAGCAGCGCAGAGGAGTCCAGTCCTGTCCTCACACACACGCACTTTCCAGCAGGGGTCAGTAGGTAGTAATCAGGAGGGTGGGGGCGGGGGGGGGGGGGGACCCTAGCCTGTTCCCCACTCCCCCCTTCACCGCCCCCACCCCCTGCATAGTCCAAGCCAATTGTAGCACCCCAACTTCCAACCAAGTTGACATTAGTTTGTCCACAAATCTTTGAAGGTGGCAGGACAGGTTAACAAAAGAGTTAATAAAGCATATGGGATCCTGGGTTCTATAAATAGAGGCATAGAGTGCAAAAGCCAGGAAGTTATGCTAAACCCATATAAAACACTAGTTTGGCCTCAGCAGGAGTATTGCATCCAATTCTGGGCACTGCACTTTAGGAAGGATGTGAAGTCTTTGGAGAGGGTGCAGAAGAGGTTTACTGAAATGGTTCCAGGGATGAGGGACTTCAATTTACGTGGATAGACTGGAGAAGCTGGGGTTGTTCTCCTTAGAGCTGAGGAGCCCAAGAGGAGATTCGATAGAAGTGTTCAAAATCATGAAAGGTTTAGACAGAGTAACTAAAGAGAAATTGTTTCCAATGGGCGTGAGGGTTGATAACCAGAGGGCACAGATTTAAGTGATTGGCAGGAGAACCAAAAGCGACATGAGGCAAATCTTTTCACGCAACGAGTGGTTAGGATTTGGAATGCACTGCCTGATAGGGCGGTGGACACAGATTCAATAGTCGTCTTCAAAAGGGAATTGAGTAAATACTTGAATGAGAAAAAATTGCAGGGGTATGGGGAAAGAGCGGGAGGAGTGGGACTGACCGGGTTGCTCTACGAAAGAGCCGGTGCGGACTCGATGGGCCGAATGGCCTGTTCTGTCCATATTCTATGATTCTATGATGGTTACCTCAGCAAGGGACTGGGGCTCAAGCCCCAGACCTCCCACTCTGTACATCCCAGTACCAGACCATGACTGCCCCCTGGTGGAGGCACAGTAATCGCTGTCTAGAAACGACAGCAATTCTGGCGGACAAACATTTAAATAATTCTCACAGCGTTCATTCGGCTGCAGAGTGAACAGAGCAACCGGCCATGTATTTTAAACAGGTTAACGCCTCTCGGAAAAGTGGAGAAAGGAATTTCATAAAATGCATTAAAGGTTTGCCGCTGACAGTAATTTCTGGCCCGCGTTTCCGTCGGTTTTAACTCGAGTGGCAGCTGATAAGCTGAGTGTATTCTGTCAAAAGTCAAACCTAGTGATTGCAAATGGAAAGTGTTCCAGGGTAATATGTGTCCAGACGGGTCGAGTGTCATTTATCAGGCCTCGCAGTCACTCACCGTTGTTGGTAGTAAAGCATAGAATCATAGAGCACAGAATGAGGCCATTCAGCCCATCGTTCCTGTGTCGGCTCTTTGATAGAGTGATCCAATCAGTCCCACTCCCCCCCCGGCTCATTCCCCGGAGCCCTGCACATTTCTTCCTTTTCAAATATTTATTCCTTTTTGAAAGTTATTAATGAACCTGCATCCACCACCCTTTCAGGCAGCGCGTTCCAGATCATAACAACAACAACAGCTTGTATTTATATAGCGTCTTTAACGTAGTGAAACGTCCCAAGGTGCTTCACAGGAGTGTTACCTGCTAAACATTTGACACCGAACCACATAAGGAGAAATTAGCGCAGGTGACCAAAAGCTTGGTCAAAGAGGGAGGTTTTAAGGAGCGTCTTGAAGGAGGAAAGAGAGGTAGAGAGGCAGAGAGGTTTAGGCAGGGAGTTCCAGAGCTTGGGGCCCAGGCAACAGAAGGCACGGCCACCGATGGTGACAACTAGCTATGTAAAAAAATTCTCCTCCTCTCCCCCTCTGGTTCTTTTTCCAATGACCTTAACTCTGTGTCCTCAGGAGACCGACCCTCCTGTCACTGAAAACAGTTTCTCATTATTTACTCTATCAAAACCCCAGTTAATTTTGAACTCCTCTAGTAGATTTACCCTCATCTATCTCTGCTCTAAGGAGACCCACCCCAACTTCTCCAGTCTCTCCACGTAACTGAAGTCCCTGATCCCTGGCACCATTTAGTAAATCCCCTCTGCACCCTCTCCGAGTGTGGGGTGCGCTGGTCCTTTCTCTGTGTGACAGGTCCACAATCCAACAATTTCACTGACTTTGTTTGTAGATGCAAAGCACACGGAATCATGGAGTATGATCCCTAACGTAAAAAAGATTTTCATCTGTATAGCGCCTTTCACAATCATCACTCAAAGCGCTTTACAGCCAATGAAGTATTTTTGGAGTGTAGTCACTGTTGTAATGTGGGAAAGGTGGCAGCCAACTTGTGCACAGCAAGCTCCCACAAACAGCGATGTGATAATGACCAGCTAATTTGGTTTTTTTTGTTATGTTGATTGAGGGATAAATATTGGCCAGGACACCGGGGATAACTCCCCTGTTCTTCTTCGAAATATTGCCACGGGACCTTTTACGTCCACCTGAGAGAGCAGACGGGGCCTCGGTTTAACGTCTTATCCGAAAGACGGCACCTCCGACAGTGCAGCACTCCCTCAGTATGGGTAACAATCCCAAAGTCCCATCAATAAAAATAGAATTTGACAAAGTCTCTGTGAACTACAGGCTCCAGCAGCCCTATAGCTTATTATTAGCTGGCTGCTCACATTCCCGTTCCACAAAGGAGCAGGTGGAGTGATGTGGGATGCGATTCCCAAAACACTGGTAAAAATCCCCAAAACATCCACGTATTAAAAACAGAATGGAGTTCAAGCACTGTGAACTCGTGACCCTGATTATGGTGAGGATTCCCAACCTCCCGAATTTCTTAGTCCTGCAGTGTCCTCTGGTGGAAATGTCTATAATTGCAGGTCTTTTTTCCTTTATTCATTGAAACATACAAAATTCTTACGGGGCTTGACAGGGTAGATGTTTCCCCCAGGCTGGGCAGTCTGGAACTTAGGGTCACAGTCTCAGGATAAGAGGTCGGCCATTTTGGACTGAGATGAGGAGAAACCTCTTCACTCAGAGGGTGGTGAACTTTTGGAATTCTCTACCCCAGAGGGCTCTGGAGGCTCAGTTGTTGTGTATATTTATTAGATAATAATGAAATCAAGGGATATGGGGACAATGCAGTTGAGGTAGAAAATCAGCCATGATCTTATTGAATGGCGGAGCAGGCTCGAGGGGCCAAATGGACTACTCCTGCTATTTCTTATGTTCTTAAATATCCAGTTGCATAACTCCTTATCTTGTGAATGTGGGCGCAACTGGCAAGGGCAGCATTTATTGCCCATCCCTAATTGCCCTTGAGAAGGTGGTGGTGAGCCATCTTTTTGAACCGCTGCAGTCCGTGTGGTGAGTATACTTCTTTGTAGCAGTTTGGTACAACTGAGTGTCTCGCTGGGCCATTTCAGAGGGGCAGTTAAGATCAACCACATTGATCTGGGTCTGGAGTCACATATAGGCCCAGACCAGGTAAGGGCTGCAGATTTCCTTCCCTAAAGGATATTAATGAACCAGATGGGTTTATTAACTACAATTACTGATTCCAAATTTTATTTAATTCATTGAATTTATATTCCCCAGCTGCCGTGGTGGAATTTGAACTCATGTCTCTGGATCATTAGTCCACACCTCTGGATTACTAGTTCAGTAACATAACCACTATGCTACCGTAGCCCTGTATTTTGCAGTATGCTAATACAATAAACAGGGAAAGAGGAAACACATCTCAAGATCACAACCCCACAAGATGTCTGCGCTCCTCAAATTCTGGCCTCTTGAACATCCTTAATTATAATCACTCAACCATGGGCATGCCTTCAGCTGCCAGGGCCCCAAGCTCTGGAACTCCCTCCCTAAACCTCTCCGCCTCTTTACCTCTCTTTCCTCCTTTAAGACGCTCTTTAAAACCTACCTCTTTAACCAAGCTTTTGGTCATCTGCCTTCATTTCTTCTGTGGCTCGTTGTCAAATTCATCTGTTTGTCTGTAACACTGCTGTGAAGCGCCTTGGGACGTTTTTCTACGTTAAATGCGCCATATAAGTAAAGGTTATTATTATAAGATACCGGAAAGAAAACTGAAGGAAGGAGCAGGGCAGGATCGCAACACCCCCACACTGTGTCTGCTGGCTGAATCTGTGCATTGAATTCAGGCAACGTTAGAGTTAGTCTCCAATTGAATTGATTTTTCTCTGTGGTTTTCTTACCAAGGATGAGGCTCGCTGGGGAGTCTCAGACTCGGGAACATAGCCTAAAAATTAGAACCAGAATTTTCGGGAGTGAAGTGAGGAAACATTTCCACACGCAAAGGGTGGTACAAGTTTGGAACTCTCTCCCGCACACGCAATTGCTAATTTTAAATCGGAGATTGATAGCTCTCTGTTAACCAAAGGTATTAAGGGATATAGGGCAAAGGCGCGTATATGGAGTTAGGTCGCAGATCAGTCGTGATCACATTGAATGGTGGAACAGGCTCGACGGGGCTGAATGGCCGCCTCCTGTTCCCATGTTCCTAAGAACATTTTACCGACAAGAGCCAATGTTAGTTGAGACACTTACATTCTCAATGACTGGTGCCGTGCGGACATATATGGGTGCATGTAGTTGCTCATCCCGTACACGAGATGGTGGTGTTCCAGGACTGAACATCATTCGCCATGCCGGTTCCTGGTGGGCAGGGGCACACAGCACAGAACCTCCCCTAACCTGACACTTAAGCTGGCTCGTGTGGGAGATGGAAAAGTCGCACTGGTACAGCAATTGGTCTCTTCTGAAGCTGGGGCTGAAGCACATCATTGGAATGAAGTAAAGGGAACTGACCTCTGTGTCGGACAGTTAAAAAAAGACTTGCATTTATATAGCGCCTTTCACGACCACCAGACATCCCAAAGCGCTTCACAACCAATGAAGTACTTTTGTACTGTAGTCGCTGTTGGAAACAAAGCAGCCAATTTGCGCACAGCAAGCTCCCACAAACAGCAATGTGATAACGACCAGATCATCTGTTTTTGTTGGGTTGATCGAAGAATAAATATTAGCCCAAGACACCGGGGTAACTCCCCCGCTCTTCTTCGAAATAGTGCCGCAGGATCTTTTACGTCCACCTGAGAAGGCAGACGGGGCCTCGGTTTAACGTCTCATCCGAAAGACGGCACCTCCGACACTGCCGCGTTTCCCACATCACGACAGTGACTACACTCCAAAAGTACTTCCTTGGCTGCAAAGCGCTTTGATTCGTCTGGTGGTCGTGAAAGGCGCTATATAAATGAAATGCAAGTCTTCATATCAGCATGTTCCTCCTATTCCCTTCTCCCTCATGTGTTATCAAGCTCTCCCTTAAATGCATCAATGCTATTCACCTCAACCACTCAATGTGGTAGCGATGGGGTGGAACTGCAGGCCAGGCATGATCCAACTGAATGGTGGGCTGCAGGCTCGAGGGGCCGAATGGCCTCCTCCGTTCCTAAATGAGATGAGTTTCCATGATGCTCCCAGCCCGCTTGGCGATGACCACAGAGTTGACTGAAGCCGTGTGTATTTTGGAAGACAGAGGTTCCTGCGATGGTCACAGCTGTCCTGGCTCCACACTGCCTCCGCAGGTGGCCCTGCTTCCACCGCGATGTGTGGTACAGGACACGGGGGCCTGACAGAGCTCCATCGCTGTGTCCCTGGCGCTGCACCACGGCTCCAATCAGGCACAGCCAGGTTGGGCTAGTCTTAAAAAAAAAACCTCAATATAACTGAAATGAAACACATTTTTAAAAGTAAGAGTTCGGCCAGAAAGCTGAGGTTATGTTGCATTTCTGATTTTATTTTAAAAACGGCAAATGACATGATTAGATGCCAGCACCTATTTTACAAGTTTACTACTGAACCTCTTAAAAAGGGAGTGTACCCTCATGTGGGTGGACCCCACCTTGGTCGTGTGTATGTACTACGTGTCAGCAGTGGGCAGCACTCTCTCGCCTCTGAGTCAGAAGGTTGTGGGTTCAAGCCCCACTCTAGAGATTTGAGGTCACAATCCAGGCTGACACTCCCACTGCAGTGCTGAGGGAGCGCTGCACTGTCGGAGGTGCCATCTTTCGGATGAGACATTAAACCGAGGCCCCGTCTGCTCTCTCAGGTGGATGTAAAAGATCCCATGGCACTATTTCGAAGAAGAGCAGGGGGAGTTATCCCACACGTGTTTCCCACATTACAACAGTGACTACACTCCAAAAGTACTTAATTGGCTGTAAAGTGCTGTGTGATGTATGATGACCGTGAAAGGCGCTATAGAAATGCAAGTCCTTCTTTCTTTGCCTGAGCCGGGAATGCGAGAGGCCCAGTACCACATGGGGAATATTCCCATCATAACTGGGAGAGCACTTGGGTGACTCACGGAATGATTCTGCCACAATATCTGTCTGTGCCGCAGAGAAACCCAGTTATTATCACTTGTGTCCCTTGCTTACGCACTTCACTTACAGAGCACTGGCACTAACTGGACCCCGTCCTGTGTTGTTCTGATTGTACCAGACCAGACATTTTAAGTAAGCCTTTAATCCCTCAGGGGATTTGGCATGTCTTGTTTAATATATTTTCTTGGAAGATACTGGGTGAAACTGTTCCCTGTTGAATGGGTGAAATTCCAAACCCCCTGTTTGCTTTAAAATATGAAACAGGATGTGTAATCAAACAGACTCGTTTCAAACATTGAAACCCAGGGCTCTGGGGGACGAGGGAACATAAGAACATAAGAATTAGGAACAGGAGTAGGCCATCTAGCTCCTCAAGCCTGCTCCGCCATTCAAAAAGATCATGGCTGATCTGGCCATGGACTCAGCTCCACTTACCCGCCCGCTCCCCGTAACCCTTAATTCCCTTATTGGTTAAAAATCTATCTATCTGTGATTTGAATACATTCAATGAGCTAGCCTCAACTGCTTCCTTGGGCAGAGAATTCCACAGATTCACAACCCTCTGGGAGAAGAAATTCCTTCTCAACTCGGTTTTAAATTGGCTCCCCCGTATTTTGAGGCTGTGCCCCCTAGTTTAGTCTCCCCGACCAGTGGAAACAACCTCTCTGCCTCTATCTGTCTATCCCTTTCATTATTTTAAATGTTTCTATAAGATCACCCCTCATCCTTCTGAACTCCAACAAGTAAAGACCAAGTCTACTCAATCTATCATCATAAGGTAACCCCCTCATCTCCGGAATCAGCCTAGTGAATCGTCTCTGTACCCCCTCCAAAGCTAGTATATCCTTCCTTAAGTAAGGTGACCAAAACTGCACGCAGTACTCCAGGTGCAGCCTCAGCAATACCCTGTACAGTTGCAGCAGGACCTCCCTGCTTTTGTACTCTATCCCTCTCGCAATGAAGGCCAACATTCCATTCGCCTTCCTGATTACCTGCTGCACCTGCAAACTAACCTTTTGGGATTCATGCACAAGGACCCCCAGGTCCCTCTGCACCACAGCATGTTGTAATTTCTCCCCATTCAAATAATATTCCCTTTTGCTGTTTTTTTTTCCCAAGATGGATGACCTCACATTTTCCGACATTGTATTCCATCTGCCAAACCTTAGCCCATTCGCTTAACCTATCTAAATCTCTTTGCAGCCTCTCTGTGTCCTCTACACAACCCGCTTTCCCACTAATCTTTGTGTCATCTGCAAATGTTGTTACACTACACTCTGTCCCCTCTTTCAGGTCATCTATGTATATTGTAAACAGTTGTGGTCCCAGCACCGATCCCTGTGGCACACCACTAACCACCGATTTCCAACCCGAAAAGGACCCATTTATCCCGACTCTCTGCTTTCTGTTAGCCAGCCAATTCTCTATCCATGCTAATACATTTCCTCTGACTCCGCGTACCTTTATCTTCTGCAGTAACCTTTTGTGTGGCACCTTATCGAATGCTTTTTGGAAATCTAAATACACCACGTCCATCGTTACACCTCTATCCACCATGCTCGTTATACCCTCAAAGAATTCCAGTAAATTAGTTAAACATGTTTGGGATGGAAGAGTCGAGACAGTGTCCTTCCACTCCTGGGACTTGGGTTTAAATCCTGCCCGGACTCACGGGATGCAAATCTCCTCTTGCTTCTTAGTGAAATATTTCTGCAACAGAACTTTACAGAGTGGGTTCCACAGCCCTGCATTTCCAGTGGGAAGCAATGCTGGCAGAAATATCGTGGTCATGAAAGGCACTATGTATAAATGCAAGTCCTTTGTGTCTAATGAGGAGAGATTGAGTAGACTAGGCCTATATTCTCCAGAGTTTAGAATATGAGAGGTGATCTTATTAAAACATATACAATTCTTAAGGAGCTTGACAGGATAGATGCAGGGAGGATGTTTCCCCCGGGCTGGGGAGTCTAGAACCAGGGGTCACAGTCTCAGGATGAGGGATTGGCCATTTAACACTGAGAGAAGGAAAGATTTCTTTACTCAAAGGGTTGTAAATCTTTGGAATTCTCTACCCCAGAGAGCTGTGGATGCTCAGTCATTGAATATATTCAAGACAGAGATCGATAGATTTTTGGATATTAAGGGAATCAAGGGATATGGGGATCGGGGAGGAAAGTGGAGTTGAGGTCGAAGATCAGCCACGATCTCATTGAATGGCGGAGCAGGCTCGAGGGGCCGAATGGCCTACTCCTGCTCCTATTTCTTATGTTCTTATGTCTTTAACTCTCTCACACAGCCCACGATTTTCCGCGCTGTAAAATCAGAACCTGCGCTCCCACGATGAACTCCCGCCCGGCATTGCTTCCCACTGGAAAAGCAGGATTTGTGGAATCCGTGTTCCTCATGCTGGCCACATTATAATGACAAACCAGGAACAAAATGGATTGGGTGCCATGGCGATGCCTTTGGGTGACCTCTGCATAATAGGAACACGGGAACAGGAGAAGGCCATTCTGCCCCTCCAGCCTGTTCCGCTATTCAATTAGATCAAGGTTAATCTTCCACCTCAACTCCATTTACTTGCCTTTGCTCCGTGTCCCTTGATGCCCTCACCCAACAAAAAAATCTAACGGTCTCCGTTTTGAAAGCCCCAATTGACCCGAGATCCACAGCGTTCATGGGGAAAAAGTGCTTCCTGATTTCACAGCCTGGCTCTAATTTTAAGATTACGCCCCTTGTTCTGGACTGGCCCACCAGAGGAAATAGTTTCTGTGTGTCTAACCTATCGATTCCTTTTTAACATTTTAAACACCTCGGGCTGGGTTTTCAGCTTTGTTGATTTCGGGGCGGTAATGGTGGTGGGGCGTTAAAGTTAGCACCCGGGAACAGTTTGCGCCTCAGTCAGCAAAATTCGTCAGCTGGGCCTTGAGTGTGGGGCGGAGCGCTAAGGAAGGCGTTGCACACCTCTCTCAGGGCGCTAATCCCGAGTTAAACAGCCGGCCCCGGAGCACTCTGAGAGAGACCTGGGGGGGGGGGCGAGGAGGGAAAAAACACCCAAAACATTCCCAATAAATAACTCACGCCACCACACCACAAATCGCAAATAAAAGAAAAGAAAAAACAATCACTTACCTGAGGTGGGCATTACTGACCTCACTGCGGATGCTCCTGCTCGGGCCGCCCGCTTTCACAGGAAGTCCCAGCAGGGGGTGCTGCGGAGCGCTACGGATCGGGCGGAAGCCAAAAATCGAGCCAGTGTCACAACCAGGGACGCTTCACACCGGCTCGCCTCTCCCGGGCGGGTGAGACCGGCCCCGAATGTCCCGGCAGGTCACCCGCCCGGAAGTGCTTACCGCCGCCATTGCTGCCCTTCGGGGTCGCTAACAGGGACGGCAGAAGGCCGAAAATCCAGCTCCTCGATCAGATCGCCCGTCAATCTCCTACACCCAAGGGACTACACCCCGCCCATAGCCTGCCCAATGTACCTTCCACATGCCCCTCCTTGTATCAGCTCACACACCATGAGCAATGCCACGGGAGGCTCACCAGAACCTGGACTGATTTGTCATGGCATCCGCCCAGCAGGCACAGGGTGGCAGGGGGCCAAAAGATGGCGATGCACCAATCCACTCCCGGTGTGACATTCGCCATATTGGCCGGGGCCTTTACATGGGCGGACCAGGCACCCGCCTGATGACCTGAACAGCTTAAAGGTTGACTCCCGTGTGTCCTTGCCGGGTTATATTCTCAGGGAAAAGGTTACGGCCAGGAACAAAGGCGATGTCTGTAACTCAGTAACTCATATCGAAAATGTGCACATCCCAGATTTCGGAGATATCCGAGAGTTCGGGTGGATCTTAGCTTCTGCTTCTCTGCTTTGCCTGTAAAGCTGAAAGGTCAAACCACCGGGAAACTGCATTTTTCAAATGGTGAATATGTTTATAATTAGTAAAACTATGAGCTACTCTGGCACGGCAGCAGAAATTGGAACCAAGGTGTAATAAAGCACAGAATACCACAGCAGCAGGCGGTGACTGTGGGTAATAATGTCCTTTGGCACTGCCCAACTTAACGTAACAATGACTCTGCTCCCAGACTGACAAAATACTGCTGCAGCTTTCTGGGCATTTTTGCTACCAATTTGTCCCCTTCACTTGCTGAAGGGATTTACTATTTGCTGGGATACGTTTCCCGGGGCAGTGGTAGGATGTGGTGCCTCACTCACAGGGTCATTCTTCATGCCCCGAGCCGAGACAGTGAGCTTCAGCGGGCTAATCAACCATGGGGAATATCACTGGCCAGATTCATACTCACACACACACACACTCACACACATACACTAACTCACACACACACACACACACACACTCATACACACACACACACACACACACACTCACACACTCACACTCACATACACACACACTCACACTCACACACACTCATACACACACACACACTCACTCACACTTATACACACACTCACACACACACACACACTCTCACACACACACACACTCATACACATACACACACACACACTCACACACCCACACACACTCACACACACACACACACACACACTCACACACACACACTCACTCACACTTATACACACACTCACACACACACACACACACACTCTCACACACACACACACTCATACACATACACACACACACACTCACACACCCACACACACTCACACACACTCACACACACACACACACTCACACTTATACACACACTCACTCAGACACACACCTACACACACACTCCAGGTGGAGTTAATGAATAGCAACCAGCTGACTTTCCTCCCCTGAGCCCAGTGCACTGAGCTTCAGTGTCCTGCCCAGCTGCTGCACAGCTAAGACCCACGAACTGTGTACAGACTGGGGACCGGTGAGCAGTGTTGTTGATGGCAGTGCTCTCGCCTGTGATGCTGCCAGTAATTTCAATATTTACCCTGCTGCTGATCAACAACTATTTGTTTATTTCCAGCTTTAAATATAATGGGAGGAATGTGCAACATCTGAAGAACCATTGAGGGTTATTGTGCAATGAGTCCCCAGAAAGTTTATGTAATCTCAAGTACGGAACAAAATATCCCAAAGCCCAACTACTTTAATAGTTTGGAGATATTAAATGTTGTGTATCTGTAAAGCATGCACTCCCATGTTCCGCCACCAGGGAGCGCATCCCCTGAAGTCCCAAGGGATCCCAGCATCCCTTGGGAGCCCTGTATATAAGCCGGCCCCTAAGGCCTGTTCCTCACTCCGGAATGTCTTAATAAAGACTGAGGTCACTGTTACTTTAACCTCCCTGTGTGCAGTCTCATCTGTGTTAGGAACACAATAACTGGCGACGAGTATACGAATCCAACGCAAAGATGCAGCAAACTGTGGGCATCCTGGAGAAGTTCTCGGAGGGTGAGGACTGGGAAGCCTATGTCGAACGGCTAGACCAGTACTTTGTAGCCAACGAGCTGGACGGAGAAGGAAGCGCTGCAAAAAGGAGAGCGGTCCTCCTCACGGTCTGCGAGGCACCGACCTACAGCCTCATGAAGAATCTTCTGGCTCCGGTGAAACCCACAGATAAGTCATATGAGGAGCTGTGTACACTGGTTCGGGAGTATCTTAACCCGAGGGAGAGCATGCTGATGGCGAGGTATCGGGTCTACACGTGCCAGCGATCTGAAAGTCAGGAAGTGGCGAGCTACGTCGCCGAGCTAAGGCGACTTGCAGGACAATGTGATTTTGATGGCTACCTGGAGCAGATGCTCAGAGACCTTTTTGTACTGGGCGTTGGCCACGAGACCATCCTACAAAAACTTTTGACAGTAGAGATACCGACCCTCAGTAAGGCCATTGCGATAGCACAGGCGTTTATATCCACTATTGATAACACCAAACAAATCTCTCAGCACACAAGTGCTAGCAATGTTCATGAATTAACTGGAACTGTGTTTGCGAGCAGAAATGTACAGGGCAGAACCCACGAGTCTGCAACTGCCAGCAGGCCTCAGGTGACCCAGATGACTCAGAGTCCGCAACAAAGGATGAATGCAAGGCAATTCACACCTTGTTGGCATTGTGGAGGCTTCCATTCAGCCTATTCATGCCGCTTCAAAGGGTATGTTTGCAAGAACTGTGGAACAATGGGGCACCTCCAACGAGCTTGCAGACGAGCTGCAAGCCCTCCGAAACCTGCTAACCACCACATGGCAGAGGAAGATCAGTCCATGGTGGATCAAAGCAACTTCAAGCCTCAGAGAGAGGAGGCAGATGCTGAAGTACATGGGGTTCACACATTTTTGACGAAATGTCCACCTATAATGCCAAATATAAAATTGAATGGCTTACCCGTAGCCATGGAACTGGACACTGGCGCTAGCCAATTCATCATGAGTAAAAAGATGTTTGAGAGACTGTGGTGCAACAAGGCACTCAGACTAGCCCTGAGTCCCATCCACACAAAACTGACAACGTACACCAAAGAGCTCATCACTGTCCATGGTCAAGGTCACCTACAAGGACACGGTGCAAGAACTGCCACTCTGGATTGTCCTGGGCGATGGCCCCACATTGCTTGGAAGGAGCTGGCTGGGAAAATTCCATTGGAACTGGGATGAAATTTGTTTGGAACCTGGCCTCATGTACCCAGGTTCCAAACAAATTTCCTTCCTTTTTTGAGCCAGGCATTGGAAACTTTTCTGGGGCAAAGGTGCGGATCCACTTGGTCCCAGAGGCACGACCCATTCACCACAAGGCGCGAGCGGTACCTCACATGATGAAGGAGAGAGTGGAAATCAAGCTGGACAGGCTGCAACGCGAGGGCATCATCTCCCCAGTGGAATTCAGCGAGTGGGCCAGCCCGATTGTTCCAGTACTCAAAAGTGATGACACGGTCAGGATTTGCGGCGATTATAAAGTAACTATTAATGGTTTCTCGCTACAGGACCAATACCCGCTACATAAGGCAGATGACCTATTTGCGACGCTGGCAAGATGCAAGACGTTCACCAAGCTCGACCTGACTTCGGCCTACATGACGCAGGAGCTGGAGGAGTCTTCGAAGGGCCTCACCTGCATCAACACGCACAAGAGACTGTTCATCTACAATAGATGCCCGTTTGGAATTCGGTCGGCTGCAGCGATCTTCCAGAGAAACATGGAGAGCCTACTCAAGTTGGTACCACGCACGGTGATTTTTCAGGACGACATATTGGTCACAGGTGGGGACACCGTCGAGCACCTACAAAACCTGGAGGAGATCTTCCAGCGACTGGATCGCGTAGGGCTTTGGCTGAAGAGGTCGAAATGAATCTTTATGGCAACAGAAGTGGAGTTTTTGGGGAGAAAGATCGCGGCGGACAGCATTCGGCCCACAGACGCCAAGACAGAGGCTATCAGGAATGCGCCCAGGCCACAGAACGTCACAGAGCTGCGGTCGTTCTTGGGACTCCTCAACTATTTTGGTAACTTCCTACCGGGGTTAAGCACCCTCTTAGAGCCCCTACATGTGTTATTGCGTAAAGGTGAGAACTGGGTATGGGGGAAAAAAACAAAGTAATTGCTTTTGAGAAAACCAGAAACATTTTATGCTCCAACAAGCTGCTGGTATTGTATAATCCGTGTAAAAGACTTGTGCTAGCATGTGATGCGTCGTCGTATGAAATCGGGTGTGTATTACAACAAGCTAACGTTGCGGGGAAGTTGCAACCTGTCGCCTATGCCTCCAGGAGCTTGCTTAAGGCCGAGAGGGCCTACAGAATGATTGAGAAAGAGGCATTAGCGTGGGTGTTCGGGGTAAAGAAAATGCATCAGTACCAGTTTGGCCTCAAATTTGAGCTGGAAACCGATCACATGCCCCTCACATCCCTGTTCGCCGAAAACAACGGGATAATTACTAATGCCTCAGCCCGCATACAAAGGTGGGCACTCGCACTATCAGCGTATAACTATACCATCCGCCATAGGCCAGGCACCGAGAACTGTGCGGATGCTCTCAGTTGGCTACCATTGCCCACCATGGGGGTGGAAATGGCGCAGCCTGCAAACTTGTTGATGGTGGCTCAGCCCACAGACTTGTTGATGGTCATGGAAGCGTTTGAAAATGATAAATCACCTGTCACGGCCCGCCAGATTAGGACTTGGACCAGCCAAGATCCTCTGCTGTCCCTAGGAAAAAACTGTGTACTGCATGGGAGCTGGGCCAGCATCCCCGTTGAAATGCAAGAGCTAATCAAGCTGTTCCAGTGACGAAAGGATGAGCTGTCCAGTCAGGCAGACTGCCTGTTGTGGGGTAACCACGTAGTGCTACCCAATAAGGGCAGGGAGACGTTCATCTCGGATCTCCACAGCATGCATCCGGGTATAGTAATGATGAAAGCGATAGCCAGATCCCACGTGTGGTGGTCCGGTATCGACTCTGACTTAGAGTCCTGTGTATGGCAATGCAGCATGTGTGCTCAGTTGAGCAATGTGCCCAGAGAGGCACCACTAAGTTTGTGGTCCTGGCCCTCCATGGTTGAGGATCCATGTTGACTATGCAGGCCCGTTTCTCGGTAAAATGTTCCTGGTGGTGGTGGATGCTTTTTCAAAATGGATTGAATGTGAAATAATGTCGGGAAGCACCGCCACTGCCACCATTGAAAGCCTGAGGGCCATGTTTGCCACCCACGGCCTGCCTGACATACTGGTCAGTGACAACGGGCCATGTTTCACCAGTGCCGAATTTAAAGAATTCATGACCCGCAATGGGATTAAACATGTCACCTCGGTCCCGTTTAAACCAGCCTCCAATGGGCAGGTAGAGCAGGCAGTACAAACAATCAAACAGAGCCTTAAATGAATCACAGAAGGCTCACTCCAAACCCGCCTGTCCCGAGTACTGCTCAGCTACCGCACGAGACCCCACTCGCTCACAGGGGTGTCCCCGGCTGAGCTCTTGAAAAGGACACTTAAAACCAGACTCTCGCTGGTTCACCCCAACCTGCATGATCAGGTAGAGAGCAGGCAGCAGCAACAAAATGTAAATGATGGTAGCGCCACTGTGTCACGGGTAATTGATCTGAATGATCCTGTGTATGTGCTAAACTATGGACATGGTCCCAAGTGGATCGTGGGCACGGTGATAGCTAAAGAAGGGAGTAGGGTGTTTGTAGTCAAACTAGACAATGGACAAATTTGCAGAAAGCACCTGGATCAAACGAGGCTGCGGTTCACAGACTGCCCTGAACAACCCACAGCAGACACCACCTTTTTCGAGCCCACAACACACACCCAAAGGATCAACGACACCACCCCGGACCAGGAAATCGAACCCATCACGCCCAACAGCCCAGCAAGGCCAGGCTCACCCAGCAGCCCTGCAGGGCCAACAACACGCCAGCCCAGCGAGGGCACAGCCAACACACCAGAACAGACATTTGTACCGAGGCAATCCACCAGGGAAAGAAAGGCTCCCGACCGCCTCACCTTGTAAATAGTTTTCACTTTGACTTTGGCGGTGGAGTGATGTTGTGTATCTGTAAAGCATGCACTCCCATGTTCCGCCACCACGGAGCGCATCCCCTGATGTCCCAAAGTATCCCAGCATCCCTTGGGAGCACTGTATATAAGCCGGCCCCGAAGGCCTGCTCCTCACTCTGGAGTGTCTTAATAAAGACTGAGGTCACTGTTACTTTAACCTCCCTGTGTGCAGTCTCAACTGTGTTCGGAACACAATTACAGGATTACAAGAAGAGCGATACTGGAGAATATGTCGAAGTGTTGTGAGTGTGAGGGACAGGTCCCATTGCATCATGCCCACAAGCTATTTTGAACTCAATGCCTGAGGGAATTTCATTGATTTTCCACTTTTCTCACCTTCCCTCCTGAACTTGTTGGTTCCACAGGCATCAACATTGCTTCTATACCTCACCTATTTGCCCATTCTTCATGTAGTGTTGCAGTCTGTCCAATTATGGGAGTGGGTGGAGGTGGGGGCGGGGGGGGCTGGGGTGGAGGTTATAACACACCTGAATCTGCACCTGTCCTCACTGATGTCCATACCCATGATCCTGGCCAATATATCTTTCCTCCCCCCCCTTCCAAACTTAGGAACACTGATGTCAATTCAAGCGCCCACTCTGACTAAAATTATCATCGTCATCATCATCATAGGCAGTCCCTCAGAATCGAGGAAGGCTTGCTTCCACTCTTAAAATGAGTCCTTAGGTGGCTGAACAGTTCAATACGAGAGCCACAGTCCCTGCCACAGGTGGGACAGCAGTCATTGAGGGTAAGGGTGGGTGGGACTGGTTTGCCACACGCTCGTTCCGCTGCCTGCACTTGATTTCTGCATGCTCTCGGTAATGAGACTTGAGGCGCTCAGCGCCCTCCCGGATGCACTTCCTCCACTCAGGGCGGTCTTTGGCCAGCGGCTCCCAGGTGTCGGTGGGGATGTCGCACTTTATCAGGGAGGCTTTGAGGGTGTCCTTGAAATGTTTCCTATGCCCGCCTTTGGCTCGTTTGCCATGAAGAAGTTCCAAGTAGTGTGGTCAGTACCTCAATGCTGGTGATGTTGGCCTGGTCGAGGACGCTGGTGTTGGTGCGTCTATCCTCCCAGGGGATTTGTAGGATTTTGCGGAGACATCGTTGGTGGTATTTCTGCAGTGACTTGAGGTGTCGACTGGACTAAGATCAACACAAGGGGTTACAGGGTTAAATTATGAGGATTGATTCCATAACTTGGCCTGTATTCCCTTGAAGTTAGAAGGTTGAAGGGTAATCTAATTGAGGCGTTCAAAATGACTATTTCTCTGGTGGGGGTAGTCCAGAACAAGGGGACATAATCTTAAAATTAGAGCCAGGCCTTTCAGGGATGATGTCAAGAACTCTTCTTCACACAAAGGGCAGTGGGAATCTGGAATTCTCTCCCCCGAAAGGCCAGGGGTCAATTGAAAATTTCAAGACTGAGATGGAGAGATTGTTGTTAGCTAAGGGTAGGAAGAGTTATGGAAGCAAGGCAGGTCGACGGAGTTGAGGTACAGATCAGCCATGATCTAACTGAATGACAGAAGAGGCTCGATGGGCTAAATGGCCTCCTCCTGTTTCGTTTTTTCTTATGTTCTAATGTTCTTACGATGCCCTGGCCAACATGGTGTGTGGGGCAGGTTTGATGACCAACCTTTTCCTGTCCATCAATTTTATATGTCCATATTATCATAGAATCGTGCCAATGGTATTCTTCTCTTCTTCGGCAGTCCCTCGGATTCGAAGATGTCTTGCTTCCACACTAATATGAGTTCTCTGGTGACTGATGAGTCCAGTGCGGGATCTACTGACTCTGTCACAGGTGGGGCAGACGGTGGTCGGAGGGACGGGTGGGTGGGGTGCTTGGGTTGTCGTGCGCTCCTTCCGCCATTTACACTTGGCTTCCGCATGCTCCCGGCGAAGAGACTCGAGGTGTTCGGCGTCTTCTCGGATGCTCCTCCACTTTGAGCGGTCTTGGGCCAAGGATTCCCAGGTGTCGGTGGGAATTTTGCACTTTTTCAAGGAGGCTTTGAGAGTGTCCTTGAAGCGTTTCCTCTGCCAATGGTACTATTGTACACCGGGGACCTCGCAGATACAGTTAACAAATCATCTATTTATAATTACAACCTAACATTGGAAAATCCTGTCCAGCTTCCTTTCACACACCTGATATTAAATTCCTTTCTCTGATTTAAAGCAATAATTCAGGATCATTTGCTGCTTGGAGATAGGTGAAGAATGAAGATCAACGTTTAGTAAGTCCAGATGAGTCCCACAATCTGTTATTGCTGGGAAGGCAGTGGAGAGAGATATATGTCTGATATTAATTTGAGAGAATGTGACACACAGCCAAGTAATACCCATAAATATGTCTCATCTCGGACACAGGCCAATCGATCAACAGCTTCCAAGTGTAATAGTAGCAAAGAGGTGTAGATTATTAACAAACTGCCATGGCATGATCAAATATTTTGTTTTAATAAAGGAGAATTTGATACTTGCATCAATCTAATTTTCCACCAGTTGTGTCATAATTTGGCTGCTCCTGAACTGTCTAAAGATCAGACTTGACTTGTACTTGGGAAACTGCCCAAAGCTATTCCCCTTGCTTCGCCCCTCTCTCTTGCTCAGTGACTTGTCGCTAAGCCGAGGTTCAGGAGCGAACTGGTGCTCCAATCTCAGCCATTGTTAGTCACCTTCTATGGGAGCTAAAGTCTGAATCTAAAGGGTTGCGTTCGGGGAAAAAGAAAGCGCCGGTGTTTAATTAACGGCAAACCGTAAGCGGGGAAATCTCTTGGTTCATCGCTCGAGCAGATCAGGTGTCAGCCGTAACTCAATGGGTAGCACCTCCTACCTCCGAGTCACAAGGTTGTGGGCTCAAGCCTTGCTCTAGAGACCTGAGCATTGTCGGAGGTGCCATCTTAAACCGAGGGGCCGTCTGCCCTCCCAGGAGGCTGTAAAAGATGCGCTGGTACCATTTCCGAAGAAGAGCAGGGGAGTTTGACCACCGCCATTGTCTCGGACAGCAGACGCAGGTGACGGAGGATGGCTGCACTACAGCCAATGGGAGTGCAGGATGGGTGGGCTGATGGTTGGGGTGGGGATCTCCTGGGGTGGAGAAAGCCCTCCAAGCAACACCTCCACCACCAGTGAGAAGAAATTGCAGAGGAGGTCAATGCCAGGAGTGTAAGTACCAGGACGTTGCTGCAATGCAGAATGAAGTTCAGTGACCTCACCAGAATTGTCATGGTAAGAACACTCTCTGCTCACACCAATAATAGCACAGTTACAGCTCTGCAGGAGGCCATTCGGCCCGTCGAGCCCGTGCCGGCTCTCTGCAAGAGCACCTCAGCTGGTCCCACTCCCCCGCCCTTTCCCCGTAGCCCTACAATTTTTTTCCTTCAGGTACTTATCCAATTCCCTTTTGAAAGCCACGATCGAGTCTGCCCCCCCCCACCCTCTCAGGCAGTGCATTCCAGATTCTAACCACTCACTGCGTAAAAAAGTTTTTTCTCATGTCGCCTTTGGTTCTTCTGCCAATCACCTTCAATCTGTGTCCTCTGGTTCTCGACCCTTCTGCCAATGGGGACAGTTTATCTCTATCTACCTCTTTAAACAAGCTTTTGATCATCTACCTTAATTTCTTCTGTGGCTCGGTGCCAAATGTATCTGTTTGTCTGTAACACTGTGAAGTGCCTTGGGACGTTTTACTACACTAAAGGCGCTATATAAATAAAAGTTATTATTAAAGTTACTATTATTACTCTGTCTAAACCCCTCATGATTTTGAACACCTCTATCAAATCTCCTCTCAATCTTCACTGCTCTAAGGAAAACAACCCCAGCTTCTCCAGTCTCACCCCGTAACTGAAGTCCCTCATCCCTGGAACCATTCTCGTAAATCTTTTCTGCATTCTCTCTAAAGACTTCACATCCTTCCTAAAGTGCGGTGCCCAGAATTTGACCACAATACTCCATTTGTGGCCGAACCAGTGTTTGATAAAGGTTCATCATAACGTCCTTGCTGTTGTGCTCTATGCCTCTAATTATAAATCCTGTATGCTTTTTTAATCTCTTTCTCAACCTGCCCCACCGCTTTTAATGATTTGTGCACATATACCCAGAGGTCTCTCTGTTCCTGCACCCCCTCTAGAATTGCACCCTTCAGTTTATATTGCCTCTCCTCCTTATTCCTAACAAAATATATCACTTTTCACTTTTCTGCATTAAATTTCATCTGCCACCTTTCTGTCCATTTCACCAGCCTGTCTATGTCCTCTTGAAGTCTATCACTTTCCTCCTCACTGTTCACTATATTTCTAAGTTTTGTGTCATCTTCAAATTTTGAAATAGTGCCCTGTACATCCATGTCCAAATCATTAAGGAGAAGAGTTCCTGACTGCAGCAGGCCCTTGCAAATTGAGCTGACTGGCCAGATCCCTCCTTCCAACTGCAGCCATTAAATCTTTCGACCACCATCTTTTATACAGGTTTTCTTGCCTTTCTTAATAAATCAATAATCCAGGATTGTGAGAAGCTTTTTTCTAGTGTCAGCTGTGGCTCAGTGGGCAGCACTTTTGCCTCAGAGTCAGAAGGTTGTGGGTTCAAATCCCACTCCAGGAACTTGAGCACAAAAAAACTCAATGCTGACACTGCAGTGGAATGCTGCACTGTCGGAAGTGCTGTCTTTTGGATGAGCAATTAAACTGAGGTGCATCTCCCCTCTCAAGTGGATGTAAAAGATCCTGTGGCATTATTTTGAAGAAGAGCAGGGGAAGTTATCCCCAGTGTCCTGGCCAATATTTATCCCTCAATCGATATAACAAAAAACACATTATCTGGTCTTTATCACATTGCTGTTTGTGGAAGCTTGATGTGCGTGCATTGGCTGCCACATTACAACAGTGGCTACACTCCACAAAGTACTTAATTGGCTGTAAAGCACTTTAAGACATCCGGTGGTCGTGAAAGGCGCTATATAAATGCAAGTTTTTCTTTTCTTAATGTCTGATTCGAATTGTGTGAGTTGTAAAATTTTCACACATAACACATCCTGCGTTCGCTGCCTTTATCAAAGCTAACATTGTCCAATCACTCATAAAGAGTTTGCTGAAGTGGGTGATATACTATCTGGTCAAACTCCACGTGTTACTGTGTGTCCAGTTCTTCAGGTTTGACTCTTCCCTTTATCCACCAAAAGGTCAGTTTACAACCTTTATGGCTTCCGCGTTGCAGACACGAAGTCTGTAAAATCTAAGGGGGTTGGTTTATCACTGTTGTCTTATGACCATCCCCTGTAGTAACAACATTGTTCAGTCTAGGCCATCTGGAACACAGCCTTTGAACATACAAAGCAGTTTACAAGCTTCCAACAGCTCTGTTTATAAACTTACACACCTGCTCCACAAATGCCTAAACATTTCATTTCGGAAAACATTTTGCCTAGAGGAGCATTTTTAATATATACCAAAATTAAGAAGGGTCTGTGCTTTCTTACAAGTAGTGGATGAACCCTTTAAATAGCGCTCCCGAACTGTCCTTGCTATCTGGTTGCTCCACCAGTCGCTGAGTGAATTTATCATACGGCGAGTCAGGATAAGGGATAAGTACTTGAGGGAGAAAGCAATAGAAGGTTATGCTGATAGGGCGAGATGAAGTAGGGGTGGGAGGAGGCTCGTATGGAGCATAAACACTGGCACGGACCTGTTGGGCCGACTGGCCTGTTTCTTTGCTGTAAATTCTATGTAATAGTTGGCTGGAGTGTGGGTTAATCAAATGTGGTGGGAGTCAGAATAGCAGTTGCGAGTTAAGTCACTGGGAAGCTGCATTTGGCAGGGTAAGGTTGGTATCCCTGCTGCCAACAACAGTAGCAACTTACTGTTTAAAAACAAATTTGACGCTGTGCTGGCACGGACCTGTGCTGGGGATTACGAGTGTAAAAGAGACCTCTATTTAACCTAGGTTCTGGCTGAGCCTTTCATTTTGTTCAATGAATGTGCCTTCATACCAAAGCGTACCTGCCTCGGCACAAGTATCACTGTCGTTATTCCTGGCCGTCTTGGGAGCAGGACTGTGGCTAATGCTGGAGCAAAGTGAGTCACCCATTGAGGTTGGGCTTGGCTTCATGCACCCACTAAGTTCTTCAGGGTTTTATGGATGCCTATCAGTTTAACGAGTGCTGTTGCAGGAAGGATATAAGTGCTGATGACAATAAAGACATCTAATAGTCTGTGACTGATTTGACCCATTTTTGCTCTTACTCCTTTCTTGGAGGTTTACACTAAGATATGTTTCCATGGGTTTGGCCATTCTTCATGTACATGTCTAAACAGTGCTTGTCAGCTGACGATTAGGCAGTGTGGGGCCAGCCTGTCCCCATCGCACAGCAACCACCCCCCCAGTCATCAAGATTCACGGCACAGCCCTGGACAACGTGGACCATTTCCCATACCTCGGGAGCCTCTTATCAACAAGAGTAGACATTGATGACGAGATTCAACACCGCCTCCAGTGCACTAATGCAGCCTTCGACCGCCTGAGGAAAAGAGTGTTCGAAGACCAGGGCCTCAAATCTACCACCAAGCTCATGATCTACAGGGCTGCAGTGATACCCGCACTCCTGTATGGCTCAGAGACATGGACCATGTACAGTAGACACCTCAAGTCGCTGGAGAAATACCATCAACGATGTCTCCGCAAGATCCTGCAAATCCCCTGGGAGGACAGATGCACCAACGTTAGCGTCCTCGACCAGGCCAACATCCCCAGGATTGAAGCACTGACCACACTTGATCAGCTCCGCTGGGCAGGCCACACTGTTCGCGTGCCAGACACGAGACTCCCAAAGCAAGCGCTCTACTCAGAACTCCTTCACGGCAAACGAGCCAAAGGTGGGCAGAGGAAAAGTTGCAAGGACACCCTCAAAGCCCCCCTGATAAATTTCAACATCCCCACTGACACCTGGGAGACCGTGACCAAAGACTGCCCTAATTGGGGGAAATGCAGCTGGGAGGGGGCTGAGCACCTCGAGTCTCATCGCCGAGAGCATGCAGAAACCAAGCGCAGGCAGCAGAAAGAGCATGTGGCAAACCTGTCCCACCCACCCTTTCCCTCAGCGACTATCTGCCCCACCTGTGACAGGGACTGTGGTTCTCGTATTGCACTGTTCAGCCACCTAAGGACTTAGAGTGGAAGCAAGTCTTCCTCGATTCCGAGGGACTGCCTATGATGATGATGATGAGGCAGTGTGGGGGGGGGGGTGCATGACAACCTAGGCACCCCACCCATCCGTCCCTCCAAGCACCATCTGCCCCACCTGCAACAGAGACTGTGGGTCTCACATTGGGCTCATCAGTCACCTGAGAACTCGTATTAGTGTGGAAGCAAGTCACCCTCGACTCTGGGGGACTGCCTAAGAAGAAGAGTGTGTGTGTGGGGGACATTGCAATCAAACCTAATTCAGTCCTCACCCAACAGCCAATTAATTATCTGCACTTTTCAGTCGAGGGCACTGGATAGTGATCAGAAGCAGGGAGCCCTGGTTAATGTTGCCCTGCTTTTGCCCAAGAGAACTTGAGCCAGCTGTAACACTCTTCCAGCTCAGGGACTAGGCACAGATCACAGATCAACCTTGCGGTTCGGTATGGTTCAGTACCACCCTGGGCAGTGTCTGTATCCATGTAACCACTGGAACACTTTGTGTACATGCTTAAATAGGAAATGTCCTTGAGAGGTTGCAGAGGAGATTTACCAGAATGAGGGATTCCAGAGAGGAGGGATTTTAGTCACACAGTTAGGTTAGAGAAGCTGGGGTTGTTCCCCTTGGAGCAAAGGGGATTGAGGGGAGATTTGGTAGAGGTGTACAAGATTATGACGGGTTTGGATAAGGTAGACAGAGAAAGGCTGTTCCCGTTAGCTGATGGTACAAGGACTAGGGGACACAGATTTAAGGTTTTGGGCAAGAGATACAGGGGGGGATGTGAAGAAGAACTCTTTTACACAGCGAGCGGTAATGACCTGGAACTCACTGCCGACGAGGGTGGTGGAAGTGGAAACGATCAATGATTTATAAAGGAAATTGGATAGGCACTTGAGGGACATAAACTTGCGGGACGGCGGGGATAGAGCAAGGGAATGGGACTGGCTGGATTGCTCTACAGGGAGCTGGCATGGATTCGATGGCCCGAATGGCCTCATTCTAGCCGTTATGACTCTATGTTCAGATAAGCGCTATTTGTTTCTTCCAACCTCCATGAACTGCAGCTCATCCAAAACTCTGCAGCTGGTACCCTAACTCACACCAAGGCCTTCCGCCAAGGCCTTAAATTTAAAATTCTAGGGGCCAAAATTGGTGAAGGCCTCCGCCCACCCAAGTGCCGCCCAAAGGACCGCCGATTCTTTGCTGCCGGTTCTTTGGGCGGGGTTTTCATCACCCAGGTCTCTCAAAGGTTTTTGGGCGGCAAATCTGCGACGTACGCTGCCATTCTCGGTGGCAGAGGCGTTTGCCACCCAAGTGCCTCCGACGATGGAGCCGGGCCCAGGGAGGGTCGAAGACCTAAAAATAAAAAGCATCAAAAACAAAAACAAAAAAAATCTGATGACCTTCAGGATACCCCATCCAGGTAAGTCCCTGTAAAGAAATAATTTAAATAAATGTCACTAACTTTTTTTTACAGCATCTTCACACTTACCGTTGAGGACAGAGCTGCCTGCATGCAGCGCTCCACCGCCATCCTGCTGACTCCCACCCAGACCAATCTGACATCTCGCCGGCTCTCCCCTCCTCCCCCCCGCCCCCCCCCCGCTCCAGGCCACGTCGAAAGTGGCAATGGGCGGTTCGAGCAGAGGAATGTCGGCAGCAGCAGGCGGTAAGGGCCGTCAATTTCGGCCCCCTAATCTTTGTGTTCATATCTCTCCGTGGCCTCATCCCTCTCTATCGCTCTAACCTTCTCTGGCTCGATGAACGCTCCGAGAATTCTACGCCCCTCCAACTCTGGCTTCGTGAGCATTTTCGCGCTTCCTTCAATGTCAAAGGACAATCGACGGGATGTAAAACGGGTGGCCAATTCTAAATCGTCCATTTTACACCCAATTGTCAAAGTTACCCCAGAATGTGTTTCTGTACTGATCTAGGCAAAGGCTATCGTGGCTGAGGAATGCTGCACTTTTCCACTTGCTGCCAAAGTGTCAGGTATCAAGTGTCAGCTGGGCTTAGTGCTAGCTCTTTCACCTCTGAGTCAAAAGGCTTTGACATTATTCGATGAAAAGCAAGAGAGTTCTAATATCCGAGCCGATATTTATCTCTTAACCAACACCATCAAAACTGGTTAACAGGTCATTTATCTAATTTGTTATTGGTGGGAGCTTGCTGTGCGCATGTTTGCCTACATAACAACAGTGACTGCACTGCAAAGGAATTCTTTGGCAGTGGCTTTGGGGTATCCTGGGGAGCAGAAAAGCACAAGATCAATACAAATTCTCCCTCTCTCGCTCTTTCTCTCTCACTTTTTCTCTGTCTCTCCCTATCTCTCGCTTTCTTTGTCTCACTTTTTCTCTCTCTCTTTCTCTCTTTCTCTCTCTTACTCTTTGGCTTTGGGGTATCCTGGGGACCTGAAAATCACAATATAAATTCTAATTCTCTCTCTCTAGCTTTTTCTTGCTTTCTCTCTCTCTCGCTCTTTCTTTCTCTCTCTCTCTCTCTCTCTCTCTCTCGCTCTTTCTCTCTTTCTCTCTCTCTCTCTCTCTCTCTCTCACTCACTCTCTCTTTATCTTGCTTTCTCTCTCTCTCGCTCTTTCTCTCTTTCTCTCTCTTTCTCTTGTATTCTCTCTCTTTCTCTTGCATTCGCTCTCTCCCTCTTTCATTTCCTGCTTTCTTTTTTCTGTCTCACTCCACCCTCAGGAGGACTGGGTAAAGACTGGCCCCAAAGTAATTCCACTGTATAATTGTTGGAGAGGAAGGTGGGTTTGGATTCAAGCCCGGGTCTGTGAAATGAAAGCACAGTGTGCCAACCCACAGTACCCCCCAGCATGTGCCACATAAAGTTGACTGTACCATGTCACTGTAAAATTGTGCTGCTCCCTCTTAAGTGGAACAACACAAGATCTTAAGGATACTGTCGCTGTTTGGGATTATTTGGCCATTTTTTCACAGAAAGGGTTTGGGCATAAGCTTTGTTCGGATGTTATTTTTTTCCTTAGCTGAAGCCAGCCAAAAGTGTCAGCTGTGGCTCAGTTGCCAGCACGCTCTCAGCTCTGAGTCAGCAGGTTGTGGGTTCAAGTCCCACTCCAGCGACTTGAGCACATAAATCCAGGCTGACACTCCCAGTGCAGTGCTGAGGGAGCGCTGCACTGTCTGAGGTGCCGTCTCTCGGATGAGACGTTAAACCGAGGCCCCGTCTGCCCTCACAGGTGGATGTAAAAGATCCCATGGCACTATTTTGAAGATGAGCAGAGGGCGTTATCCCCGGTGTCCTGGCCAATATTTATCCCTCAAATCAACATAACCAAAACAGATTATCTGGTCATTATCACATTGCTGTTTGAAGGAGCTTGCTGTGTGCAAATTGGTTGCTGCGTTTCCTACATTACAGTTGTACAGGGCCTTGGTGAGGCCACACCTGGAGTATTGTGTACAGTTTTGGTCTCCTAACTTGAGGAAGGACATTCTTGCTATTGAGGGAGTGCAGTAAAGGTTCACCAGACTGATTCCCGGGATGGCGGGACTGACATATCAAGAAAGACTGGATCAACTGGGCTTGTATTCACTGGAGTTCAGAAGAATGAGAGGGGATCTCATAGAAAATTTTTAAATCCTGACAGGTTTAGACAGGATAGATGCAGGAAGAATGTTCCCAATGTTGGGGAAGTCCAGAACTAGGGGTCACAGTCTAAGGATAAGGGGTAAGCCATTTAGGACCGAGATGAGGAGAAACTTCTTCACCCAGAGAGTGGTGAACCTGTGGAATTCTCTACCACAGAAAGTTGTTGAGGCCAATTCACTAAATATATTCAAAAAGGAGTTAGATGTAGTCCTTACTACTAGGGGGATCAAGGGGTATGGCGAGAAAGCAGGAAGGGGGTACTGAAGTTGCATGTTCAGCCATGAACTCATTGAATGGCAGTACAGGCTCAAAGGGCCGAATGACCTACTCCTACACCTATTTCCTATGTTTCTATGTTTCTACAACAGTGACTACACTCCAAAAGTACTTCACTGGCAGTAAAACGCATTGAGACGTCCGATGGTCGTGAAAGGCGCTATATAAATGCAAGTCTATATTTTTTTAAAGGAATTGGCTTCCCAAGACAAGTCCCAGGGTGAGTTGTGGATGGAAAGGCAGATGAATGGTAATTATTATACAAGATGAGAAGTTCTCTCAGAGACAATGGATAATTCATTAGCCATGTCTGGCTATTCAGAGAGACACATTGCACCTGGATGTTGGAAACCATTTCTGATCTCCATGGGGTCTGAGAAAGAGGCTTTAAAAAACCCGAACACAGACACAAAGAGTAAGTGAAGGAGCAGAAGGCTGCAAAGGGAGTGATTTGTCATCCCGGGCAGAAGAATAGGATGATGAGAGATTGTGCGTTTTACACGTCCTCTGAACTCATACAAAAGCAAAATACTGCGGATGCTGGAAATCTGAAATAGAAACAGAGAAAGCTGGAAATACTCAACGGGTCGGGCAGCGTCTGTAGAGCGAGAAACAGATTTAACGTCTCAGATCGGTGACCTAAATACTTCAGTGAGTTACTAGAGGGCACCCGGGAGCCACTATAATCAATGTCCTTCACTCCCACTCATCACCAAAATCACCCCCCACGGAATTCATATTCCCAGAGCAACCCATTTATCCTGAAGCTGCACTAACACCAGGCTCTGTTTGGGGATTGGGGATTTGGGTGGGGGGGGGGGGTGGTGGCGGCACGGAGTGTTACAAAGGGACGGGAGAAACTCAGAATAAAATGGTGGCAGAAAATGAACAGGGTCGCTGGCCTGAACTGTGAGTCATGACGAAGGGTCATCGACCTGAAACATTAACTCAGTTTCTCTCTCCACAGATACTGCCTGACCTGCTGGGCATTTCCAGCATTTTCTGTTTTTAGTTCATCTTTGGTCCGTCTATTTGTCTCATTATCACCTCCTTTTGCCTTGCACCATCATCCCTTTTGTGATCCTCTCTATTACAACCCCTCCATGGCCTTGGCTCTCCCTACCTCTGTAACCTCCTCCAGCCCTGCAACCTTCCATTAACTTGGCATTCCTCCAATTCTGGCCACTTGCGCATCCCCGCTTTCCTTCGTCTCACCCATCGGTGGCCGTGCCTTCAGCTGCCTGGGCCCTAAGCTCTGGAACTCCCTCCCTAAACCTCCCCATTTCTTTCCTCCTTTAAGATCCAACTTAAAATCTACCTCTTTGACCAAGCCTTTACTTACTTCTCCGCATATCTCCTTTTGTGGCTCAGATTTTATCAGACAACGCTAACATAGAAAACATAGAAAACATAGAAAATAGGTGCAGGAGCAGGCCATTCAGCCCTTCTAGCCTGCACCGCCATTCAATGAGTTCATGGCTGAACATGAAACTTCAGTACGCTCGGGGGTCGCGTAACTAAAGGTGCTATATAAATGCAAGTTGTTGTAAAACGGACATATGTGTGAGGCGGTCTGGTTGGGCTGGGTGCTCTTTACCTTTCTGCCATTGTCCATTGTTCATAGGTTTATATGACCGAGGGCCGTCCGGCTCTTTGTTGGCCAGCGTGGGCACGATGGGCCGAAGTGGCCTCCTTCTGCGCTGTAAATTGCTATGTTTCTATGTTTTTATGCAGCACAGATCAGGAGAGACTGTCACTGCTACACACCGGGTCCTGCACAAGTCGATATAAGGCGGTGGGAGCCAACCGCCATACAAATAAATGCTCAAACCACCTTAGGAAGTGATTGTCTCCATTCAACAAGAGAAGGTATCTAACATAAGAACATAAGAACGTAAGAAATAGGAGCAGGAGTCAGCCATTCGGCCCCTCGAGCCTGCTCCGCCATTCAATAAGATCATGGCTGATCTGATCTTGGCCCCAGCTCCACTTCCCCGCCCACTCCCCATAACCCTTGACTCCCTTATCTTTCAAACATCTGTCAATCTCCACCTTAAATATACTCAATGACCCAGCCTCCGCAGCTCTCTGGGGTAGAGAATTCCAAAGATTCACAACCCTCTGAGAAAAGAAATTCCTCCTCATCTCCGTCTTAAATGGCCGACCCCTTATTCTGATACTATGTCCCCGAGTTCTAGTTTCTCCCACGAGGGGAAACATCCTCTCTGCATCTACCCTGTCAAGACCCCTCAGAATCTTATATGTTTCAATAAGATAACCTTGCATTCTTCGAAACTCCAATGAGTATAGGTTCAACCTGCTCAACCTTTCATCATAAAACAACCCCTTCATCTCCGGAATCAACGTTTGTCTTGAATTTGTAACAAACCCTTGTTGAGACCTTCGGGCCTTGTGGACCGTTTATCAAACCTAATCCTATATCATTACTAATAACGTAAATGTATGCGTATTCATTGGGGAGAGAATTTATGAGCAGGTGAACTTTGAAAATGATCTATCCAATTGTTAAAGTAGTTACAAGTCAAGTACACTTGACTTAACATGAGTGCAGATCTTACTTCAAGCACTGAATTCCAATGGGCCAAATCATTTCCCATTGACTGACAGATCATTCTGAATCCAGATGTGACACTTGCAAACATAATCCTGACTCAAGGCGTAATATTTTCCTCAGATGATTCCAATGCTCCCTGTAATGAATCCTGGCAACCTGCTCTCAGTTTACCTAGTTATGTAGCAGTAGGTCTTAATCCATCATTGTCAGTGCGTTTCCTTCTGGAGTACGATTCGGTGAAAGAGCATTTCATCAAAGTGGTACGCTGCTTTCCACATCAGTGTGTGATGCAGCTGTTGTGCATTTCGCTCACACCAGGAGTTGATCTCATCACCTCGACTGAAACTGCGGTGCCGAGGGAGTGCTGCGTTGCTGGATGTGCTATCCTTCAGACTACAACATACACAGAGGCAATAAGTGAAATAATATTCTGCAAAGATCCCTGTCCGATCCCCTCAGACCAGTCCAGGAGATCACACTGACCAAGTGTTCTCGATAATCATCATTGTCATAGGCAGTCCCTCGAAATCGAGGAAGACTTGCTTCCACTCTAAAAATGAGTCCTTGGGTGGCTGAACAGTCCAATACGGGAACCACAGTCCCTGTCACAGGTGGGACAGATAGTCGTTGAAGGAAAGGGTGGGTGGGACAGGTTTGCCACATGCTCCTTCCGCTGCCTGCGCTTGTTTTCTGCACGCTCTCGGCGGCGAGACTCAAGGTGCTCAGCGCCCTCCCGGATGCACTTCCTCCACTTAGGGCGGTCTTTAGCCAGGGACTCCCAGGTGTAAGTGGGGATGTCACACTTTATCAGGGAGATTTTGAGGGTGTCCTTGTAACGTTTCCTCTGCCCATCTTTGGCTCGTTTGCCGTGAAGGAGTTCCGAATAGAGCGCTTGCTTTATAAAGACACTGACCTTCTCTACGATGCGATCTCTGCCCTAGTCAGGAACAGCTCCAGCTCCCCCTTGAAGGCATACAGAGAGTCGGCGCCCACTGTAACAGCCCACAACACGTTCCAGAGGCTCACTGCTCTCTGGGAAAAGAACAAACACAGTTTAAACTTGTGTCCCCTGGCTCTCCCTGATCTGCTAGCGTTAAACTAGGACCCCCCATCTGCCTATTCAGGTTGATATTAAAGATTGCGTGATACTATTCAAAGAAGTCATCCTTGGGTGAGGCCTGGATAGACTCTGGTTGCAGGGGCACCCATTGGGTAAGCTCTGGGCAGCCCCCAGGTGCAGGCCCACCCACTGGCTGAAGAGACAGGAGGAAGTACAAGAGGCTTGGAGCTGTGTGTCTGATGGACAAATTAGGGCAATGTGGCTGCTGTTGGAGGCCTTTACATCATCCTACAGCCGGCCCTGGAGCCCCCCTGGTGCTCTAGTTGTTATGTCCTTGGATGCTCTGATAATGACTCCACTTGAACAATAGTGACCTTAGTCATTTATTGATAACTCCAGAGTGAGGATTACACCTGGTGGCCTGCCTTTTATACGAGGCCAGGCACACCTGTACAGGTAGCCTACAAGTCTCCCACTGCTGTGCCCTCTGGTGGCACACCTTGTGATAGTACAAACAGTAGCCATGTAGGATACATGACATCACTCTCCCCCAAGCTTTTAGTGCAAATTGCCTCTGCATGGACTATGCTCTGGGCTTAGCTCTATCTGGTTGACCCTTGGCGGGTCGTTTCAATCTTGGGTGAGTGGTAGGTGTTTCGTTGGCAGTAGAGTGCTGGTGGTTGCTGTTTGTGTGTGTCCCTGACCATTCCATTCTCTCCCACCCGCCCCCCACATATAGATTATGCCGGAGGCTCATTTCATTCATATACATTCAAGTCCAGAAAAACAAGTTTGCATTACATTCGTGGTTCAGTTGTGAGACAAGTACATTAGACTGGTGAGGTACATTATCGATACGTACTGGGGATCGGTAACCGGTGCGTAGGGACAAGCTAGTTCCAGAACTGCTGGATGGTGTCCAGGCAGTCTGGTGGTGGCGCAGTGCCCAGTGCTGGCAGTGGGAACCTGGTTGGCTCAAGTTGCCTGCTCTCGGGGCTGTTGCCATTGCTCCTAGCGTCGGGCAGGTTCACAGATGCCTGTGACCTCTCTGTCCCTTCTTTGCGCCCTGGGTCGCTGCTGCTCCCTGAGGAACTGTCGTCTAGCAGTGCAAAGGGAACTGTAGAGTCGTTAGCCTGGGCGTTGTTTGGGTTGGGATCCTAGCTCCTAGCTGGTCCCGGTCCCCTTTTGGAGAACTGTTGCGGGTGACCCTTCGTTCCCAGATCTGGCCCTGGTAGCGATAGGGTCGGGGGGCTGCGCCTTAGCACAGTTTGCTCTTTCAGGCTCGTGGCGGTTGGTGCCATCGGGTGCCTGAGAGGTGGAGCCGATCAGGGGCAGGGTATCGATACCGGTGCAGTTGCCCTCCTGAGATCGTTTGCTCTGCAGCTCGTATATATTAGCTGCTTGGGGCCACACTCCGTGGTGCATCACCCAGGGACGCAGACTACAGCGTTGGGTAGCTCGCTGGATCTGTGTGCTCCCGATGGGTGTTTGCCCGCTGCATTGGCAGTGTGCAGTTGAAATCCTACATCGCACAACGTTTCATTACTTATTGTGAATACCCTGTAGCTCCGATCGCGATCGCGCGACTTTCCTTGTTTGTTGCATGTGCACAACTCTGATCGTCAATTACACATTTTACATGATCGCAATCACGCAACTTTTCCTTGCTTATTGAATGTACACAACTCTGATCATCAGTTACACATTTTACATCTAACTCACAGTTGCTATTACATTGCTTGAGTGCGTGGAACTGTCCCTTTAAGTGTGGTGGGTTGCAGGCCTCCTTTAAGAGAGCCTTGCTTTCTTTACCCCAATCCTCGTCTCCGTTTGGTGCCACGTGTTGCTCCATCAGCGCTGCACCTCGTGGTCTGGCTGCTGCCATCTTTTTCTTCAGCGCATCACCTCGTGGTTTGGGCGCCATCTTTCCTCCATCCACGATGTCGACTGCGGTGATCCTCTTCTCTCCGGGTTCTGCCGCCGATGCTGGGAAGTCGCCTTTGGATCCGATTTTCTTCCTCCGGAGTCCTGCCACTGGAGCCTGGAAGGTGCGTTCGGGCCGTCTCAGCTGGATCATCTCCATGCAGTCGTGCTGAGCAGTCTGTGCCTCGGGTGCTGTGTTGGTCTGCTCTCTGGTGCCGGATCCAACCTCAGGTGAGGGCTTGCTTTGCCGCTGAGCGCAGGGGACGTCGATCGCTGGAGGGGAGAAGTCGTCCCACTTCCAATGGATCTTCTCCATCCACCTTCTTCCGAGTAGCATTGGTCCATCACCTGCAACAACCCACAGGGGTAACTTGTGCACTGCCCCATCATGGAGTACCTTTACATCCGCACTACCAACGACTGGGATAAGTTCATTGGTGTAGGTGCGCAGCTTTGCCTGAACAAAGACCAACTTGGCTTGTTCAGCTTGATTGTCCCATAGCCTCTCAAAGGGTTCTTGATTCATTACTGACTGGCTCGCCCCGTCTCCACTTCTATGAAAACTGGTACGCCATCTATCTTGACTTCCATCCTCAACGGGGAACACTCAATGGTGCAGGTAAACATACTATATACCTCATCGTGGGGCTGAGCTGCCTCTCTGCCTGTCGTTTCATAATCCACGCTGGATTCATGGCCATCTGCAGACTCTTCATTGACACAGTGAGTCATATTTCTCTTACCCATTCACTGGAGGTGGCCCTTTGTACTGCAGCCTTTGCATACATTGTCTTTAAAGCGGCACTGGTGAGCCCTGTGATTCCCTCCACAACGCCAGCATGGGGCTACTTGGTTAGCCCCCCTCGTCGGACTCTGAGTTAAGGGACTCGGGGGCCTGTTTTCTCTTCCCTGAGAAGGTTCGCGTTCTACAGTCCAGACTCAAAAAGGCACCACTATGTACACAGTACTTGCCGGGTTTGAGTCCTGAGGATGAGTCATCTGCCTCGAGCCGCTGGTTGAGGTCGTGAATGCCTGGCTCACAGAGATGGTCTTCTGCAGTGTGACTGTGGTATCCGCAGCTTATGAAGAAGGCCCTCATGGCCGATTCCAATGACAAAAAAAGTCCCGCAGTGCTTCGGTGAGGTGATCGACGAAATCACATGGTACCGCCAGCCTCCTGAGGTCAGCAGCGTATTTCGCGATTTCCTGGCCTTCGGGCCATCAGTGGGTGTAGAACTGGTGTATGGCTGTGGGGCTGCTCTCCTTGGGCTTGAGTTGCTCATGGATGAATTTTACGAGCTCGTATGTCTTGGTCGTTGTCTTCGCTGGTGCCAGCAAGTCCCTGACGAGGCCATAGACAGTGGGCCCACAACTGTTAGCAGGATAGCTCTGCGCTTATCAGCCAGTGTGACCAGATTATCGCCTGCCAGGTCATTTGCTGTGAAGAAATGGGCGAGCCTCTCCACAAAGACATCCCAATCATCACCATCGGTGAACGGCTGCAATGTACCAAGGGTAGCCATTTTCACGTGAAAGTCCGTAATCTCGTCGCCAATTGTTATGTCCTTGGATGCTCTGATAATGACTCCACGAGGCAATGTGTTGTACTTGAACTGTAGTGACCTTAGTCCTTATTGATAACTCCAGAGTGAGGATCACACCTGGTGGCCTGCCTTTTATACTAGGCCAGGCACACCTGTACAGGTAGCCTACAAGTCTCCCACTGCTGTGTCCTCTGGTCCTCTGGTGGTACACCTTGTGATAGTACCAACAGTAGCCATGCAGGATACATGACACTAGTAAGCTGGGGTCCCAGGGAAAGGTGCCTTGGCCGACTTTCCACATGCGCCTCCTCCTGCCTCATTAAACCATCAACACTAGACCTGGGCCCGATATCATCATCATCATAGGCAGTCCCTCGAAATCGAGGAAGACTTGCTTCCACTCAAAAAGTGAGTTCTCAGGTGACTGAACAGTCCAATATGGGAATTACAGTCTCTGTCACAGGTGGGACAGACAGTGGTTGAGGGAAAGGGTGGGTGGGGAGTCTGGTTTGCCGCACGCTCCTTCCGCTGCCTGCGCTTGTTTTCTGCATGTTCTCGGCGACAAGACTCGAGGAGCTCAGCGTCCTCCCAGATGCACTTCCTCCACTTAGGGCGATCTTTGGCCAGCGACTCCCAGGTGTCGGTGGGGATGTTGCACTTTATCAAGGCCTGATATAGAGGAGCAGAGGCCTCAACTAATGGGTACCCTGCTCCATCTTCCCTTTTTCCCGTGTCTGGGGAACTAGGGTTCTCCAAGCGCAAGGGAGAGGAAAATCTCCCATATCTGGTGGCTGAAGTAAAGGAACATAAACTCTAACAGGAGAAAAATACTTTGGGGGAAAGCTGTTAACCCAACTCGCTTGGTGGAAACCAGGCCGGTGATCAGTTAGAATTCCCGGGTGACTTGTCTGCCGATTTTGAGCTGTGCCGATTTTAACCCAAGCAGGCGACGGGAGCAAGAGCGACGGGATCCTTCTTTAAACATGCAGGTCGCGGTCTGATGACCTCATGGGGCCCCGACTTCAATGTTAAGTTGGGGGGTGGGGGGTGGTCACTGTGGCTCTCCCGGCATGCTGACACCGGTCAGAAGACGATCAAGGAGGTGAAGAGATGAGATGCTTTTTTTTCTTTACTGGGGCCAAGAAGGGGGCAGGCGCGCTCCTTCAGGCCCTAACCCCCGCCATCGTCCCTCCTGCGAGACCCTCCCGGAACCCCATGCCACCCGTGTAGCTGCGTAACGATTTGCCCCGCCCAGCAATCGCTGCCCACCAATTCCAGCGGCATAGGAGTGGCAGTTGAAATCGTTGTTGTCGTACGCTGGCGGCAAACTAATTCGCCAGCCCGGTTTCCCACCGGAAACCTGTGGGGAGTTGAAAATTCACTCCATTATTTAGGTCAGATCGTCAAGCGAGCATACACAGAGATCCCTCCAGGCCAGGCAAATTGCACCATAATTACAGCACAGAAATGGGGAATTCGGCCCAACTGGCCCATGCCGACGTTTATGCTCCACACCAGCCTCCTCGCACCCCTCTTCATCTCCCATCAGCACATTCTTCCATTCCTTTCTTCCTCATGTTCGTACCTAGCTTCCCCTTTAAATGCGTCTATGCTGTTCACAGCAACTACTCTGTGTGGTAGCGAGTTCCAGGGGGCGAAATTGCCTCGCCCCCCGATTGGGGGCGGTAACCTTTGGGGGCGGGGACTTGTATCGCCTGGCGCGGAAGTCCCGCCCCCGCCGCGGAATTGCCCTTACCGCCCCTCAAAGGAATCCGAGCGCAATCTCGTGCAATCTTGCTCGCGCCACTTCCATTGAGGGGGGTGGTAACCGGGGCGCTACTGGGTGCTGGGGGAAGCGCTACATGGACGCTCCGCGTGGTGCTGGCGCACTTCAATGCCCCTCCACTTTGTGCTTAAATGGGAGGGGTCGCTGTGCACTCTGCACAGCCTTGACTGGACCAGCGGGGGCAGTGTGCGACCAGGCCAGTAGCCCGGCACCCAAGACGGAGCACCGGGCTGCACAATGGCGGCCCGGACCACGCTAGGGTCACCATCATTGAGCCAACCCGAGAGTTGGCGGCCGAAAAAAGATCGCGGCCCGGGGGCGCCGGCGCCCTCCCCTTTAATTACCGCCCCGAGAACAGATGACGGCCAGCTTCGCGACCCGTGGGGCAAATCCCCCTTCCCCCCACCGCGGGGGCCTTAAGGGGTCGTCGCAGGGCGGTGAGGGGTCCCTGCGCACAGCGATGACATCATCACCGGTTGTGTGGCGGCCCGGCGCAGAGCCTCTGCAAACTCCCGGGCAATTTCTCGGGAGGGGATAGTGCCACCCACCCCCCTCCCCTGGGCGAAACGTGTCTTGCCCCCATTAGTGCCCCCCCCCCCCCCAGAGGTGCTAACGAGGCTATAAAAAGGGACAATTTAGCTCCTCACATTCTCACCACTCTCTGGGTAGAGATATTTCTCCTGAATTCCCTAGTGGATTTATTAATGACTCTCTTATATTTATGACCCCTAGTTTTGATTGCACCCCCCCCCCCCACCCCCACAAATGGAAACATCTTCTCTACGTCTACCCTATCAAACCCCTTCATAATTTCAAAGACCTCAATTGGGTCAATTAAGACCTCGGCCTTCTCTCTTTTTAGAGAAAAGAGCCCCAAGCAGAAAGGAGTTACGTCTCGCCTGCTATTGGTCCGACTGCTCGTTTCAGTATGAGCGCGACTTAGGTTTGCCAACTTGGGTCGGACATCGTCCTGGAGGTTTCGTCACATGACTTTCTGCCACCAACTGCCCTGCCCCCCCACGTTCCTGTCGTGGGTCGGCCAACCTGCCAATGCTCGCCTCACCCCGCCTTTCCACAGCCAATTGAAAGCGAATAGACTCTTCATTAGCCGATTGGATGATTATATAAGAACATAAGAAATAGGAGCAGGAGTAGGCCACACAGCCCCTCGAGCCTGATCTGCCATTCAATAAGATCATGGTTGATCCGATCATGGACTCAGCTCCACTTCCCCGCTCGCTCCCCATAACCCCTCATCCCCTTATTGTTTAAGAAACTGTCTATTTCTGTCTTAAATTAATTCAATGACCCAGCTTCCACAGCTCTCTGAGGCGGTGAATTCCACAGATTTACAACCCTCTGAGAGAAGAAATTCCTCCTCATCTCAGTTTTAAATGGGCGGCCCCTTATTCTAAGATCATGCCCTCTAGTTCTAGTCTTCCCCATCAGTGGAAATATCCTCTCACTTAACAGGCAGTCAAAACCAGCTCCCCCACCCCCCACCATGTCCAATATTATTATAACCAATAAACAAAAGATACATTTTTTAAACCCACAAATTTTTTTAATGCCCGCTATGATTTTTCTCCTGGTTTTGGCGGTCTCCAGGAGATGAATCTTTCCTTCCTGGAGTCTCCAGGGCAAGTCTGGAGGTGTTGGCAACCCTCTCAGTTGCTTTTGTCATTTGAAATTCGGCGTTTGTTGCTATCCATCAGCTGGTCAGCTACACAAACCAGACAGCAATAAGAAGTCGGGGAAAAACATTCCACAGTGACTGGATACCAGCTGAATGCAATCTGCACCTATCCCTAGAGTTTTAAAAGATTGATTCTGGGTGGATTCCAGGCTACTGTCTGCATTTGTGGACAGATGTGGGAGTATTTTTTTTAATGGAATTACTGTGTGCCATGGTCTACCTCACTGACTCGAGAAACTCGTGTGCGAAGGCAGCAGGACTGAGCTAGCTTAGGTACAAAAAGAAAAAGACTTGCATTTCTATAGCGCCTTTCACGACCACCTGATGTCTCAAAGCGCTTTACAGCCAGTGAAGTATAATTTGGAGTGTAGTCAGTTGTAATGTAGGGAAACGTGGCAGCCAATTTGCGCACAGCAAGCTCCCACACACAGCAATGTGATAATGACCAGTAAATCTGTTTTTTTGTTATGTTGATTGAGGGATAAATATTGGCCCCAGGACACCGGGGATAACTCCCCTGCTCTTCTTCGAAATGGTGCCATGGGATCTTTTACATCTACCTGAGAGAGCAGACGGCTCCTCGGTTTAACGTCTCATCCGAAAGACGGCACCTCTGACAGTGCAGCACTCGCTCAGCACTGCACTGGGAGCGTCAGCCTAGATTTATGCACTCAAGTCCCTGGAGTGGTACTTGAACCCACAACCTTCTGACTGAGAGGCTAGTATGCTGCCCACTGAGCCACAGCTGAGAAAGTGCTTCATTTGTTTTTCAGTTAAGTTTATTAAAGTTAGAATTATTATCTTCTTTATTGGTTTTGGGTCTTATTTTTAAAGTATTAAGTTTTTAAAACTGGAATTTTAAAAATGTATTTATTATCTGTGGGCTGAGCTCCTCAAACTCACATCTCATAGTATCCTTCCAACAAGCAGCCTTGCATCCCATCAGTCTCTTGAAACTAAAGGCCACTGAAATACTCAGGGCCCAAATTCCCCTCTTGTGCGCCCCCTGTTAGCGCCTCTCAGGGGGCGCTAATGGAGCGCAAACGTGTATTCTCCCAGGGGGAGGGGGCTACCGGCTCTGCGCAGGAATTGCGCAGGAGTTAGCAGAAGCGCAAATGCATTAGTGCTGTGTCCCGCTGGTAGAGGCCTGGGGCCGCTGCGCCAGCGATAATAGCATTCCCTTTCCGCCCCGCGGAGGCAATGCCCTCGCCAGCCTCGTGGGTCGCGAGCCGGGCCAGACACCCATCAGCGGGGCGGAACTTAAAGGAGAGGTGTGGTGTGTTGCGCCACGCCACGTACTGCCATCTTTTTGTTTTAACCCCACTTACCGGTCGGGCCATTGTCCGCTCCTCTCGCGGGGTCTGGGCTGCCATCGTGCAGCCCCGTGCTCCGTCTTGGTGCCAGGCTGCGACCATGGCAACCCCTTAGCCCCTGGTGGCCCAGTGGAGGCCATCACAGGGCCTGCAGGGCTCGCAGCGTCCCTCCCCAATGGAAGGGGAGGGGCGTTGATACACATCAGCACTGCGCTTAGAGGCCGTGTAGCGCACCGCGATCCCGCCCCGAAAGGAAGTTGAGCGCGCGACATTGCGCTCCGCTCCCTGTGAGAGACGGTAACCCGAATTTCGCCTCCGGGGCGGGACCTTCGCGCCGGGCGCTGAATCCCCGGCCTCAGATAGGTTACCGCCCCAAACTGGGGCGAGGGGGAGTGTCAGCCCCTTGGTATCATTTTGAGAAAAAAAACACATGGTAAAAATCACTTTGCACATTATCCTGGCCACTGGGGACACCGTAGTTGACTAACATCCTTGCTATCTGGTGGGCAGGAATCTGCTGTTCACATCTGGAACTATCCCAAGTACAGGTAGAACTGTTTTTCCTTTTTAACCTACTAGTACACGAGTCCTGAGTTTGGGTGGGGTAGGGTGGAGTCATCTGACTCCTAGCAATAGAGCCATGACGTGCACACCTGTTTTGCTTGCTAGTATTGACTGGCTGGTCTGTAGATTGGGTGCTGTGTGTTATATCCCTGCTAGATGGTGTGCCTAACCTCCTGTGGACACGTGGCCAACACATATGTGGAGTTAGGTCACAGGTCAGCCATGCTCTCATTGACTGGCGGACAGGCTCGAGGGGCTGAATGGCCCCCTCCTGTTTCTACGTTCCTATGTATATACATTTTCACTTGTGGTCGCATTAGTGGATTGTGAAAAATGCCCCCATCAATCTCATGGTTAGGTGTGTATCCATTTTCCTTACCAATACAGTGAGTCTGGATGTTCTATGGGGGGTGGGGAGAGGGGGGGCAGGTGAGGATAGAGTTTGCATTTATTCCCTTTAATGACACATTTGCAATTTCACTAGACCTCTCAAATGTCATACATGATGTTGCTGTACACCCTAGCCAAAGGAATGTCTTACCCTCAAATAAATTGTGATGGAAAGGCAAATGCTTAAATTCTTAATGACTACCATGTCACAATGACTAACTTCTGCCTAATTGGGCTACCAATACAACAACAACTACTTGAACTTATGTAGCACCTTTAATGTAGTAAAACGTCCCAAGGCGCTTCACAGAAGTATTATGATACAAAAAATTGTCACTGAGCCACATAAGGAGAAATCAGGGCAGGTGACCAAAAACTTGGTCAAAGAGGTAGGTTTTAAGGAGCGTCTTAGAGGAGGAAAAAGAGGTGGAGAGGAAAGCGAGGATTAGGGAGGGTGTTCCAGAGCTTGGAGCCTAGGCAACAGAAGGCACAGCCACCAATGGTTGAGTGATTATAATCAGGAATGCTCAGGAGGGCAGAATTAGAGGAGCGCAGATATCTCAGGGGCAGGAGTTGTGGGGCTGGAAGAGATTACAGAGATAGGGAGGGGGCGAGGCCATGGACAGATTTGAAAACAAGGATGAGAATTTTGAAATCGAGGCGTTGCTTAACCGGAAGCCAATGTAGGTCAGTGAGCACGGGGGTGATGGGTGAGCAGGACTCGGTGCGAGCTAGAACATGGGCAGACGGGTTTTGGATGACCTCTAGTTTACGTAGGGTAGAATGTGGGAGACCAGCCAGGAGTGTGTTTGGAATAGTGAAGTCTAGAGGTAACAAAGGCACGGATGAGGGCTTCAGCAGGGGATGATCTGAGGCAAGGGTGGAGAAGGGCGATGTTACGGAGGTGGAAATAGGTGGTATTAGTTATGCCGCGCAGGTTATACAGTGCAAGGTGGTCAATTATGAGGATATTGATGAGATAGATGTGTCAGCCTTGGCTCAGTGCAGGCACTCTCGCCTCGGTGTCAGAAAATCTTGAGTTCAAGCCCCATTCCAGAGACGTGAGCACAAACTGAGGGAGTGCTGCACTGTCATGGCTCCCTCTGCCTTCTCAGGTGGTCATAAAAGAACCATGGGCACTATTCAAAGAAGAGCAGGGGTGTTATCCCTGGTGTCCTGGCCAACAGTTATCCCTCAACCCCCAACATCATTAAAATTGATGACCTGAACGTTATCTCGCTGCTGTTTGTGGGATCTTGCTATTCACAAATTGGCTGCTACCTTTCCCTACAGTTCAACTGTCCCTACACAAAAAAAATAGTAAAAATTGGCTGTAACAGACTTTGGGACGTCCTGAGATTGTGAAAGACGTGAAGAACCAGGGGTCACAGTCTAAGGGTAAGGGGTAAGCCATTTAGGACCTTGATGAGCAGAAACTTCTTCACTCAGAGAATTGTGAATCAGTGGAATTCTCTACCACAGAAAGTTGTTGATGCAGTTCGTTAGATATATTCAAAAGGGAGTTAGATATGGCCCTTACGGCTAAAGGGATCAAGGGGTATGGAGGGAAAGCAGGAATGGGGTACTGAGGGAATGATCAGCCATGATCTTATTGAATGGTGGTGAAGGCTCGAAGGGCCGAATGGCCTACTCCTGCACCTATTTTCTATGTTTCTATGTTTCTATACAAATGCAGGTCTTTCTTAATGACTACCATGTCAAGATGGTATTCCTGCCTTATTGGGCTATCAATTTTTTGTTATGTTTATTCGTTCATGGGATGTGGGTGTCGCTGGCAAGGCCGGTATTTATTGCCCATCCCTAATTGCCCCTTGAGAAGGTGGTGGTGAGCAACCTTCTTGAACCACTGCAGTCCGTGTGGTGAAGGTGCTCCCACAGTGCTGACTTTGTTGTAGCAGTTAAGAGTCAACCACATTGCTGTGGGTCTGGAGTCACTTATAGACCAGACGGGGTAAGGGCAGCAGATTTTCTTCCTTAAAGGGCATTAGTCAACCAGATGGGTTTTTACGACAATGGTTTCTTGGTCACCATTACTGATACTAGCTTTTTAATTCCAGATTTATTTAATTAACTGAATTAAAATTCCCCAGTTGCCATGGTGAGATATAAACTCATGACTCCATATTCTTAGTTCAGGCATCTGGATTACTAGTCCAGTAGTATCACCACTATGCTACCTTACCCATTGCTACCAATGTTGTGTAAGGAGGTAAATTCTGAGGATGTTGAGAAGGTAGATTTCTTTTATATATGAGGAATCTGGGTGACCATAAAGGCCACCGTATAGAACATCGTCCACATTGTCCGCATGCCCGATGCTGTACTCCCAAAACAAGCACTCTACCCTGAGCTATGTCTTGGCAGGTGAGCCCAAGGAGGGCAGAGAAAATGCTTCAAGGACACTCTCAAAGCCTCCTTGAAAACGTGCAACATCCACACTGACTCTTGGAAGTCCCTGGCCCAAGACCGCCCTAAGTGGAGGAGAAGCATCCGGGAAGGCGGCGAGCACCTCGGGTCTCTTCGTCGGGAGCACGCGGAAGCCAAGCGCAAACAGTGGAAGGAGAGCACGACAACCCAAGCACCCCACCCACCCGTCCCTCCAACCACCACCTGCCCCACCTGTGACAGAGACTGTAGATCCTGCATTGGACTCATCGGTCACCTGAGGACTCATTTTAGTGTGGAAGCAAGTCATCCTCGAACGGGAGGGACTGCCGAAGAAGAAGCAGTATAGAACACCATGTAGGATGAAGACAGCAGGAGCGAAGATAAGGTAAGTCAGAAAGTAAATTAGGTGGCACCAAACTTGGGATTTGAAAAGCCGGTAGAAGGTAGAATGTTCACCTGTATGGGAACACCACCGCAGGTCGGGGGTATAAATAGAGCTGGAGCGCCAGGCCCTGGAACATCGTGCGGCGAATAAGGGTACGGGGCCCAGAAGAGCCGAGGGCCCAGGGGCAGCACCGGGCCAGCCAACACTGCAATATTTGTGCGCACTAGGTCCGTGCAGCAGAGCTGGTCTCCAGTCGTCTTGGTTAACCCTTGCCACTGGATAAAGGCCTAGCTCTGTCAAGTCCGTGTGGTGGCTGGTGTGCAACGTTAAAAAAAATCCACGCACAGGCATCTTCCACCCCCTCAACTGGAGTTCAGGACTGGAACATCGAGTCCTTCATTGAAACATCTGTGAACTCTTGTGGAAGCAAGTCATCCTCGTTCGAGGGACCGCCTATAAGATGAGAATGTAGGAAGAAGGGGGAGGAGTGAGATGAGGTCCACAGTTTTGAGGTCATGGAAAAGAGATTGATTGGGAGGCAGAGTGATGAGAGTTGATTTCAGCACAGCAAGGGGGAAAATTATTATGTTATTAATAACAGCATGTTAGGGATGGAATAATTATGGCTCCAGACAATTGCTTTGCTGGGAGGAATCCAACAGTGACGTTATCAATTTCCCTTTCTGTCTCTGGATGCAGTCAATGTCACTTCATGGTAAGAAATACATGTAGAAGTTTTTAAGGACTAACAATTTCATCTGAGCTCGTCCCCATAGACGAGACGACCACTAAGAGTCAGCAAACACTGGTTAAAAAATGTCAATATAAGCTCTGGTGTCCATTTTATTTTTAAAGGCTTCATTAAAAACAGTGGTTAAAAACCTTTTCTTCCAAGTTCGCTCCCTTCCTTAGAATAAAGAATGTTCTCCCAGGCAAATATGTTTTGTTCCAGCCCATTTGACATGATGAACCTTGCTCACGGGATAAGAAAAATCTATAGTGTTTTTATTTTAACCAAAAAATATTTGCTGCAATTAACATAGACCTCAACATTCCTGGGTGGGGGTTGCTATTAATTAAAGTTAGAAACGCAAAGTAAAAGTTGAAAAGGATTAAAGATTAAAGGGCAGACTGCGAGTAAGCAGAGTGAAGTCGCTCAGGAGCGGATGCCAGGGAACAGCTGGCAAGCTAATGAACAATTCCTGATGAGTGTGGTGGTGAGGGAACGCGTTGCACGATGCCAATCCCCTTGCTTTTTTTTTAAAAAACCTTGTAATTAAAAGAAAACAGCTTAGTTTTTCTCCTCACAGTATCAGCCGTGGCTCAGTGGGTAGCACTCTCTCCTCCGAGTCAGAAGGTTGTGGGTTCAAGTCCCACTCCACAGACATGAGCACAAAAATCCAGGCTGACACTCCCACTGCAGTGCTGAGGGAGTGCTGCACTGTCGGAGGTGCCGTCTTTTGGATGAGACGTTAAACCGAGGCCCCGTCTGCCCTCTCAGGTGGGCGTAAAAGATCCCGTGGCACTATTTCGAAGAAGAGCAGAGGAGTTCTCTCCAGTGTCCTGGGGTCAATATTTATCCCTCAATCAACATAACAAAAAAACAGATTATCTGGTCATTATTACCTTGCTGTGTATGGGAGCTTGCTTGTGCGCGAATTGGCTGCCGCGTTTCCCACAGCCTGGGATCATGTGGGCCAGATCAACCAATGAAAATGCCATATTCCCATTCACACTAATGGTGAGTTCTGTTTGTATTTCTGTGAATGGGGCTTCCCCCCAAAAACACAAACATTTAAAATAAATAAGAAACACACTTCACATGTTTAAAGTTATTGAAATTGAATTTAATTAAATGTTTTAGCCAACAAAAAAAATTTTCTTGAATTTTTTAAATATGTTTTAATAGGGGTAAAAATAAACTTACCTTAATGGGCAGGGTTTTTAATATAAAAATTATTGATAACATTTTATTTTTCCATCTTTTAAAACTCTCGTGCTGGTCAAAGCAGGCCGAACGCCTGCTTTTACCAGGCGTAAGAGATTGAAGGACATTTACTGGGATGGAGTTGGGCAAATAACCCAAATCTCTTCCCCACGAAGGCCCTTCACCCAAGGAGGCATTGGAACGGTCAAAAGACATTTTGACAATTCGCAGGTGTTGGATTTCCCCGCTTGTGCTTTGCGGGCACATCGTACGTACCCAGAGAGGCCGCAAGTTCAGCGCTATTACCTCTCTCTCCCTTAAGAAAAATGGAGGAAACACCTGCCCAAATATTACAATTACCATGCAGTCTTAACTCTTAGTGCGCTGGCAATCATGAGAAACTTACTGTCTCCCTGGGCTCACTAGCTTAGTTTGTTCCCATCACTCGCAGCGTGATTCTAAAATAAACATTATTCCAATAGTTAAAGATGTTCTAATACAGGAATAATTTTATTACTGTAAATTAACCATTAAAGAGGCATTGCATCATCATGAGGGGATGAGGGGGTTGACTTATGAGGAAAGGTTGAGTAGGTTGGGCCTCTGCTCATTGGAATTCAGAAGAATGAGAGGTGATCTTATCGAAACATATAAGATTATAAGGGGGCTTGACAAGGTGGATGCAGAGAGGATGTTTCCACTGATGGGGGAGACTAGAACTAGAGGGCATGATCTTAGAATAAGGGGCCGCCCATTTCGAACTGAGATAAGGAGAAATTTCTTCTGAGGGTTGTGAATCTGTGCAATTCGCTGCCTCAGAGAGCTTTGGAAGCTGGGACATTGAATAAATTTACGACAGAAATAGACAGTTTCTTAAACGATAAGGGGATAAAGGGCTATGGGGAGCGGGCAGGGAATTGGAGCTGAGTCCATGATCAGATCAGTCATGATCTTATTAAATGGCAGAGCAGGCTCGAGGGGCCGTATGGTCTACTCCTGTTCCTATTTCTTATGTTCTTATCATCATCATGATAGGCAGTCTCTCGTAATCAAGGAAGACTTGCTTCCACTGGTTTGCCGTACACTCTTTCCGCTGCCTGTGTTTGATTTCTGCATGCTCTCGGCAATGAGACTCAAGGTGCTCAGCGCCCTCCCGGATGCACTTCCTCCACTTAGGGCGGTCTTTAGCCAGGGACTCCCAGGTGTCAGTGGGGATGTCGCACTTTATCAGGGAGGCTTTGCACTGTGAAGGTAAATCACCGTGCGAAGGTTTCTGCTGTTTTGGTATGATAAGGTGTTTAGAAATTTAACACATATATATTTTATTTTTAAACTGCTGATTCAACTCTTTAAAAACACGTTGGCCCTGATTTTGTGGTCAGTAGTGAAGGAGCGGTGCTCTCTGTTCACCTCACTGACAGCAGCCCACAGACTTTTCAGCAGCAACTTAGTTCAATCGAACTTCTGATCCAGCACAACGCCCTCTACAGCGGATCTGTGCTGTGAATTTTCAACAGCATGATGTGATAATTACTGCCAAACAACCACTGTGGCCCTGAAAATTAAATTTTACAGTTGTGGAGTCTTATTGCTTCAGAAGTTTATTTAGTCTCTGTCTCTTTTATCTCTCTCTCTAAATCCCACCTATGTTTCCCAATCTTTATTTCGCTTTCTCTACATGATTTAAATCTAATTTATACTTCCTGGTTTAGACACTGCGTGGCTCAGTGAGGATTCTTCAACCTGATTGATTGAAGAGCCACACTGTTGCTTGCACTGCTCACACACGTCACAGATCCTCTGTGAAGGGGGCTGCACTGGATCAGATGCCTAATGACAGCAAGTCTCGATTCAAAGACCCGCGAAAACTATGTGGTCATCTGTCAGCAAGCTGATTGGTGAACGGTGTTAACATAAGAACATAAGACCATAAGAAATTGGAACAGGAGTAGGCCATACGGCCCCTCGAGCCTGCTCCACCATTCAATAAGATCATGGCTGATCTGATCATGGACTCAGCTCCACTTTCCCGCCCGCTCCCCATAACCCCTTATCCCTTTATTGTTGAAGAAACTCTCTATTTCTGTCTTAAATTTATTCAATGTCCCAGCTTCCACAGCTCTCTGAGGCAATGAATTCCACAGATTTACAACCTTCTGAGAGAAGAAATTTCTCCTCATCTCTGTTTTAAATGGGCGGCCCCTTATTCTAAGATCATGCCCTCAAGTTTTAGTCTCCCCCATCAGTGGAAACATCCTCTCTGCATCCACCTTGTCAAGCCGCCTCATAATCTTATACGTTTCAATAAGATCACCTCTCATTCTTCTGAATTCCAATGAGTAGAGGCCCAACCTACACAACCTTTCCTCATAAGTCAATCCCCTCATCCCCGGAATCAACCTAGTGAACCTTATCTGAACTGCCTCCAAAGCAAGTATATCCTTTCGTAAATATGGAAACCAAAACTGCACACAGTATTCCAGGTGTGGCCTTACCAATACCTTATATGGCTGTAGCAAGACTTTCCCGCTTTTATACTCCATCCCCTTTGCAATAAAGGCCAAGATACCATTGGCCTTCCTGATCACTTGCTGTACCTGCATACTATCCTTTTGTGTTTCATGCACAAGTACCCCCAGGGCCCGCTATACTGCAGCACTTTGCAATCTTTCTCCATTTAAATAATAACTTGCTCTTTGATTTTTTTCTGCCAAAGGGCATGACCTTACACTTTCCAACATTATACTCCATCTGCCAAATTTTTGCCCACTCACTAAGCCTGTCTATGTCCTTTTGCAGATTTTTTGTATCCTCCTCACACATTGTTTTTCCTCCTATCTTTGTATCATCAGCAAACTTGGCTACGTTACACTCAGTCCCTTCTTCTAAGTGGTTAATATAGATTGTAAATAGTTGGGGTCCCAGCACTGATCCCTGTGGCAGCCAGAGAATGAACCATTTATCCCGACTCTCTGTTTTCTGTTAGTTAGCCAATCCTCTATCCATGCTAATGTACTACCCCCAACCCCCGTGAACTTTTATCTTATGCAGTAACCTTTTCTTTCTCCGCCAACCACAAAATCTGGGCCGATAACTTTTCAACATTCTGTCAAACAAAATCGATTCTATGGACCCTAGCATCCTTCTCTGTCAAATCGCCATTCTTGGTGGCTTCATTGCTGACCATCGCTAATACACTTTCCCTTGCACAGCTGAAGCCAGTATAATTGTAGAGTCATCCACTATCATGAATGACATTAGATAACCTGTCAATTAGACTGCTTGTATCCCCGATCAGCCCTGTAATTCAGGTATCCTCCTGGACCCTTTCTTGTTCCCTCCACACTCACTCTTGCACTATGTGAGGGCTATTTTGACATTTGGGCGGCCTACCAGTAGAACTTTTTCACCCTTTGGGCTGGATTTTCGGCATTGTAGGATTTCGGGGCGTTAATGACGACAGGGCGGTCCTGATACCGTCTGGAAACAGTCAGCAAAATTCATCAGCTGGGCCCTGAGTGTGGGGCAGAGTGGTAAGGGAGGCGTTATACACCTCTCTTAGGGCGCTAGGCCAGCTGAGCAAGTGAAAATCCCGAGCTAAACAGTCGGCCCGGGAGCGCTCTGAGAGTGGTCTGGGGAGAAAAAAAAAACCCTGAAAAAAAACCCACCAAACACATTCCCAATACTTGGCCTACACCACCACAACATAAATCGCAAAAAAAACCCACATTCACACTGACCTGAGGTCGACATTATTTACCTCACTGCAACCGCTGCAGCTCGGAGTGCCCGTTTTCACTGGCATTCCCAGCAGGGGGCGCTCTATGCAGCGCTGCTGGTCAAAAATCGAGCCGGTGTCACAACCAGGGGCGTTGCACACCGGCTCGTCTCTTCCGGGCGGTGATGCTCCGCGCCCCACCGAAACCGGCCCGGAAAACCCCGGCGGGGCGCAGGAAGTTGGCCGCCTGCCCGGAAGAGCTCACCGCCGCCATTGCCGCCCCTCTGGGACGCAAACAGAGGCGGACAGCAGCGGGAAATCCAGCCCCATGTGTGATAAAGCACTTCCTGATTTCACTCCGAGAGGGCCTGGCTCTAATTTTAAGATTGCGCCTGGATTTTTCCCACCAGAGACAATAGCTCCTCTGTATCGATGCTATCAAATTCCTTTATCATTTTAAACCCCTCGATCAGATCACCCCTCAACCTTCTAAACACAAACCAAACCTATGCAACCAGCCCTCATAATCTAACTCTTTGAGCCCTAGTATCATTCTGCTGAATCTGCCCTGTACCCTTTCTAAGGCCAGTATATCTTTCCTGAGATTTGGTGCCCAAAACTGAACACAGTGCTCCAGATAGGTTTTGACCAAGACTCTGTACAACTAAAGCATAATTTCATTCCTTTTATATTCCAACCCACTTGAGATAAAGGCCAATGTGAGGATATACATACCAGGAAAGGATGAACAGGCTGGATCTCAGTTCTCTTGAAAAAAGAAGGCTTAGGGGGGAGCTAATAGAGATCTTGTAAAATTATGAAAGGTTTTGATCGAGTGGATACAGAGAGAATGTTTCCACGTGTGGGGAAGAGCATAACTAGAGGCCATCAATATAAGATAGTCACCAAGAAATCCAATAAGGAATTCAGGAGAAACTTCTTTACCCAGAGAGTGGTGAGAATGTGAAACTCGCTACCACAGGGAGGTTGAGGCGAATAATATCGATGCATTTAAGGGGAGGCTGGACAAGCATATGAGGGAGAAGGGAATAGAGGGTTATGCTGATAGAGTTAGAAGAGGAAAGACGGGAGGAGGCTCGAGTGGAGCATAAACGCCGGCATGGACTGGTTGGGCCGAATGGCCTGTTTCTGTGTCATATATCCGATGTAATTCCATTAGCCTTTCTGATTGCTTTTTGTCCATGCCTGGCTTTTAGTGGTTTGTGTATATCTGGGCCTCCAAGATGTGTGATGTATATTGACATCAGTAAGTAGCACAAGGGATGAAGGAGCCGAAATTGCACCCCCGCCCGAAACGGGGTGCACGCACTCCGCTTGAATGGTTTTTACCGCAGCTGTGGTTCAGTTCGCCTCTTGAGCGAAATTACGCTCTTTGTTGTTTTTTTTTTATTCGGATCCGGAAGTCGCTCTTAATGGACAACACGAGAGGGGCGGAAGTTGGGGGCGGTGACAACACAACAGGGGCGGAAGTTGGGGGCACTGCGGAGTGGTTGCTGCGATGATATCATCATGGCGCCGCGTCACCACGACTCTCCTCTTCACTTAAAGGGGACAGCCTCCACGATTTTAAAACTTCAGCCCACTGGGCCACCAGGGAGGGTTTCGGCCGGGCCAGCGGCCTGGCACCCAAGATGAGGGGAGGGGACGCCAGGCTGCCTGTTGGCGGCCCAGCCAAACCTAGCGGCATAATTATCGGCCTGACATTACAGTCGGCCGACCAAAAAAAACATGGTGGCAGTGGCAGTGCGCCCTCCCCTTTAAGGGAAGCCGTACCGCCATTGAAGCAGGCCACAGCCTCGCTGGACCACCGGGAAATAGCTTGTTTTGGCATCGCCAGGCGGGCCGAGAATTTTCAAAGGGGAATTTCGTCGGTGGGGTCAGGGGCGGGGGGGCGGTGGGGAGGTAGATCGGCGGTGCGCACGGTGATGATGCGCTTACCATGGGTCGGCAGCAGCGGGGCGGTAAGTGGGGGATCGGGGCAGCGGCGAGAAACCTCGGAAGGGCAATTGAGCTATCAGCAGCCAGTCCACGAAAAGTCAATGGCCACTCCACTCGCCGATTTGCGGTGGTAACAGGCCTTAAGGAGAGGGGCAATTTCAACCCCGAGTTGTACAGTCCAGATGTGAGGTATAAATAGTAAGCTGATGAAACCTTTCTTTTGTTTGTTTAGGGTGGGTGGTGCTGGCAAACCCACATTACTTTCCATCCCTAGCCGCCTTGAGGAGGTGGTGATGGGTTTTATATTTGTAGTGATTGCCTACAACTGATTGGTTTGCTAGGCTACATCAGAGCCCATTGAGAGTCAACTGCGTCGTGTGGGCCCGGAGTCATGTGTTGGCCAGACCAGGTAGGAGTGATAGATTTCCTTCCCTGAAGGGCATTAGTGACTCAGTTGGATTTTACAACAATCTGGAGAGTATTTATGATCTATTTGTTCTGGTGCCAACCCACATATTACCAGATTTTATTGAAGTTACTTGCACAACTTGAGAGTGGAATGTTTCAGGAAGCACTTCTTCACACAAAGGGAGATGGTAATCTGCAACTTTCTGCCCCAAAAAGCTGTGGAGACTGGGGGAGGGGTCAATTGTGTTGTATATGCTGACTATGGACGTAGTCTATGTGTAGTCACTATGAGATTGTATAAGTTGGAGACTTGTTTACCTCATGTACTATCAATAAGGTTTACACCGTGTACATACATGCTGGCACCACTAGAGGGTGGAGATCGGGGGTTTCCTGCTCTGGTGGCAGGGCCCTGTATAAAAGGCTGCACACCATGCTTGCACAGCACTCTGGAGTTTGGAATAAAGGACCAAGGTCACTGCAGTTCAAGTACAACACATTGCCTCGTGGAGTCATTCATAAGTAGATTATAGACATAACAAATTGAAAATATCAAAACTGTGATTGATAGATTTTTGTTGGGCAAGGGTGTTATGGGTTAGGGAACCAAAGCGGGTAAATGGAGTTAAGCTACAGATTAGCCATGACCTAATTGAATGGCAGAGCAGGCTCGAGGGGCTGAATGGCCTTGTCCTGTTCCTATGTCCCTAACTTGAACTCATAACCTCTGGGTTACTAGATAGGTACCAGAACGACTACACTACTGTACCCCAAACTGAAAATGACGCCAAGTTCCACACAGCAAAGGTTTAACATCCAACCCATTTACATCCGCTAGAACCTCTTCTGAGAGAGACACCGATGATGGTCCTTAAGGAGCCACTTATAAGGAAATAAGAATACCACGAACTTGCCAAGAATTCAACATCACGATCAAGATAGGCTGACCAAGCAGAGCACTACCAACTTCCTGAATTGTTTGCAGATGATGGTTGTGAGAAATAGTTGACCTACCCTCCCGAAAGTCATCATAAGACCAATAGCCTGCCATTCAGCGAGGGCATCTGGGCAACTGGCCCAGCAAAGTGCCCGCGTTTGATGCACTGTATGTTTCGGAAAGTTGAATGATCTAATTAGAGTGCTGTGGCTTAGTCTGAGGTCGGTCAGCGATTGCCAAAATACTTAGAATGGCCACACCCATGTGAGTTGGCCCAGGTTCCAGAACCTACAAAGAATAGAACGAAAAATAATAATGTTTTCATTTTTTTTTTAACCTTTTCCCAATCCGCACAAAACCCTGAGCATGCCAAATCGAGACGTGGCATAATTTTATGACCACAGCAGGCATAGAGATTTTTAAGACCCACTCCAATGCCTATGGCAGATTAGTGCGGTTGAAATATAAGAATGTGTAAATTGCAGGTTGGAAGAGTTTGCGTGAAGGCCAGCTTGGGAAATATTTGCGCCAATGCTCGAAGGTTAAAAAAACAAATTAATTTCGACTTCCAGTTCAGCAGAGCCTGAGACTATGGGTGGCAGGTTGGAGGAGCATGTATTGTATTTGCCATCATATCTTTGTCCTTTATGTCTTCCAAGGTGTCAGCATTGGCTCAGTGGGTAACACGCTCGCCACTAGTTCTGAGTTCCACAACATCAGCTTGCATGTATATATATATTTTTTCATTGATTTGTGGCGTTGCTGGCAAGGCTGGCATTTATTGCCCTTGAGAAGGTGGTGGTGAGCCACCTTCTTGAACCGCTGCAGTCCGTGTGCTGAAGGTGCTCCCACAGTGCTGACTTTATCGTAGTGGTTTGTTACAGATAGGCCAATTCAGAGGGCAGTTAAGAGTCAACCACATTGCTGTGGGTCTGGAGTTACATATAGGCCAGACCGGGTAAAGGCAGCAGATAGCCCCGTTGACCTGGCCAATATTTATCCCTCAATCAACATAACAAAAACAGATAATCTGGTCATTATCACATTGCTGTTTGTGGGAGCTTGCTGTGTGCAAATTGGCTGCCGCGTTTCCCGCATTACAACAGTGACCACACTTCAAAAGTACTTCATTGGCTGTAAAGCGCTTTGAGATGTCCGGTGGTGGTGAAAGGCGCTATATAAATGCAAGATTTTCTTTCTCTCCACTTTAATTTCTGCTGTATATCCCGTGTTGGTAAATTTACATCACCGTGTTTCTCTCATGCAATTTACCAGCTTGGTCAATCTCTCACAGAAGGTTCGAAGCCCTTACATAGCGATAGGCGTCACATCGTCACAAACCAGCTGGGGAGTCGCCTCATCACTCATCCTCACCTGTGCAAAAGAATATTCTGGAGCCTTCCGGAGCGACCTATGTGGAGCAGCCAGGCAGGGCGGGAAGTTTAAATCAGGAAGAGTGTGTTTTTTAAACTAAACAACAATAACAACATTTATTTAATGTAGTGACACGTCCCAAGGCGCTTCACAGGAGTATTATGCGATAAAAATTTGGCACCGAGCCGCATAAGTAGAAATTAGGGCAGGAAAGCTTGGTCAAAGAGGTAGGTTTTAAGGAGCGTCTTGAAGGAGGAAAGAGAGGCGGAGAGGCGGAGAGGTTTAGGCAGGGAGTTCCAGAGCTTGGGGCCCAGGCAACAGAAGGCACGGCCACCAATGGTTGAGCGATTATAATCAGGGATGCTCAGGAGGGCAGACATCTCGGGGGGGGTTGTGGGGCTGGAGGCGATTACAGAGATAGGGAGGGGAGAGGCCATGGAGGGAATTGAAAACAAGGATGAGAATTTTGAAATCGAGGCGTTGCTTAACCGGGAGCCAATGTAGGTCAGCGAGCACAGGGGGTGATGGGTGAGCGGGACTTGGTGTGAGTTAGGACATGGGCAGCCGAGTTTTGGATGACCTTAAGTTTACGTAGGGTAGAACGTGAGAGGTCAGCCAGGAGTGCGTTGGAAGACTGGAACACTGGCAAGGAGATACACACGACTCAATAAAAAATCACTAATGGTTGGAGTGAAATTACATAAAATTACACAGAATGTACAGCACAGATACAGGCCATTCGGCCCAACATGTCTATGCCGGCCTTTACGCTCCACATGAGCCTCCCCCCACCCCTCTTCATCTAACTCTATCAGCATATCCTTCTATTAGATACTGGGAGGCTGTTTTCCCCTGGCTGGAGTGAATAGAACTCGGGGGGCACAGTCTCAGGATAAGGGGTCAGCCATTTAAGACATTAAAAGATGAGAAATTTCTTCACTCAGAGGATTGTGAATCTTTGGAATCCTCTGCCCTAGAGGGCTGTGGATGCTGAGTCTCTGAATATATTCAAGACTGAGATAGTCAGAATTTTGCAGTCTAGGGGAACCAGGAGATATGGAGATCAGGCGGGAAAGTAGAATTGAGGTCGCTGATCAGCCAGGATCTTATTGAATGGCGGGGCAGGCTCGAGGGGCCATATGGCCTACTCCTGCTCCTATTTCTTTTGTTCATCGATTCCTTTCTCCATTGTGTTATTCTAACATCCCCTTAAATGCATCTGTGCTATTCGTCTCAACCACTCCCTGTGGTGGCAAATAAATGCTAACATTTGGTATGCATTTTGCTTCAAGCTTCATTGGCTGCTTTCAGCTTTATTATTCACACATTCCCCTGACAGCCATGAATCATAATGTGGTATTATTTGGAGAACAATCATATAAAAAGTGTATTTAATCACAGAAAGGAATTTGATTATACTCAAGTTCTAACTGCGATTCGCAACCAGCAGTCTGCCCTCAGTTATCCCCTGCCAGGTTTAAGTAATTTCCTACATATTTAAGCTCATTAGTTTGAGGAAGCTGTATATGTATAGATTTTTTTTAATGTCAATTATTATTATATATGCCCAAGAAACATTCCTGCTTTGCATTCGAAAGCTTGAGCAAGTTTCTGCTATAGTTCCACCTCACAAATCTGCAACGTGATCACAAACCAGAGCAGGAACATAGGGACAGGTAGCAACAGGGGTAAACCAATCACTCGCCCATCTCAACAACAACAACAACTTGTATTTATATAGCGCCTTTAACGTAGTAAAACGTCCCAAGGCATTTCGCAGGAGCGTTATAAAACAACATTTGGCATCGAGCCACAGAAGGAGACATTAGGGCAGATAGAAACATAGGGCTCAAGTTTCGGACCACCGTTAGAACGGCGCACATCGGAGAGGCCCACCTAATATGTAGAACAAAAATTGCGCCGAATACTTACCTCGCGGTTCTCCGATATCTGTAGGCCCGTTTCCAGCTCGACGCAGCAGGAGCTGCTAGGGGCGGAGCTGCAGCCCTGCACCAAAAACAGTGCTGGCAGCTGCGCGCGTGCGTAGTGGAGGCTGTGCGCATGCGCAGTAGCTCCTGGCCCTCCCAGCGCGTTCTGTCTCCAGGCGGCAACCCTATCCCAGGCCGAAGGGACGTCGCCCCTATCCCGGGCCGAGTGGTCTGACACATCTTACCTCGTCGGCGGCGGGGCCTGGCCGCCCGACATCTCGCTGGGGGCGGGCCCCGCCTGAAGTCGTCCTGGCAGCCGGCGTCAGCGTCGGTGGGGCCCGTTCATCCCCCCACCTCCCCCTGCCTCCCCCGTCGCTCCCCCTCCCTCCCTCCCCCTCTTCCCCCTGCTCTCTCCCCCCCCCATTCCCCGCCCCCCTCCTCCCCCCTCCTCCTCCCCTCATCCCTCTCCCTGTCCCCCTCCTTCCCTCCCCTCTCCCCCCTCTCCTCCTCCTCTCCCCCCCTCTCTCCCCCCCACACAGAGAGACACTGACAGAGAGAGAGACACTGACAGAGACCGAGAGAGAGACACTGAGGGGGGGCGGGGGGGGGGGGGGGCATTCCAGCACGCTGTTGGAGGGCTCCCAGTGCTGCAGTAGATGAATATTTATTGATTGAATTTTTTTTTTTATTTAAAACATTTTTTTGATTGATTTATTAGTTGATTTATTGATTTATTTATCATTTATTATTGATGATGGCTCTTTATTTGTAAAAGTGAAGTGTTTAATGCTTGTAAACCCCCCTTCCCCTGCCCCCCCTCCCATCTCTCATACCCTACGCCTGATTTATAAGTGTAGGCAAGGTTTTTCTAAGCGTACAAAAATCTACACTTACTCCATCCTAAGTTATTTTGGAGTAAGTTTTCACTGCCTAAAATTGCAAAACAGGCATAAGTGACTGGACACGCCCCATTTTGGAAAAAAAATCTGTTCAACAATGAAACTATTCTACCTCACTAGAACTGGAGCAAACTAAATGCCGAGGATTGCAATTTCGAAGATGCTCCATTCTAAACTAGTTGCTCCAAAAAAATAGGAGCAACTCAGGTCGAAACTTGAGCCCATAGAAACATAGAAAATAGGTGCAGGAGTAGGCCATTCGGCCCTTCAAGCCTGCACCACCATTCAATATTATCATGGCTGATCATGCATTTCAGTACCCCATTCCTACTTTCTCTCCATACCTCTTGATCTCTTTAGCCATGAGGGCCACATCTAACTCCCTTTTGAATATATCTAACGAACTGGCCTCAACAACTTTCTGTGATCGAGAATTCCACATGCCCACAACTTTCTGAGTGAAGAAGTTTCTCCTCATCTCGGTCCTAAATGGCTTACCCCTTATCCTTAGGTTTTAAGGAGTGTCTTAAAGGAGGAAAGAGAGATGGAGAGGTTGAGGGAGGCAATTCCGGAGCTTAGGGCCTTGGTAGCTGAAAGCCCGGCTGCCAATGGTTGAGCGATTATAATCAAGAATGCTCAAGAGGCCAGAATTAGAGGAGTGCTGATATCTCAGGGTGGTTGTAGGGCTGGAGGAGGTTACAGAGATAGGGAGGGGTGAGGCCATGGATGGATTTGAAAACAAGGATGCAAATTTTGAAATCGAGGCATTGCTTAACTGGGAGCCAATGTAGGCCAGCGAGTACAGGGGGTGACATTGAAAGGGACTTGTGCGAGTTCGGACATGGGCAGCCGAGCTTTGGATAACCTTAAGTTTACATAAGGCAGAATGTGGAAGGCCAGCCAGGAACTCGTTGGAATAGTCAAGTCTAGAGATAACAAAGGCATGAATGAGGGTTTCAGCAGCGGATGAGCTGAGGCAGGGGCAGAGACGGGCGATATTACGGAGGTGGCAATAGACGGTATTAGTTATTTCCTGCTATTGCCCATGGAAATCTTCTCAACAGTCCTCACTATCCTTAGGAGTGCAAGAGAAACATTGTTTAGGGGGAGTTCATAGGAACAGGAGGAGGCCATTCAGTCCTTCGAGCCTGTTCCGCCATTCAATTGGATCATGGCTGATCTGTACCTCAACTCCGTTTGCTCCATATTCCTTGATACCCTTACCGAACAAAAATCTTGATCTCAATCTTTTTGGGGAGAAAATTCCACATTTCACTACACTTTGTGTGAAAAAATGTTTCCTGATTTCACTGTTAAATGGCCGAGCTCTAATTTTAAGATTCTGTCCCCTTGTTCTGGATTCCCTCACCAGAGCAATGAATTTTTTCTTTATCTACCCTACCGAATCCTATTATCATTTTAAGCACTTTGCTTGGATCACCCCTCACCTGTCTAAACTCAAAGGAATCCAAGTTTATGGAATCTGTCCTCATAACTTAGTTCTCTTAGCCATGGCATCATTCTGCAGAATCTATGCTGTAGCCCCTGTAAAGAAGAAATAAAGTTTTGCAGCTGTATAGCACCTTTCACAATCACCGGATGTCTCAAAGTGTTTTACAGCCAATGAAGTACTTTTGGAGTGTAGTCACTGTTGTTGTCATGTATGTAAACCATGTATACTAACTGTATAGTCACATAAAGTGTGCCACCAGAGGGCACTGCGGTGGGAGACCTTAGGGTCACCTGCATAGGTGTGCAGGGCCCAGTATAAAAGTCTGCTTACCATGCTTGTGCCTCACTCTGGAGTTACAATAAATGGGACTAAGGTCACAACAGCTCAAGTACAATACTAGACCTCGTGGAGTCATTCATAAGAGTATTAAAGACATAACTGTTGTAATGTGGGAAATGCAGCAACCAATTTGCACACAGCAAGCTCCCACAAACAGCAACGTGATAATGACCAGATAATCTGTTTTAGTGATGTCGATTGAGGGATAAATATTGGCCCCAGGATAACATTCCCGCTCTTCTTCAAAAGTGCCATGGAATCTTTTACGTCCACTTGAGAGAGCAGACGGGGCCTCGGTTTAACATCGCATCCAAAAGATGGACCTCCGACAGTGCAGCACTGGGAGTGACAGCCTATATTTTTGTGCTCAAGTCCCTGGACTTGAACCCACAACCTTCTGACTCAGAGGCGAATGTGTTACCCACTGAGCCACTCCAAGGCCAATATATCCTTCCTGAGATGTGGTGCCCAAAAACTGAATCCCCACATTCTGTGGTGACCTCAGGAGACCAATGAGACAGTCGGGCTGAACGACCCCCTCGACCGTCCACTGCCTGGACCGGCTGATGGCACCCTTGGCCATGCCCAGGACCAGTCCTACGAGGAGGCCCTTGGACCTACCCGCTCCCCTCCACACAGGGTGCCCAAAGATCAGGAGTGTGGGACTGAAGTGCAACCAGAAGTTCAGGACCTTTGTGAGCAAAGGCTGGCACAACTCAAAAACTGGCAAATGCTGGTGAGAGGCCGTTGTACCCGGAGTGTGCGAGCGGGAAATGGAAATACCTCACTCTGGTACAGTAGGGGTGTTAAAAGAAAAAAGAAAGATTTGTATTCATATAGCGTCTTTCACGATCTTCCCAAGCCAATGAAGTACTTTTGAAGTGCAGTCACTGTTGCTGTAATGTATTTGCTTCATGGGATCTTGGCTTAAGAATTCATAGCAACACATTGCTATTAAGAACTAGTTGGTTTATTAGCAAAGGTTTAACAATCACACGACACATTACAGTACAACCACTGGGCTCACAACTGCATACCTCATCGTGGATGACGGGACCCAACTGGCTGGGGTTTTATTGAGTCTTGTGAACATCACGTGACTGGCTAAGCCACTCACAATGCAACAGCTCACTATTTTGTGCAGAAACAATCAAGTGCCCCCTGATTAAAGGGGGGCTGCGGGGGTGGGGGGGGTGGTCACACTCCAATAACTTTTCCAGTGCTCCCTTTGTTTTTTTTTGAGGACACCAAAAGCACAAATGATACAAGTGCCCCCTGGCTAAAAGTGGGATAGCACTAAAACCGACAAACTTAAACAAATTAAACTTTACATGTGGTTCAAATTAAAATTTTGTTGCCGGGGGTGATGATGCACTCCAGTCCCTCCGGCGCCCACCTCTCGCGGAAGGCCGCGAGCGTACCGGTGGACACCCCGTGCTCCATCTCCAGGGGCACCCTGGCTCAGATGTAACCGCGGAAGAGAGGCAGGCAGTCGGGCTGAACGACCCCCTCGACCGCCCGCTGCCTGGACCGGTTGATGGCACCCTTGGCCATGCCCAGTAGCAGTCCTACGAAGAGGCCCTCTGACCTGCCCGCTCCCCCCCCCCCCGCACAGGGTGCCCAAAGATCAGGAGTGTGGGACTGAAGTGCAACCAGAAATTGAGGAGCAGCCCCTTTAAACTTGCAACCTTGCACACTCCATAAAAACATGGAACACGGACTCTTCCAGACCACAGAAATTGCAGGCAGCCTGGGAGCCCGTGAACCGGCTGAAAAATTTGTTGCACGGGACTGCTCCGTGCACCACCCTCCAGGCCAAGTCCCCGATGAATAGTGGGAGGACTCCCGCGTAGAGTGCACTCCATCGGGGATCCCCGCCTCCTCAGGACGGCAAGATGGTACGCCATGGCGTGTCCGGACGGCAGACGAGGATGGCAAGGTTGAGAGTGTGCAGGAGCAGCCCGTACAGGAGTGAAAGGCACGGAGGGGATTTCCCCGAGGCGGCTCAAGTTGTGAGGCGCCGGCTCCCAAGGGAGGTTCCGGGGTTTGGCGCCAATGAGGAATTTCATCCGGACAGGGGTCAGTTCGGACAGGATCTCCCCACGTGCTTGAGCCTCCTCGATATACCTAACGGAGTCAGGGCCCAGTGCTGTTTTTAGCGACTCGATGGCATCGGCCGCGCGGCGGACGTCGGCCGAATTTAGGCGCCGTGCCAGCATGTCTGGCGCCATCCAGCCCGCTCCTCCGCCATCGAGCAGGTCCCTGACCCTGGTCACCTCGCCAGCCACAGCCCTCTCGTCCGACTGCCACATAAAACCTCGGTCGTGGAGGTACGGATTCCCGAGCAGCGGCTCCTGCAGGACAGCCGCCACTCCAGCCGGTGGAGAGCTGCGCTTGGTGGAGACTTTGTTCCAGATCCTGGTGAGTTCCTTGTAAAAGACAGGCAGCTCCTGGACGGCGGTCCTGACGCCCCCCAAGCTCACAAACAGGAGCTGTATGTTGTAGTTGAGGCTGTGCTGCTGGCGGAAGAAATACGTCGCCAACGCACGCCACCTAGGAGGGGGCTCGACGTAAAGGTATCTCTGCAGGGTCTGAAGACGGAAAGTCGCTAGCTGGGTGCTGACGCACACCAACGACTGACCGCCCTCCCTAAGCGGGAGACTCAAGACCGTGGCAGAGACCCAGTGCTTCCTGTTGTTCCAGAAGAAGTCCACCAGCTTCTTCTGTATCTTGGCGACAAACGCAGGGGGAGGGGTCAAAGTGACCAGCCGGTACCACAGCATAGCAGCCACCAGCTGGTTTATGACTAGCACTCAACCCCTGTAGGACAGCACTTGGAGCAGTCCTGTCCAGCGCCCTAGGCGAGCGGCGACCTTGGCCTCCAGCTCTTGCCAGTTCGCCGGCCAGGCTTCCTCGTCGGGGCTAAGGTAGACTCCCAGATAGAGGAGATGGGTCGTGCTCCAGGCAAAAGGCCTGAGCTCCTCCGGCAGGGAGTCCACCCGCCACTGACCCACCAGGAGTCCGGAACATTTCTCCCAGTTGATCCTGGCGGAGGATGCGGCCGAGTAAATCTCCTGGCACTCACGCATCCTCCGCAGGTCAGCGGGATCTTCTACCGTGAGGAGCCCTGGCGCGCCCCTGGCGCACCCCTCTCCTAAAGCGAAGGGGCGTCGTCAAGGACCCGTTAACCTTAATCAGACACTCCGCGGCGGTGTACAAAAGTCGGATCTGGGCGACGAAATGCGTCCCGAACCCGAAAGCGCGCAGAGTTCCGAACAGATAATCGTGATCCACCCTGTCGAACGCCTTCTCTTGGTCGAGGGATAGGAAAGCGACCGACAGACCAGCCTCCTGGGAGTGATGCATGAGGTCCCGGACCAGATGGATGTTGTCGTGGATTGTCCGGCCCGGGACCGTGTAGGACTGGTCGGGGTGGATCATGTGGTCCAGCACGGCGCCAAGGCGAGCAATCATCACCCTGGCGAAGATTTTGTAGTCCGTGCTGAGGAGGGAGACCGGTCGCCAGTTCTGAAGTAGGCGGAGATCGCCCTTCTTAGGCAGCAGGACGATGACTGCCCTGCGCCAAGAGAGGGGCATCTCCCCAGTCGCCAGACTTTCCCCCAGGACCCACGCGTAGTCACCCCACAGGACGTCCCAGAACGCCCTGTGGAACTCCATGGTCAGCCCGTCCAGCCCCGGGGCTTTTCCCCTCGAGAGCCAGTCGAGGGCGCCGGTCAGCTCTGCCAGGCTTAGCGGAGCTTCCAGATTTTCGCTGGACGGCTCCGGAAAGAACAGAGCCCCGTAATATTCTCGGGCCCTGTTGCTGACCCCCTCCGGATCCAAGACGAGAGAGCCATCGTCGGCCAGCAGCGTCAAGAGCTGCTTACGGACACCCTGTCTTTTTTCCAGCGAGTAGAAGAAGGGGGAGCCGCGGTCCAGATCCCGCAGGAACCGGATCCGCGACCTCATGAACGCGCCTCGGGACCCAACGAACTGCAGGTCCTTCAGCGCGGCCTTCTTCGCTTCGTACACCGTCCGCAGGGCCGGGTCCTCGACGATTTGACCAAGACGGGATTCCAGGTCAAGCACCTCTTTTTCTAGGCGCCCGACCCTGGCCGCCCGCCTCTTGGTCGACCCCCTCGCATACTCTTGACAGAAGATGCGGACGTGAGCCTTGCCCACGTCCCACCATAGCCTCAAGGAGGGGAAGCCCCCCTGCTTCCTTCTCCAGTCGGCCCAGAAACGACGGAACGAGTCCTGGAACCGCTCCTCCTCCAGCAGCTGGTTGTTAAAGTGCCAGTACGCGGACCCCGTCCTCGCGCGGAGCGAAGCGAGCTCCGCCCACACCAGGTGGTGGTCCGAACACGGCACCGGCCGCATGGAGGCCGCCGGGACGCAGGAAACGTACCCCCGAGACACGTAAAGGCGGTCGACTCTGGACCATCCTACTCCAGGCCTCACCCAAGTAAAGGCGCTGGAGTCGGGATGGAGATTTCGCCAGACGTCCACCAAGTCGAAGGACCCGACCAGGTCCCTCAACTTCTCGATCGGCGTCATGCTCTGCGGGGCACCAGAGCGGTCCCTCGCCTCGAGGGTGCAGTTAAAATCCCCCCCGAGGACAATGCAGTCGCCGACGTCGACGGAGCCAAGAAGAGCGGACACTTCTTCGAAGAAGCGCGTTTGCTGCGGGCCGGGCTGAGGGGCGTACACATTCACGAGATGGAGCGGCACGTCCCCCAGGCGAACCGTTACGTGCAGCAAGCGGCCTGGCACGGGCTCCTCGACCCCCAAGATCTCCGGCTGAAAATGCGGGCCCAGCAAGATGGCCACCCCACTAGAAATGGCGGTGAGGTGGCTCATGCGGACCTCTCCTTGCCATTCCAGGAGCCACGTGGCTTCGTCTCCCGGAACGGTGTGGGTTTCTTGCAGGAAGCACACCGCATATTTCCCCTCCCGAAGGAGCGAAAAATTGTTAAATCTACGGCGTGCCTCTCTGCCGCCGTTGATGTTGAGGCTGGCTATGGTTATCTTCATGACAAAAGCAGAGTGCAACCTCTACCTAACCTATTGTGGGGGGGAAGTGGAGTCGTTTGTTGACCTCCACTCCCTCAGCAACCCAGCGAGGAACGTTTTGAGCCGGCGCAGCTCAAGGCTTTGCGCCTTTGATAAGGGCCCGCCCGCGGCCATGGTTTTAGCGGCGGCGTGGACGGACATGATGAGCAGCGCCGGCTCGGACCATTTTTCCCGGGCCAGATGGGCTCGGTTGAGGCGACCCTGGCTCTGGACCATAAAGTCCCGGAGCTCCTTTACAGAAATGAGGGGGGACTCAGCGGCGGGCACGAGGAGATCCACCGCCTCACTGGCGATGGACTCCAGATCTTCTCCCGCGTCCTCTACCGAGTCCCCGTCCCACTCCGGGAGGTCGCCGGCAGCAGCCGGCCCGTCGACCGCACGAGGTACAGCAAACGGCCCGGCCGCTCCATCCGGCCCTAGCTCTGCCCCGATCCCACCCCCAGGATCGTCGGTAGAGGAGTCCCCACTGGGCTCTTTTAATTGTGGTGCCGGGTCAGGAAGCGGCAGCGGAAGGGGTTCCCCCTCCGTTCCAGGCACCGGGGAACATGGAGAAACCTAGTCGAAGAAATGCTCCAGGTCCTCCAATTCCCCCAGCTCCAAAGTTGGGAGCGAGTGTTGGTGTTCTTCCCCCTCCCCGCCGCCACCCCCCCGGCCCAGTGTGTGTAGGCTCTTTAAAATTTTGTATTTCTGCCGGATCGAGCAAGTCGCGGGGGATGTTGATTGTTGGCTGGGCGGGCTCAGGTTTGGCCTTTTCGGCCCCGCCCGCCCGCCTCAGTCCCCGGGACGCTCGACCCGGCGGTAACGCAGTCCTCCACCGGCCCCACGCCCCCCACGACAGGCAGATCTTCCTCGCCACCCCCGGGAGGCAGAGGCTGGGCAGCCTCGACTGTCTCACCCTCCCCGGGGAAAGATTCCCCCCGCCTACGGCGCGGTTTGGGGGCACTGTTGGGGGACGCGGGACACGCGGCGGGCACCGACTCCTCCCCGGAGGGATGTTGTTCCCCCTCCGCCTCATTGGAGCGGCGCCTCCTTTTTTGTCTGGGGGGGCGCGGAGGCAGGGAGACCTCCATGTCTGCCGAGGCCTCCCGTTCCTCTTCCCCCCTTTTGTTTTTCTTGCCCGCGCCCGAGCCCCCCTGCGGTATTGGTTGAGGGCTCGGGCACAGGCTCAGGGCACCCCGCGTGAGCCGGTGACAGGGCTGGGCCGAGCGCGGTGATGGGACTGTCCGGCGCACTGAGGGGACCCGCCTCGAGATGTTTCGCCTTCTTCCGCGCCTTCCTTCCGACCGGACACTCTCCCTCCCCCCCGCCAGAGACCGTGAAGACAAAGGGCCCCGACGATGTCCACGCACCCACACGGACGCTACTAGGGGGAGGGGTGGCAGCGGCGACAGCCTTGGCCGCCTTAGGTGGTTTGGCGGCCTTGGAGACGGGGCAGTTCTTACAAACGTGCCCCACCTCCCTATGGCACCGCACGCCGTCCGACGTCCAAAAGACATGGTAGGCGGTCCCCTCGTGCACCACGTTGAAGGTGCCCTTCCTCGTCTCCTCCCGCGCCAGCTGGACAAAAAGCTGGCGGCGGAAGGAGAACACGTGACGCAGGCTGGTCTCCCTGAGGCCGAGCGGTATGGGGTTAATCCCCGACCTTACCTCCTCCAGTTGGTGTAGGTGAGGGAGGAGGAGCTCAGCGGGAACAAAGGGCGGGACGTTTGATAGTCGAGAGGGTCCACCGGCAGGAACGTCCCACCCACCGTGAGCCCCTTTTCGAGGGCCAGGGAAACCGCCCGCTCCGACCTCAGGAAGAACACAGCCTTCCCGGACATCTTGGAGGCCGCGACAATGGCCGAGGGGCCGACTTCCCCAGCCATCGCCCGCACGCACTCCTCGATGCTCATAGTGGGGTGAGTGTAGCTCTTGACCCCGTTTTTTTTAGTTATTAGCCTGAACGGTGGCAGGGCAGCAGGAGGCTGGACACCGTGGGTCTGGACACCGCCTGCGCATGCGTCCTCGCTGGCCCTGCCACTGACGTGGATGGGGTTGCCATCAAGGGGTCCCTTTAAGGGCTACAACTCTTTTTGGGGAGTACAGATCAACATTAGATCGAGTGTGACACTCCAGACACTTATAACAGCCCTCTTTCGTTTGTTTTTTTTGGGGTTTTTTTGTATTTTTGTAGGGTTTTTTTGTGTTTTTTTTTAGGGCATTAAAATTCAATATTTTACAAGTGCCCCAGGACACTAAAACCCCGGAAAATAAAACAAATTAAACTTTAAAACATAAAATAAAATTAAAATTTGGTTGCCGGGGGTGACAATGCACTCCAGTCCCGCCGGCACCCACCTCTCGCGGAAGGCCGCGAGCGTACCGGTGGACACCGCGTGCTCCATCTCCAAGGATACCCTGGCGCGGATGTACGCGCGGAAGAGAGGCAGGCAGTCAGGCTGAACGACCCCCTCGACCGCCCGCTGCCTGGACCGGCTGATGGCACCCTTGGCCGTGCCCAGGAGCAGTCCTACGAGGAGGCCCTCGGACCTACCTGCTCCCCTCCGCACAGGGTGCCCAAAGATCAGGAGTGTGGGACTGAAGTGCAGCCAGAATTTCAGGAGCAGCCCCTTTAAATAATAAAACAGGGGCTGCAACCTCACACATTCAGTAAAAACATGGAACACGGACTCTTCCAGACCGCAGAAATTTCAGGCGGCCTGGGAGTCCGTGAACCGGCTTAAAAATTTGTTGCACAGGACTGCTCTGTGCACCACCCTCCAGGCCAAGTCCCCGCTAAATAGTGGGAGGACTCCCGCGTAGAGTGCCCTCCATCGGGGACCCCCACCTCCTCCGGACAGCAATATGGTACGCCATGGCGTGTCCGGACGGCAGGCGAGGGTGGCAAAGTTGAGAGTGTGCAGGAGCAGCCCGTACAGGAAACCCCTCCGCGCAGAACTGAAAGGCACAGAGGGGATTTCCGCGAGGTGGTTCAAGTTGTGAGGCGCCGGCTCCCGAGGGAGGTTCCGGGGTTTGGCGCCGATGAGGAATTCCGTCCGGACGGGGGTCAGTTCGGACGGGATCTCCCCACGTGCTTGAGCCTCCTCGATACACCTAACGGAGTCAGGGCCCAAAGCTGTTTTTAGCGACTCGATGGCATCGGCCGCGCAGCGGACGTCGGCCGAATTTAGGAGCCGTGCCAGCGTGTCTGGCGCCATCCAGCCCGCTCCTCCGCCATCGAGCAGGTCCCTGACCCTGGTCACCTCACCAGCCACAGCCCTCTCGTCCGACTGCCACCTAAAACCTCAGTCGTGGAGCTACGGATTCCCGAGCAGCGGCTCCTGCAGGACAGCCGCCACTCCAGCCGGTGGAGAGCTGCGCTTGGTGGAGACTTTGTTCCAGACCCTGGTGAGTTCCTTGTAAAAGACAGGCAGCTCCTGTAGCACACAAATCACTGACTCCACACGGTCTGGTGTAAGTCTAACTGCTGTGACCTTCGTCCTTTATTGTTCAGCTCCAGAGTGCCTCCCAGGTGTGGTGGTCAGCCTTATATAGTTCTTCTGACAGGTACTACCAGGGTTTCCCACCGCAGCGCCCTCTGTGGTGTGGCATAGTACTTACAATACATTTCAGGTACTGGGACGATACACACATCATTACATAACAGACGGCGGTCCTGACGCCCCCCAAGCTCACAAACAGGAGCTGCATGTCATAGTTGAGGCCATGCTGCTGGCGGAAGAAATACGTCGCCAGCGCACGCCACCTAGGAGGGGGCACGACGTAAAGGTATCTCTGCAGAGTCTGAAGATGGAAAGTCGCAAGCTGGGTGCTGACGCACACCAACGACTGACCGCCCTCCCTAAGCGGGAGACTCAAGACCGCGGCAGAGACCCAGTGCTTCCTGTTGTTCCAGAAGAAGTCCACCAGCTTCTTCTGCATCTTGGCGACAAACGCAGGGGGAGGGGTCAAAGTGACCAGCCGGTACCACAGCATAGCGGCCACCAGCTGGTTTATGACTAGCGCTCGACCCCTGTAGGACAGCACTCGGAGCAGTCCTGTCCAGCGCCCTAGGCGAGCGGCGACCTTGGCCTCCAGCTCTTGCCAGTTCGCCGGCCAGGCTCCCTCGTCGGGGCTAAGGTAGACTCCCAGATAGAGGAGATGGGTCGTGCTCCAGGCAAAAGGCCTGAGCTCCTCCGGCAGGGAGTCCACCCGCCACTGACCCACCAGGAGTCCAGAACATTTCTCCCAGTTGATCCTGGCGGAGGATGCGGCCGAATAAATCTCCTGGCACTCACGCATCCTCCGCAGGTCAGCAGGATCCTCTACCGTGAGGAGCACGTCATCGGCGTAAGCCGAGAGGACGACCTCCACGCCCGGCCCTTGCAGAGCCAGTCCCGTCAACCTCGTCCGCAGGAGGCGCAGGAAAGGCTCCACGCAAATGGCATATAACTGGCCGGACATGGGGCATCTCTGGCGCACCCCTCTCCTAAAGCGAAGGGGCGCCGTCAAGGACCCGTTAACCTTAATGAGACACTCCGTGGCGGCGTACAAAAGTCGGATCCGGGCGACGAAATGCGTCCCGAACCCAAAAGCGCGCAGAGATCCGAACAGATATTCGTGATCCACCCTGTCGAACGCCTTCTCTTGGTCGAGAGATAGGAAGGCGACCGACAGACCAGCCTCCTGGGAATGATGGATGAGGTCCCGGACCAGATGGATGTTATCGTGGATTGTCCGGCCCGGGACCGTGTAGGACTGGTCGGGGTGGATCATGTGGTCCAGCACGGTGCCAAGGCGAGCAGACATCACTCTGGCGAAGATTTTGTAGTCCGCGCTGAGGAGGGAGACCAGGCGCCAGGTCTTAAGTAGGCGGAGATCGCCCTTCTTAGGCAGCAGGACGATGACTGCCCTGCGCCAAGAGAGGGGCATCTCCCCGGTCGCCAGACTTTCCCCCAGGACCCACGCGTAGTCGCCCCCCAGGGCGTCCCAGAACGCACTGTGGAACTCCACGGTCAGCCCGTCCAGCCCCGGTCGAGGCCGCCAGTCAGCTCCGCCAAGCTGAGCAGAGCTTCCAAAATTTCGGCGCCCTCCGGGCCGACCTTCGGCAGGTCCTCCCACAAAACTCTACGCGCTTCCTCGCTGGACGGCTCCGGAGAGAACAGAGCCCCATAATATTCACGGGCCCTGTTGATGACGCCCTCCGGATCCGAGACGAGAGAGCCGTCGTCGGCCAGCAGCGTCAAGAGCTGCTTACGGACACCCTGTCTTTTTTCCAGCGAGTAGAAGAAGGGGGAGCCGCGGTCCAGATCCCGCAGGAACCGGATCCGCGACCTCACGAACGCGCCTCGGGACCCGACGAACTGCAGGTCCTTCAGCACAGCCTTCTTCGCTTCGTACACCGTCCGCAGGGCCGGGTCCTCGACGACTTGACCGAGACGGGCTTCCAGGTCGAACATCTCTTTTTCTAGGCGCCCGACCCTGGCCACCCGCCTCTTGGTCGACCCCCTCGCGTACTCTTGACAGAAGACGCGGACGTGAGCCTTGCCCACGTCCCACCATAGCCTCAAGGAGGGGAAGCCCCCCTGCTTCCTTCTCCAGTCGGCCCAGAAACGACGGAACGAGTCCTGGAACCGCTCGTCCTCCAGCAGCCGGTTGTTAAAGTGCCAGTACGCGGACCACGTCCTCGCGCGGAGCGAAGCGAGCTCTGCCCACACCAGGTGGTGGTCCGAACACGGCACCGGCCGCATGGAGGCCGCCGGGACGCAGGAAACGTACGCCCGAGACACGTAAAGGCGGTCGATTCTGGACCATCCTACTCCAGGCCAAGTCGAAGGACCCGACCAGGTCCCTCAACTTCTCGATTGCCGTCATGCTCTGCGGGGCACCGGAGCGGTCCCTCGCCTCGAGGGTGCAGTTAAAATCCCCCCCGAGGACAATGTAGTCGCCGACGTCGACGGAGCCAAGAAGAGCGGACACTTCTTCGAAGAAGCGCGTTTGCTGCTGGCCGGGATGAGTGGCGTACACGTTCACGAGATGGAGCGGCACGTCCCCCAGGCGAACCGTGACATGCAGCAAGTGGCCTGGCACGGGCTCCTCGACCCCCAAGATCTCCGGCTGAAAATGCGGGGCCAACAAGATGGCCACCCCACAAGAAGTGGTAGTGAGGTGGCTCATGCGGACCTCTCCTTGCCATTCCAGGAGCCACGTGGCTTTGTCTCCCGGAACGGTGTGGGTTTCTTGCAGGAAGCATACCGCATATTTCCCCTCCCACAGGAGCGAAAAATTGTTAAATCTACGGCGTGCCTCTCTGCCGCCGTTGATGTTGAGGCTGGCTATGGTTATCTTCATGACAAAAGCATAGTGCAACCTCTATTTAACCTATTGTGGGGGGGAAGTGGAGTCGTTTGTTGACCTCCACTCCCTCAGCAACCCAGCGAGGAATGTTTTGAGCCGGCGCAGCTCAAGGCTTTGCGCCTTTGATAAGGGCCCGCCCGCGGCCATGGTTTTAGCGGCGGCGCGGACGGACGTGATGAGCAGCGTCGGCTCGGTCCATTTTTCCCGGGCCAGATGGGCTCGGTTGTGGCGACCCTGGCTCTGGGCCAAAAAGTCCCGGAGCTCCTTTACAGGAATGAGGGGGGACCCAGCGGCGGGTGCGAGGAGATCCACCGCCTCACTGGCGATGGACTCCAGATCTTCTCCCGCGTCCTCCACCGAGTCCCCGTCGCCCTCCGGGAGGTCGCCGCCAGCAGCCGGCCCGTCGACCGCACGAGGTACGGCAAACGGCTCGGCCGCTCCATCCGGCCCTGGTTCTGCCCCGATCCCAACCCCAGGATCGTCGGCAGAGGAGTCCCCACTGGGCTCTTTTATTTGTGCTGCCGGGTCAGGAAGCGGCAGCGGAAGGGGTTCCCCCTCCGCCCCAGGAACTGGGGAACATGGAGAGACCTGGTCAAAGAAATGTTCCAGGTCCTCCAATTCCCACAGCCCCAAAGTTGGGGGCGAGGGTTGGTGTTCTTCCCCCTCCCCGCCGCCACCCCCTGGCCCAGCGTGTGGATGTTCATTAAAATTTGTAAAATGTTCGGTTTCTGCCGGATCGAGCAAATCCCGGGGGAAGTTGGATAATGGCTGGGCAGGCTCAGGTTCGGCCTTTTCAGCCCCGCCCGCCTCAGTCCCCGGGACGCTCGACCCGGCGGCAACGCATTCCTCCGCCGGCCCCAGGCCCCCCACGACAGGCAGATCTTCCTCGCCATCCCCGCGAGGCAGAGGCTGGGCAGCCTCGACTGTCTGACCCTGCCCGGGGACAGATTCCCCCCGCCTACGGTGCAGTTTGGGGGCACTGTTGGGGGACGCGGGACACGCGGCGGGCACCGACTCCTCCGCGGAGGGATGTTGTTCCTCCTCCACCTCATTGGAGCGGCGCCTCATTTTTTTCCTTGGGTACGCAGAGGCAGGGAGACCTCCATGTCTGCCGAGGCCTCCTGCTCCGCTCCCCCCTTTTCTTTTTCTTGCCCGCGCCCGAGACCCTCCGCTGTATTGGTCGAGGGCTCGGGCACGGGCTCAGGGCACCCCGCGCTCGCCGGTGACAGGGTTGGACTGAGCGCGGTGATTGGACTGTCTGGCGCACTGAGGGGACCCGCCTCAAGGTTTTTAGTCTTCCTCCGCGCCTTCCTTCCGCCCGGACGCTCTCCCTCCGCCCCCGCCGGAGGCCATGAAGACAAATGCCTCCGACGATGCCCGCGCAACTACAACTCCCGGTACCCGGACGCTACTCGGGGGAGGAGTGGCGGCGGCGCCAGCCTTGGCCGCCTTTGGTGGTTTGGCGGCCTTGGAGGCGGGGCAGTTCTTACGAACGTGCCCCACCTCCCTACAGGCATGGCACCGCACGCCGTCCGACGTCCAGAAGATGTGGTAGGCGGTCCCCTCGTGCACCACGTTGAAGCCACCTCCATCGTCTCCTCCCGCGCCAGCCGGACAAAAAGCTGGCGGCGGAAGGAGAACATGTGGTGCAGGCTGTTCTCCCTGAGGCCGAGCGGTAAGGGGTTAATCCCCGACCTTACCTCCCTCAGTTGATGTAGGTGGGGGAGCAGGAGCTCAGTGGGAACAAAGGGCGGGACGTTTGAAAGAATGGCCCTCTGCGCGGTGGCCTCGAGAGGGTCCACCGGCAGGAACGTCCCGCCCACCGTGAGCCCCTTTCCAAGGGCCAGGAACACCGCCCGCTCCGACCCCAGGAAGAACACAGCCTTCCCAGACATTTTGGAGGCTGCCACAATGGCCGAGGGGCCGACTACCCCAGCCATCGCCCGCACGCACTCCTCAATGCTCATAGTGGGGTGAGTGTAGCTCTTGACCCTGTGTTTCTTCGTTATTAATCTAAATGGTGGCAGGGCAGCAGGAGGCGCTGTGAATGCAGACGCCGCCTGCGCGTACGTCCTCGCTGACCCTGCCACCGGCGTGGATGGATTTGCCATCACGGGGTCCCTTTAAGGGCCACACTCACCCCAAAGTCACAGGCCTTAAAGGTCTTAAAGAGGCCTCGTTTAATATATGAGCAGAGGGAGCTCTTAATGAGGCACACCTCTCCCCTAGTTGACGATTGGGGAGGGGCCTTGCTCCCTCTGCTCAGTTGTCTAATTATTGTTTTTAATTAGGAGGAAAGGGGCTCCCAGAGAGAGAGGGGAGAGACAGAGAGAGTGACAGAGAGAGAGAGTGGGTGGGGTGGGGGGGGAAAGAGGGAATCTGTGAGGGCAGGTCTCCCCTCACAGTGTTAGGTGGGTGTTGCTGGGGTGCACCCCCCGGATGATAAATACAAAAGTCTTTTAGATGATCTTCGGGTGGGAGGAGAAGATGTCTTCACCTGGGGCAGCTGGAGCTACCCAGGCACAGCACTTCCAACGATGTTAATTAGGATTATTAACAAGTCTTCACCCAGGCAGCTCCAGCTAACCCAGGCCAGGCAATGGGGGAGGGGTGCTTCAGTGGTGTGTGGGGTCTAGTTGTGGGCAAGACCCCCACACACACTTCCAAACACACACACCGCCCGCGATGTTCCGGCCCTCGAGAAGGTCTTCTTTCCTCCCCCCACCAATAAAACAAAGTCTTTAGGGAGTGCACCAATATACACCCACCTGTAGAATGTAGATAGCTCTCCCTCCTTCCACACTGGATGGATGTTGTTCTTTTCCCCCTCTCTCCAACTCTCTGTAGCAGTGTTATAGTTGATGAATTCTGCTCTCCTCCTCTCCCTCTGGATGGTGAATAGTAGAAAGCCTCTTCCTCCTCTTTCTGGGGTGTTTCTCAGGGTTTTCCAGGCCTCCAGGCAGGAGCTAAAGCAGGAGCTCCTTCCCTCACTGCGCCAAGCTCCAAATGATTAGGCCACGCCTCCAACAGCTCTACAACTCTTTTAGAGTAAACAAAATAAACATTAGATCAAGTACCCGCCCCCCCCCCCACCCCGATCTGGGGGACACTCTAAACATTTCCCAAGTCCCTTTTTTTTTGTTTTTTTTTGTATCTTTGTAGGTTTTTTTTGTGTTTTATTTTGGGCTCTAAAACCAGAATTTACAAGTGCCCCCTATAAAAGGGGAAGGGGACACTAAAAACCCAGCAATTAAAACAAATTAAACTTTAAAACATATAAATCCAAATTAAAATTTGGTTGCCGGGGGTGATGATGCACTGCAGTCCCTCCGGCGCCCACCTCTCGCGGAAGGCCACGAGCGTACCGGTGGACACCGCATGCTCCATCTCCAGGGTCACCCAGGCCCGGATGTAACCGTGGAAGAGAGGCAGGCAGTCAGGCTGAACGACCCCCTCGACCGCCCGCTGCCTGGACCGGCTGATGGCACCCTTGGCCATGCCCAGGAGCAGTCCTACGAGGAGGCCCTCGGACCTACCCGCTCCCCTCCGCACAGGGTGCCCAAAGATCAGGAGTGTGGGACTGAAGTGCAGCCAGAATTTCAGGAGCAGCCCCTTTAAATAATAAAACAGGGGCTGCAACCTCGTGCATTCAATAAAAACATGGAACACGGACTCTTCCAGACCGCAGAAATTGCAGGCGGCCTGGGAGCCCGTGAACCGGCTTAAAAATGTGTTGCACGGGACTGCTCCGTGCACCACCCTCCAGGCCAAGTCCCCGATAAATAGTGGGAGGGCTCCCGCGTAGAGTGCCCTCCATCGGGGACCCCCGCCTCCTCTGGACGGCAAGATGGTATGCCATGGCGTGTCCGGACGGCAGGCGAGGATGGCAAAGTTGAGAGTGTGCAGGAGCAGCCCGTACAGGAAACCCCTTCGCGCAGAACTGAAAAGGACGGAGGGGATTTCCCCGAGGCGGCTCAAGTTGTGAGGCGCCGGCTCCCGAGGGAGGTTCCGGGGTTTTGCGCCAGGGGTCAGTCCGGACGGGATCTCCCCACGTGCTTGAGCCTCCTCGATATACCTAACGGAGTCAGGGCCCAGTGCTGTTTTTAGCGACTCGATGGCATCGGCCGCGCAGCGGACATCGGCCGAATTTCGGCGCCGTGCCAGCGTGTCTGGCGCCACCCACCCGCTCCTCCGCCATCGAGCAGGTCCCTGACCCTGGTCACCTCACCAGCCACAGCCCTCTCGTCCGACTGCCACATAAAACCTCAGTCGTGGAGGTACGGATTCCCGAGCAGTTGCTCCTGCAGGACAGCCGCCACTCCAGCCGGTGGAGAGCTGCGCTTGGTGGAGACTTCGTTCCAGACCCTGGTGAGTTCCTTGTAAAAGACAGGCAGCTCCTGGACGGCGGTCCTGACGCCCCCCAAGCTCACAAACAGGAGCTGCGTGTCGTAGTTGAGGCTGTGCTGCTGGCGTAAGAAATATGTCGCCAGCGCACGCCACCTAGGAGGGGGCTCGACGTAAAGGTATCTCTGCAGAGTTTGAAGACGGAAAGTCGCAAGCTGGGTGCTGACGCACACCAACGACTGACCGCTCTCCCTAAGCGGGAGACTCAAGACCGCGGCAGAGACCCAGTGCTTCCTGTTGTTCCAGAAGAAGTCCACCAGCTTCTTCTGTATCTTGGCGACAAACGCAGGGGGAGGGGTCAAAGTGACCAGCCGGTACCACAGCATAGCGGCCACCAGCTGGTTTATGACTAGCGCTCGACCCCTGTAGGACAGCACTCGGAGCAGTCCTGTCCAGCGCCCTAGGCGAGCGGCGACCTTGGCCTCCAGCTCTTGCCAGTTCGCCGGCCAGGCTTCCTCGTCGGGGCTAAGGTAGACTCCCAGATAGAGGAGATGGGTCGTGCTCCAGGCAAAAGGCCTGAGCTCCTCCGGCAGGGAGTCCACCCGCCAGTGACCCACCAGGAGTCCGGAACATTTCTCCCAGTTGATCCTGGTGGAGGATGCGGCCGAGTAAATCTCCTGGCACTCACGCATCCTCCGCAGGTCAGCGGGATCCTCTACCGCGAGGAGCACGTCATCGGCGTAAGCCGAGAGGACGACCTCCACGCCCTGCCCTTGCAGAGCCAGTCCCGTCAACCTCGTCCGCAGGAGGCGCAGGAAAGGCTCCACGCAAATGGCATATAACTGGCCGGACATGGGGCATCCCTGGCGCACCCCTCTCGCAAAGCGAAGGGGCGCCATCAAGGACCCGTTAACCTTAATGAGACACTCCGCGGCGGCGTACAAAAGTCGGATCCGGGCGACGAAATGCGTCCCGAACCCGAAAGCGCGCAGAGTTCCGAACAGATAGTCATGATCCACCCTGTCGAACGCCTTCTCTTGGTCGAGGGATAGGAAGGCGACCGACAGACCAGCCTCCTGGGAATGATGGATGAGGTCCCGGACCAGATGGATGTTGTCGTGGATTGTCCGGCCCGGGACCGTGTAGGACTGGTCGGGGTGGATCATGTGGTCCAGCACGGCACCAAGGCGAGCAGACATCACCCTGGCGAAGATTTTGTAGTCTGTGCTGAGGAGGGAGACCGGGCGCCAGTTCTTAAGGAGGCGGAGATCGCCCTTCTTAGGCAGCAGGACGATGACTGCCCTGTGCCAACAGAGGGGCATCTCCCCGGTCGCCAGACTTTCCCCCAGGACCCGCGCGTAGTCGCCCCCATGGACGTCCCAGAACGCCCTGTGGAACTCCACGGTCAGCCCGTCCAGCCCCGGGGCTTTTCCCCTCGAGAGCCGGTCGAGGGCGCCGGTCAGCTCCGCCAGGCTTAGCGGAGCTTCCAGATTTCCGGCGCCCTCCGGGCCGACCTTCGGCAAGTCCTCCCACAAAACTCTACGCGCTTCCTCGCTGGACGGCTCCGGAGAGAACAGAGCCCCGTAATATTCACGGGACCTGTTGATGACGCCCTCCGGATCCGAGACGAGAGAGCCGTCGTCGGCCAGCAGCGTCAAGAGCTGCTTACGGACACTCTGTCTTTTTTCCAGCGAGTAGAAGAAGCGGGAGCCGCGGTCCAGATCCCGCAGGAACCGGATCCGCGACCTCACGAACGCGCCTCGGGACCCGACGAACTGCAGGTCCTTCAGCGCGGCCTTCTTCGCTTCGTACACCGTCCGCAGGGCCGGGTCCTCGACGACTTGACCGAGACGGGACTCCAGGTCCAGCACCTCTTTTTCTATGCCTCCGACCCTGGCCACCCGCCTCTTGGTCGACCCCCTCGCGTACTCTTGACAGAAGACGCGGACGTGAGCCTTGCCCACGTCCTACCATAGTCTCAAGGAGGGGAAGCCCCACTGCTTCCTTCTCCAGTCGGCCCAGAAACGACGGAACGAGTCCTGGAACCGCTCGTCCTCCAGCAGCTGGTTGTTAAAATGCCAGTACCCGGACCCCGTCCTCGCGCGGAGCAAAGCGAGCTCCGCCCACACCAGGTGGTGGTCCGAACACGGCACCGGCCACATGGAGGCCGCCGGGACGCAGGAAACGTACACCCGAGACACGTAAAGGTGGTCGATTCTGGACCATCCTACTCCAGGCCTCACCCAAGTAAAGGCGCTGGAGTCGGGATGGAGATTTCGCCAGACGTCCACCAAGTCGAAGGACCCGACCAGGTCCCTCAACTTCTCGATCGCCGTCATGCTCTGCGGGGCACCGGAGCAGTCCCTCGCCTCGAGGGTGCAGTTAAAACCCCCCCCCGAGGACAATGCAGTCGCCGACGTCGACGGAGCCAAGAAGAGCGGACACTTCGTCGAAGAAGCGCGTTTGCTGTGGGCTGGGCTGAGGGGCGTACACGTTCACGAGATGGAGCAGCACGTCCCCCAGGCGAACCGTGACATGCAGCAAGCGGCCTGGCACGGGCTCCTCGACCCCCAAGATCTCCGGCTGAAAATGCGGGGCCAGCAAAATGGCCACCCCACAAGAAGTGGCGGTGAGGTGGCTCATGCGGACCTCTCCTTGCCATTCCAAGAGCCACGTGGCTTCGTCTCCCGGAACGGTGTGGGTTTCTTGCAGGAAGCACACCGCATATTTCCCCTCCCGCAGGAGCGAAAAATTGTTAAATCTACGGCGTGCCTCTCTGCCGCCGTTGATGTTGATGCTGGCTATGGTTATCTTCACGACAAAAGCAGAGTGCAACCTCTATTTAACCTATTGTGGGGGGGGGAGTGGAGTCGTTTGTTGACCTCCACTCCCTCAGCAACCCAGCGAGGAATGTTTTGAGCCGGCGCAGCTCAAGGCTTTGCACCATTGATAAGGGCCCGCCCGCGGCCATGGTTTTAGCGGCGGCGTGGACGGACGTGATGAGCAGCATCGGCTCGGTCCATTTTTCCAGGGCCAGATGGGCTCGGTTGTGGCGACCCTGGCTCTGGGCCAAAAAGTCCCGGAGCTCCTTTACAGGAATGAGGGGGGACCCAGCGGCAGGCGCGAGGAGATCCACCGCCTCACTGGCGATGGACTCCAGATCTTCTCCCGCGTCCTCCACTGAGTCCCCGTCCCCCTCCGGGAGGTTGCCGCCAGCAGCCGGCCCGTCGACCGCACGAAGTACGGCAAACGGCCCGGCCGCTCCATCCGGCCCTGGCTCTGCCCCGATCCCACCCCCAGGATCGTCGGCAGAGGAGTCCCCACTGGGCTCTTTTATTTGTGCTGCCAAGTCAGGAAGCGGCAGCGGAAGGGGTTCACCCTCCGCCCCAGGAACTGGGAAACATGGAGAGACCTGGTCAAAGAAATGTTCCAGGTCCTCCAATTCCCACAGCCCCAAAGTTGGGGGTGAGGGTTGGTGTTCTTCCCCCTCCCCGCCGCCACCCTCCGGCCCAGCGTGTGGATGTTCATTAAAATTTGTAAAATGTTCGGTTTCTGCCGGATCGAGCAAATCCCAGGGGAAGTTGGATAATGGCTGGGCAGGCTCAGGTTCGGCCTTTTCGGCCCCGCCCGCCTCAGTCCCCGGGACGCTCGACCCGGCGGCAACGCATTCCTCCGCCGGCCCCAGGCCCCCCACGACAGGCAGATCTTCCTCGCCATCCCCGCGAGGCAGGAGCTGGGCAGCCTCGACTGTCTGACCCTGCCCGGGGACAGATTCCCCCCGCCTACGGCACCGACTCCTCCGCGGAGGGATGTTGTTCCTCCTCCACCTCATTGGAGCGGCGCCTCCTTTTTTTCCTGGGGGGGCGTGGAGGCAGGCCAACCTCCATGTCTGCCGAGGCCTCCTGCTCCGCTCCCCCCTTTTGTTTTTCTTGCCTGCGCCCGAGACCCTCCGCAGTATTGGTCGAGGGCTCGGGCACGGGCTCAGGGCACCCTGCGCTCGCCGGTGACAGGGTTGGGCTGAGCACGATGATTGGACTGCCTGGCGCACTGAGGGGACCCGCCTCAAGGTTTTTAGTCTTCCTCCGCGCCTTCCTTCCACCCGGACGCTCTCCCTCCCCCCCGCCAGAGGCCGTGAAGACAAATGCCTCCGACGATGTCCGCGCACCTACGGCTCCCGGTACGCGGACGCTACTCGGGGGAGGGGTGGCGGCGGCACCAGCCTTGGCCGCCTTTGGTGGTTTGGCGGCCTTGGAGGTGGGGCTGTTCTTACGAACGTGCCCCACCTCCCTACAGGCATGGCACCGCACGCCGTCCGATGTCCAGAAGACGCGGTAGGCGGTCCCCTCGTGCACCACGTTGAAGCCACCTCCGTCGTCTCCTCCCGTGCCAGCCGGACAAAAAGCTGGCGGCGGAAGGAGAACATGTGGTGCAGGCTGTTCTCCCTGAGGCCGAGCGGTAAGGGGTTAATCCCCAACCTTACCACCCTCAGTTGATGTAGGTGGGGGAGCAGGAGCTCAGTGGGAACAAAGCGCGGGACGTTCGAAAGAATGACCCTCTGCGCGGTGGCCTCGAGAGGGTCCACCGGCAGGAACGTCCCGCCCACCGTGAGCCCCTTTTCAAGGGCCAGGGACACCGCCCGCTCCGACCCCAGGAAGAACACAGCCTTCCCAGACATTTTGGAGGCTGCCACAATGGCCGAGGGGCCGACTACCCCAACCATCGCCCGCACGCACTCCTCAATGCTCATAGTGGGGTGAGTGTAGCTCTTGACCCTGTGTTTCTTCATTATTAATCTAAATGGTGGCAGGGCAGCAGGAGGCGCTGTGAATGCAGACGCCGCCTGCGCGTACGTCCTCGCTGACCCTGCCACCGGCGTGGATGGATTTGCCATCACGGGGTCCCTTTAAGGGCCACACTCACCCCAAAGTCACAGGCCTTAAAGGTCTTAAAGAGGCCTCGTTTAATATATGAGCAGAGGGAGCTCTTAATGAGGCACACCTCTCCCCTAGTTGACGATTGGGGAGGGGCCTTGCTCCCTCTGCTCAGTTGTCTAATTATTGTTTTTAATTAGGAGGAAAGGGGCTCCCAGAGAGAGAGGGGAGAGACAGAGAGAGTGACAGAGAGAGAGAGTGGGTGGGGTGGGGTGGGAAAGAGGGAATCTGTGAGGGCAGGTCTCCCCTCACAGTGCTGGGTGCGTGTTGCTGGGGTGCACCCCCCGGATGATAAATACAAAAGTCTTTTAGATGATCTTCGGGTGGGAGGAGAAGATGTCTTCACCTGGGGCAGCTGGAGCTACCCAGGCACAGCACTCCCAACGATGTTAATTAGGATTATTAACAAGTCTTCACCCAGGCAGCTCCAGCTAACCCAGGCCAGGCAATGGGGGAGGGGTGCTTCAGTGGTGTGTGGGGTCTAGTTGTGGGCAAGACCCCCACACACACTTCCACACACACACATCCCCCGCGATGCTCCGGCCCTCGAGAAGGTCTTCTTTCCTCCCCCCACCAATAAAACAAAGTCTTTAGGGAGTGCACCAATATACACCCACCTGTAGAATGTAGATAGCTCTCCCTCCTTCTACACTGGATGGATGTTGTTCTTTTCCCCCTCTCTCCAACTCTCTGTAGCAGTGTTATAGTTGATGAATTCTGCTCTCCTCCTCTCCCTCTGGATGGTGAATAGTAGCAAGCCCCTTCCTCCTCTTTCTGGGGTGTTTCTCAGTGTTTTCCAGGCCTCCAGGCAGGAGCTAAAGCAGGAGCTCCTTCCCTCACTGCACCAAGATCCAAATGATTAGGCCACGCCTCCAACAGCTCTACAACTCTGTTAGATTAAAAAAAATAAACATTAGATCAAGTGCCCCCCCCCCCACCCCGATCTGGGGGACACTCCAAACATTTCCCAAGGCCCTTTTTTTTTTTTGTATCTTTGTAGGTTTTTTTGTTTTTTTTTTAGGCTCTAAAACCAAAATTTACAAGTGCCCCCTATAAAAGGGGAGGGGGACACTAAAACCGGCATTTAAAACAAATTAAACTTTAAAACATATAAAATCAAATTAAAATTTGTATGCCGGGGGTAATAATGCACTCCAGTCCCTCCGGTGCCCATCTCTCGTGGAAGGCCGTGAGCGTACCTGTGGACACCACGTGCTCCATCTCCAGGGTCAACCTGGCCCGGATGTACGCGCGGAAGAGAGGCAGGCAGTCAGGCTGAACGACCCGCTCGACCGCCCGCTGCCTGGACCGGCTGATGGCACCCTTGGACGTGCCCAGGAGCAGTCCTACAAGGAGGCCCTCCGGACCTACCCACTCCCCTCCGCACAGGGCAAAAGCTCTACAACACCTGTGAGCACACTCACAGGTGCATCCATTACAGTTGCGACGTAACAGGGCAGCCAATGTACACACAGCAAGATCCCACAATTGGCCAGATAATCTGTATTAATGAAGTTGGTTGAAGGATCAATATTGGCCAGTGCACCGGGGAAAACACCGCTGCTCTTCCGAGTTTGGGGTTCACATACATCAGAGTTAAAATTTAGGAGTCCGTGTTGCTGGGGCACAGGCGAGAGCGATCGGAGCGTTGGTTGGGAATTCACCACGAGCATCAGTGCATGACCCATTCCGTTTTCGATCCTTTGGAAGGTTGCGCAGATCACGACAGGATGTGTAATTCAAACGGATTTTTTTTTGCAGGGCTGTGGGGAAAGAGCAGCTCGTTCAAAGAGCACAGTGGGAGGTGTGGCCTCCATAGGTGCTGTACGATTCTGTGATTCGGTGATCACAAATTGGGGAGCACTGCCCTTCAGCCCCACATTCCTGATATGACCCGCCGCTGTGTGGATCTCTGTTGGGAGAGTGGAGCGAGCTTTACTGCGCAGCTAACCGTCCCACACCAGCCCTCAGTGACATTTTAACATCCTGTAAACATTATAAGTATCTTATTTTATTAGTGCATGCCCCAAATTGCCCTTCCAGTCATGTACAGTGGAGCATTCCTTTCCCTACCCAATGGATTCCGCTGAACATTGCACAGAGTTCTTGGATTGGGACCAGCTGTCTTTTCTATCATTTGCGAATGCCTTTTTAGTAATGTGTCTGTTGTGCTTTTCTGCCTTCATCTTTTTCATAATTGTTTTCGTATTTGGCCCGTCAAATTACTGTCGCAGTTTGAGTAAGAGATCACACATTGACCGAAAATGTTTAGCTCTATTTTGGTCCAAACCCAGCCAATAAAAACATTGGCACATCAAGTGTCACAGATGGTAGACAAAGTCGGCATCATTTCCAAATGGTCAATTATTTAACTGGGAGCAGTGACTGGTTTGATATGAAATACAAATTGGCCCATAGACACAGTTGTCTGTTTTTAGTTTTAAACTATTGCGAGCAGCAGCACCAGAGGGCGCTACAGTTGACCGCCATGACCCTAGGCTACTGAGGAGAGTCAAAAAGGCTTTGTTTATATTGTGCCTTACCCGACCTCAGGACGACCCAAAGCATTTACAGCCAATGAATTACATTTTGTGTTTTCCCTGTTGTAATTAAGTAGATTGGGCCTATATTTTAAAAAAGACTTGCATTTATATAGCGCATTTCACGACCACCAGACATCTCAAAGTGTTTTACAGCCAATGAAGTACCTTTGGAGTGTAGTCACTGTTGTAATGTAGGAAACATGGCAGCCAATTTGCGCACAGTAAGCTCCCACAAACAGCAATGTGATAATGGCCAGGTAATCTGTTTTTGTTATGTTGATTGAGGGATAAATATTGCCCCAGGACACCAGGGATAACTCCCCTGCTCTTCTTCAAAATAGTGCCATGGGATCTTTTATGTCCACCTGTGAGAGCAGAGGAGGCCTCGGTTTAGCGTCTCATCTGAAAGACGACACCTCTGACAGTGCAGCACTCCCTCAGTACTACACTGGGAGTGTCAGCCTGGATTATGTGGCCGAGTCTCTGGAGTGGGATTTGAACCCACAAGCTTCTGATGCAGAATGCTGGGTACTATCGGACAGCGTTCATGATCCCTGACCCCTGCCAGTGTCGCCCTGGCGGAAAGTGCACAGTTAGCTATTGAGTTGGGGACAGGAGCGAGCTGTGCTATGCCTTCAACAATCATGTAGCCTGCCAACTCTCGATGTCAAAACTCGCATACGAAGAACGGCTGCTGAACCATGGTGCAGTGGACAACTGCCCCACCATGGATCTGTACCCCCAGCAAGAGTCAGCGTCTTCAGGAGAAGAGAGCAGAAAATTCAAGAGACAAGAAACAAAAGTTATGGGCTAGAATTTCCTACCAGCCCGCCAGTGCCCGATTGCCGCCCAAAAGATCGCAAAAATTGGGAAGATTATTGCCAGCGAAAACTGTCCCCCCCCCACAAAAAAAAATCTGCTGAGTGAAAAACATGGGCCTTGCACCCCCATTCTGGCCGAAAAAGTGCAATTTAGGGTCGATTGTGTAGTTCCTAAACAAAATAAGCAATAAATAAAAAAATCAATAAAAATTTACCCTCAGGCTGCGGCTTGGGCCTAGCAGCAGAAAATCCAAAAAAATTATTTTTCAAAAAACATCACCTAAAAAATCCCCCCAAAAACATTCCCAAGACCCTTTTAAACTAAATCACCACAACAGATTTTTAAAATAATTAGTAAAAAACCAATTACTAACCTTTTTCTTGCAGAGCTACTCACCTGGTGCCCACCTCCGCTGATCGTCGTGGGCAGTTTTTTTCATACTCACCTACAGGTCACCGCTGAGCCAAATATCGCGCCAGGTCGATCTGTGGATGGTGCATGCAGACGGCCCGCTCCCCAGCAGTACCTCGAAACCGCCGGCGTAACTCAGGTGGTGGATTTCCGCTCACCTGATTAGCGCCCACAATGGCCAATACCGCCCAGAAACCGGGCGGTAAGCCAATGGAAATTCTAGCCCTATTGGCCCCGAAATTCCGCTCGGAGGTTTCCTTCAGACAAATTTCTCTACGAATGTACCTGGTGGTCCCAGAGGCGCCTTGGATCTCGGTCGGAGGCCTTCTTTCCCCGCGCTTCGCAGTGCGTCCACGTCGCCTAGATACGGACGAAGAAGCTGGAGTCAATTGGGCCTGGACAACCAATCATGGTACAGTATTCTCATTGATAGTGATGGAAACACCGATTTTACGAGTCATCAATGAGAATAACCCTCTAAAACACCCAAACACAATATAATAAATAAAAAAGTCACACATATTTAAAATTAATTGAAATTAAAGTTAACTAAATGTTTTAGAAACGTATATTTTGGCAATTTAAAAAAAAATGTGTTTTAATAGGGTTTAAAATAAACTTACCTTAGTGGACAGGGTTTTTACTGTAAAAATGTGTATTTAAATTTTATTTTTATATGTTTTAAAACTCTTACGCTGGTAACAGTAGGCTATGCACCTGCTTTCACCAGGCGTAAGAGTTTGAAGGACATTTGCTGGGCAGGAAATGGGCAAATAGGCCGATCTCGCCCGCGCGGATGTCCTTCCTGCGGGGGTGCGAAGGATTTGTCAAGAGATAGCTTGACAGATCGGAAAAGCAGTTTTCGACGCATGCGCATTGCGCGCCAAACACCGGCTTTTGTGAGGCCTCGCCGGGTCCGTGCGCACTCCGTACAGACCGGCGAGGACGGAATTTCAGGGCCAATATATCTTTACAGATGAGTAAAGGGTAACATTTGGCTGAATTTGATTTTTAGCCATTCAGTCAGCTGTGAGTTCAATGCATTAGTGACCAGAGATAGAGAATGACATTTTTTCACTTTTCTTCACAAAAGGGAGTAAATCTAATTTGCTGAGGAGGGAGCAAGGATTGTATTACACTGGCAAAGTGAGTGGGGCAAAGTGGCAGTGTCTCATTCAGCAAGCTTTAATGAGAGCCCTTGAATCGCACTGTTTGACGAGCCTGCATGTGAAGTACTTGTCCAAATGAGAATATCTCAATGGTATCTCACCGAGGCAGCCTTTCTTCGGTTGTGTATTTAGACACATTGGGGTGGGGAGATTGGGGTGATAGTGAAGGATGGCAGCAGATGGCCAGAGGGAAATTTGTTCAGGGGGAGCTCCCGAGGGAGCTGCCATCCCGTCTGCCATCTTCAAGGATCATGTACAGGAGACACCTCAAGTCGCTTGAGAAATACCACCAACGATGTCTCCGCAAGATCCTGCAAATCCGCTGGGAGGACAGACACACCAACGTTAGTGTCCTCGACCAGGCCAACATCCCCAGCATCAAAGCACTGACCACACTCGACCAGCTCTGCTGGGCAGACCACATAGTTTGCATGCCTGACATGAGACTCCCAAAGCAAGCGCTCTACTCGGAACTCCTACACGGCAAGCGAGCCCAAGATGGGCAGAGGAAACGTTTCAAGGACACCCTCAAAGCCTCCTTGATAAAATGCAACATCCCTACTGGCACCTGGGAGTCCCTGGCCAAAGACCGCCCTAAGTGGAGGAAGAGGATCCGGGAGGGCGCTGAGCACCTCGAGTCTCGTCGCCGAGAGCATGCAGAAATCAAGCACAGGCAGCGGAAGGAGCGTGCGGCAAACCAGTCCCACCCACCCTTTCCTTCAACCACTGTCTGTCCCACCTGTGACAGAGACTGTAATTCCCGTATTGGACTGTTCAGTCACCTGAGAACTCACTTTTAGAGTGGAAGCAAGTCTTCCTCGATTTCGAGGGACTGCCTATGATGATGACGATGATTTAGACAGCTGCGTAAGGCAGCTAATCTGCCATTGGGGGAAGGTTAACACAAACAAGCCTTCCCCTGGAGCCTCGTGTCCAGAAATTGAGAGTAGGAACCCAGACTCATTTCCCCCCCTTTCCCCCGCCACCCCTCCCCTCCTCCCCCCCTCCCCCCAAGCAACAGGACCCAGTCTAACACCTCTACTGTCATCCTGAACTAACACAGCACAGGTTGGGGATTGAGGCTGAGCCATTCCTGGTTGGTAAAAGAAAGAAACAACAACAACTTGCATTTATATAGCGCCTTTAACGTAGTGAAACGTCCCAAGTCGCTTCACAGGAGCACTATGAGATAAAAAATTTGACACTGAGCCGCATAAGTAGAAATTAGCGCAGGTGACCAAAAGCTTGGTCAAAGAGGTAGGTTTTAAGGAGCGTCTTGAAGGAAGAAAGAGAGGGAGAGAGGCAGAGAGTTCCAGAGCTTGGGGCTCAGGCAACAGAAGACACGGCCACCGATGGTTAAGCAATTATAATCAGGGATGCTCAAGAGGGCAGAATTAGAGGAGCGCAGATATCTCAAGAAAGACTTGCATTTATATAACGGCTTTCACAACCCCAGGAGGTCCCAAAGCATCTTGCAGCCAATTATATCCTTTTTTTTGGCGTGCAGTCACTGGTGTAATGTGGGAAACGCAGCAGCCAATCTGCGCACAGCAAGCTCCCTCAAACAGCAATGTAATAAGCATCAGACAGTATGTTTTTTAGTGCTGTTGGTTGAGGGATAAATATTGGCCAGCCAGGGAGAACTCCCCTTCTCTTCTTCGAAATAGTGCCATGGGATCTTTTATGTCCACCTGAGAGAGCAGACGGGGCCTCGGTTTAACGTCTCATCTGAAAGACGGCACCTCCGACAGTGCAGCACTCCCTCAGTGTCAGCCTAGATTTTTGTGCTCAAATCTCTGGACTCGAACCCACAACCTTCTGACTCAGAGGCGAGAGTGCTACCCATTGAGCTATAGCCTCAGCATGGTATGGTTTAGCAGGCAATGCAATTGCCAGTGGAGCCACCGAGGCTGCAGAGATGCCATGTTAAATGTACACTGTATGCTTTGCTATCTCCTTGATGTCCCCATGTACTACTCCTTCTCTCTAAAGTACTACTCATATCTTCGTGATGACAACATGGGTGGGATTTCTCACTTTGGGAGGGAGTGAGTGGGGGGGCAGCGATTTGGCCTGCCGCAACTCTGTCCCATCTTCCTGGATCAGGGCGACATACGCAGCTGAAGGGTGGGCTCCTGGTAGAGAGGGAAATGGGGCAATGTCCAGTGCAGTGCTGAGGGAGTGCTGCACTGTCGGAGGTGCCGTCTTTCGGATGAGACGTTAAATTGAGGCCACATCTGCTCTCTCAGGTGGACATAAAAGATCCCATGGCACTATTTCGGAGAAGAACAGGGGAGTTAACTCCAGTGTCCTGGGCAATATTTATCCCTCAATCAACTAACAAAAAAAAAAGATTATCTGGTCATTATCACATTGTTGTTTGTGGGAGTCTGCCGTGCACAATTTGGCTGCTGCATTTCCCTCATTACAACAGTGACTACATGCCAAAAAATACTTCATTGGCTGTCAAGCGCTTTGAGATGTCCGGTGGTCGTGAAAGACATTATATAAATCCAAGTCTTTTGTTCTTTATATGGTAGATTAATCCAGCCACACTCCTTAATGAGACCTGCGCTCAATAGGACGCTGCTGGTGGAGAAATAGGTTTGGAATAGTGAAGCCAATTATCCAACCAGCACTCGCTTCATGCGCAGTGGGAGCGCGGAATTGGCAAATTAAACTTTTTGTGTGAGCTAGGTGAAAAGGCGCTTTGTAACTGAATTGTTCTTTCTCTCAAACTCTTAGTTGCTATCATTGCAGTGAAATCAGTGCAAGGCATACTCACAGGAAGGCATTTGGTGCTGAGAATTGTCTCTAAAGATGTGGGACATTGTAATGTATGCACCTGTGAGTATGCTCACAGGTTTGTCGAGCTGTTGCATTGTGAGTGGCTTAGCCAGTCACATGATGTTCACAAGACTCAATAAAACCCCAACCAGTTGGGTCTAGGTCATCCACGATGAGGTATGCAGTTGTGAGCCTAGTGGATGAACTGGTAATGTGTCATGTGATTGTTAAGCCTTTGTTAATAAACCAATTTGTTCTTAATAGCAATGTGTTGCTGTGAATTCTTAAGCAAAGAACCCTTGAAGCAAATACATTACAGCTACCATTGCAGTGAGATCAATGAATACTCACGGGAAGGCCTTTGGAGCTGAGAAGTACATAGAATTGTCTCTAAAGTTGTGGGGGCAGCCCATTCAAGGAGTCAATATTGCCTTTGTCTCCAGTTCTTTCTGTGGGGTTTTTGGTGAAGAGACGGTTGGAAATTAGGAACTGCAATGAATGTCGATACCTCAATGAATCGTGTTATCGAGTTAATAGCTGGGGAAAAGATGAGCCAGATAATCAGATAATCTGTTTTAGTGATGTTGGTAGAGGGATAACTCCTGGGAGAACTCCTGGCTCCAGGTCTCACGCAGCCCTGAGATGAAGCAGTTCCATGCATGAATCACAAAAGCCCATACACAAGTTAGGGACGGTTAGAGTTAGAGGACACAGTGAGTGTTGAGGCCTCATTGTTAATAGCTGGGAAATGCTGGGACAGGTCTGCCTTTGGACTGTGAGCAAAAGACACCAGATGCAAGTTGTATTTCCTGAGATGGTTTATTAAAATGGATAAATATTCTCAAACACAAAGTAAATAAAATGATTTTATAGTAACTTGCGCAGCTCTGGGGTGGAAGAAGAAAGCAGTTTAATTCAGACCCTCTAGATAGATTTTATAGAATAATCAAACAGTGGTTGCAATTTCAAGTATAATAACACTGCTGTCTCCAAACACAGCACTACAACAACAGCTTTTACTTAGATAGTGTCTTTAACATCAATAATGACCCAAAGTGTTTCATTGGTGGGGAGGAGGAGAGGGACAAAGGAACTTACACCAAGTGGGAGAGTTAAGCAGACACCGGGTTGGAAAGTTAGGTCTTAAGAAGACTTAAAGAAAGAAAGAAAGATTACCTTGCATTTATATAGTGCCTTTCATGTTCTCAGGACACCCCAAAGCACCTTGCAGCCAATTTTGAAGTGTAGTCACAGCAAGCTCCCACAAACAGCAATGTGATAATGACCAGATAACCTCCTGTTATTGTGGTGATATTTGAGGGCTAAGTATTGGCCAGGACACGGGGAGAACTCCTCTTCTTTGAAATAGTGCCGTTGGATCTCTTGTGTTCACCTGAGAGAGCAGACATGGTCTCGGTTTAACATCTCATCCGAAAGACGGCACCTCCGACAGTGCAGCATTCCCTCAGCACTGCACTGGGAGTGTCAGCCTGGATTTTGCGCTCTAATCCCTGGAGTAGGACTTGAACCCACCTTCTGACTCAGCAGCGAGAGTGCTACCTACTGAGCCACAGCTGACACTGTTGAAAGGTTAACGCCTGGGTCAAGGCCAGTTGCCGTGCACTGGGTAAGCGAGCATGGTTTCAGAGGAATCTTAAAAGATTGGGGTTTGAATGGGGATAGAAAATAAACTCCGTATTGTTCCAGTGTGAATACTTAACGTGATTGCACTAAATTTCTTTCTGCTTGTCCTGCATGCATTAAAATAGGAATTAAAATAAAAAGAGGCTGATTGTAATTTTTATGGAATACTTTTTGAAAAGAATTCTGCAAAAACTTTTCTCGATGCATTTTTGTCAGTTATAATAAAGGTGTTGCGTTGGCCTCGGAGACTTAAACTTTTTATGGCCACTGTTAATTGTTTCCTCCCTGCCTCAACGATTTGCTGCAAGCTGTAATGTTGAAGAGTGACAGTGAGGTAACGTGCTGAGAGTAAAGCTAATGCCTTCTGAGGGTTTGCGTGCAGCCAGTGTCCTGTTTCCCCCCCACCTCCTCTCTATTTCATTTGACATCACCAGCAGGCAGGCAATAAGTGCTCTATTCATTGCCTCCTGGTTCCAGCCACTGGCTGCTGCTGTTTCGAAGTGCAGGCAGATACCGAGCTTCTGCTAGATGCGAGGGAACCAGCGAAAGGGGAGGAAACTGACTTGCAAACCTCCTTGCAGCCTCCCGATCTCCCAATCCTAGAAGTCCTCCTACCAAAGCCCTCCTACCTCCCACAGTGACAGTGGCTGAGAAAGAGAGAGAGAGAGAATATAGTCTCATCAAATATAGGTCGGTGACAGAGCAACATCACAGGATTCAGTTATTTGGACCTTGAGTATTGCTACACACCATGGATCTGTACAGAAGTCTGCTTGTCGTGTGGATCATTACTCTGCTGCCAGGTGAGAAAGGGGGGAGAGATATTTTTTGGGGGGGCGGGGGAGTTGGTGGACAGCAGTCCCACTACAAAGCCTGTGCTTTTTAAACAAAAATAGGGTTATTATACAGCTGTAGGAAAGGACTTGTGATGTGTATACTTGCTAGCGGATAGAGAGAGAAGTAAGGTTCTGATTAACCCGGTTTCCTCGAGGGAAATTGTAACAAACGCAGCCAAGTTATACATCAAAGTGGAAAAATGGAAAAAGTATAAATCAACATGCGGAACTGTGCTGAAGTCAGTTCATGTGAAGCCTTTGCGCGTCTCTCTGTCTGTCTCTCTCTCGTGACAATAGTTGGTCCATTTAGCAACTCCAGAGTGGAGTGAGAAAGTGTTTTAACTCCAGCGAATTGCCTCACAGTGCATACATCAGTAAACGTGGTCTGCCTCCTGTCACTATGAAGGCATTTGCATATGTGGCTACTGGAAGACTGTTCCAGGAGGTTGGCTTATGTTATTCTAATGTTGGGTTTTTAAAGGAACAGTCCCCCGCTTGTAGTTTTTGGCTTTCGAAGGATCTCGACTCATAAGATCAACGTACAGAATTTTAGTACAGTTGTCTTTTTATTTTAATTTCCGGTTGCTACTCAAGCAGTGTGTGGGACTCTATAAACAGAAGGCTGGCTGTACTCTGTGATTTAACAGCAATGGGATCTTTGAGCGCCGGGGCAGGAGTTGGAGTGATTAAAAACTGCAGATAGTGGAACAGATCAGGAAGCTCCCACGTTTGATCACTGGTCTGTGCTGACTGAGCGAACCCAACTCAGCAGGCAGGACAACTCGGCCAGAGTCAGGACTCCTGGTTACAATCCAACTGGAGCCTACAGATGTGACCGTGAGGTGCAGACTCCAACTGGTGGGCGATGCCCCCCACAGCCGGATAGTCTACGCTTGTCGAGGCTGGCGTGTGAAAAGTGGCCACTTGGATGAGGTGCCAGAAGATGGGCAGGACCCATGCACCATGGTGCACTGTGAGTCACACACATGGGAGGGCAGGGGAAGGCAGGGAGGACGCTGGCAACGTTAAACAGAGCTGTTAAGGCAATATGACAATCTGAGAAATAAAAGGGAAAAAAAAGGAAGACTTATGTTTAAAGCCCTTAGTGGTAGATTTGGATGGACTTGCTCATTGTATTACTACATCTGCTGATTAGAAATGGTCTTGGATCTATGCAACCATGTGCAGTAAAAGGAAAAATGATTTTATATAGCACCTTTCACAACCTCAGGATGTCCCAAAGCGCTTTACAACCAATGAAGTACTTTTGAATTGTAGCCAGGTAGGAGACATGGCAGCCAATGTGCACACAGCAAGCTCCCACAAACAGCAATGTGATAATGACCAGATAATCTGTTTTTCGTGATATTGATTGAGGGATAAATATTGGCCAGGACACCAGGGGATAACTCCCCTGCTCTTTTTCGAAATAGTGCCATGGGATCGTTTACATCCACCTGAAAGGGCAGACAGGGCCTCTATTTAACGTCTCATTCGAAAGACAGCACCTCCGACAGTGCAGCACGCCCTCAGCACTGCACTGGGAGTGTCAGCCTACATTTATTGTGCTCAAGTCCCTGGAGTGGGGACTTGAACCCACAACCTTCTGACTCAGAGGCGAGAGTGCTGCCCACTGAGCCACGACTACCAGTATACCTTGGCCTACGATATGACCCGTGAGAGCACTAAGACCAGGAGATGCGAGACTATCTCCAGTAGCTGGACTCAGCTATGCAACTGTTGTAGCAGAACTCCAGCCCGGTGTGACATCGTGTTGAAAAGTGCTTGGGGGTGGGTGGGGATGGAGGAATCTATTAGATTGCGTAGACACTGTCTTTAAACTTAATGCTCAGGGATAAGACAAAGCAAAGGCCACTGCCATCTGTTTCTTAAATTAAAAGGTTCTGTGAGCAGGGTTCTACTTGTGCATGGGAATTCCATGCATACCTGGAACTGCTCCATCTCTGAGCTGAGTGAGACCTGGAGCTCAGAGTTTCCCCGGTGACCTGGTCAATAATTATCCTTCAACCAACATCACTAAAACAGATTATCTGGCTCATCTGTTCCCCAGCGATGAACTCAATCACACGATTCATTGAGGCTTTGACAGTTCCTAAACTCCAACCACCCCTTTCCAAACCCGCCCCAAGGATGGACTGGAGTCAAATGCAATGTTGTCACCTTAAGGTGGAGATTGACAGATTTTTGAGTGATAAAGGAGTCAAGGGTTATGGGGAGTGGGCAGGGAAGTGGAGCTGAGTCCATGATCAGATTAACCATGATCTTATTGAATGGCGGAGCAGGCTCGAGGGGCCAAATGGCCTACTCCTGCTCCTATTTCTTATGTTCTTATGAATGAGCTGCCCCACAACCTTAGAGACAATTCTAATTACCTCCCAGCTCCAAAGTGTCTTCCCGTGAGTATGCACTGATTGGGGTGCCAATGCGGCTCATCAATCGCACTCCACAAGTATCAGTCTCCAAAAGAGGAAGCCACAGCTTTTATTTTGATGGACAGTACAACATTTAAGCTTACCCACATCCCAAACCACTTCCAACCAGCAGATGTGGCAGTGCCAGGGGCCCATCGGCCTGGGTCTGCTTCGCAAGCTTTGCCTCTGGCTCTACAACAGTTGCATTCTGCACCTGCTGTCCAACGATGCTCTCAGAGAAAGAAGGACTTGGATTTATATAGCACCTTTCTCAACCATCAGACGTCTCAAAGCACTTTACAGCCAATGAAGTACTTTTGGAGTGCAGTCACTGTTGTAATGTAGGAAACACAGCAGCCAATTTGCGCACAGCAAGCTCCCACAAACAGCAATGTGATAACGGCCAGATAATCTGTTTTTGTTATGTTGATTGAGGGATAAATCATGGCCCAAGGATAGCTGGGGATAACTCCCCTGCTCTTCTTCAAAATAGTGCCATGAAATCTTTTTCATCCACCTGAGAGAGCTGATGGGGCCTTGGTTTAACATCTCCTCGACAGTACAGCACTCCCTCAGCACTGCACTGGGAGTGTCAGCCTAGATTTATGTGCTCAAGTCGCTGGAGTGGGACTTGAACCCACAATCTTGTGACTCAGAGGCAAGGGTGCTGCCCACTGAGCCACAGCTGACACTGGCTGGGGACGATGTCTCTGAGGTGAGACCAGGTAGTCTCCGTCTACCCATGAGTGTCATTGATCGTGAATCAGATTCCTCATTCACTCCAACAACGTGTTAGCCAATGAGCACAGGACTTGAAGCTATGGGTCACTGGGAGATTTCTAGCCCAGTGACACATCACATTTTGTATCAACAGCAGAGCAGTGTTGAGTTCACAGTGACGCAGACTGTATAGTGTAACGGGGGGGAGGGGGGGTGAAGTTGTCTGAATCGCATTTTAGGGAAGAGGGGGTCGTTTCTGTAGAGGTTCACAGAATGAGGCCATTCGGCCCATTGTATCTGTGCCGGCCCTGTTGCCCCGGGCTCCCCCTCCCGCTCCTCCACATCTTCCTCCGTTTCAAATGTTTATCCGATTCTCCTTGAAAAGATGCAATGACCTCTGCCTCGACTACTCCCTGTGGCAAAGGGCTCCGTGCTCCAGCTACCCTTTCTTCAAAGCTCTTTCCTCGCATCCTCACGGTAACAACCCGCGGCTTCTGCTATGAATCCACTGCCCTTTCATTGCAGCTGGCCTGAGGCGGGCTTGAAGGAATCGACTGGCAGACACCCACGGGCAGCCTCACCAATCTTGCCCCTTGCCCGAAGCTGTACCCGCCCTGGCCAGAGGGGGTGATGAACCAGGAATGGCTTAGGACTGCCCGCACCGCATCACTCGGCCCGCGAACCAGCAGCTGCTGTAAGATGGCCAACACGCTCACACTCTGCTGTGCTTGTGAATTACTGAGCTGATGTGTTACATCTGAAAGCATTTACAGACTGGTTTTAAAACCCCCCAGGTCACTCCCTACAAATACACAGGAATTTAGCACGGTGCCACTGGGTCACATTTAGTTACCTAGCTGTGCGCCACCGAATGCGAAGAACTTTAATTGGCCCCTTCTCGAAGCGTATCCCAGAACTGCCCGTGTCCCTATCCATAGTTGCTCTGCTTTGGATGCCTATTTTGCCAGTGTCAGCCATGGCTCAGTGGGTAGCACATAAATCCAGGCTGACACTCCCAGTGCAGTGCTGAGGGAGTGCTGCACTGTCGGAGGTACTGTCTTTTGGATGAGACTTTAAACCGAGGCCCTGTCTACCCTCTTAGGTGGCCGTAAATGATCCCATGGCACTATTTCGAAGAAGAACAGGGGGAGTTACCCACGGTGTCCTGGCCAATATTTACCCCTCAATCGACGTAACAAAAAACAGATTATCTGGTCATTATCACATTGCTGTTTGTGGGAGCTTGCTGTGCGCAAATTGTCTGCCGCGTTTCCCACATTACAACAGTGACTAGATTTTTGTGCTGGAGTGGGACTTGAACCGGCAAACTTCTGACTCAGAGGTGAGGGTGCTGACTGATACATGAGGTGAAAGAAACTGCTGGTGTTGGTGAGGGAACCTGGCCAAGATGAGAACTCCATGCTTTTCCTCAACAAGTGTCTTTGGCTCTTTCACATCCAGCTGTAGACTTTGGTTTAATGCCCCAGTGTAAGGACTTGGCCAATGGAGCAGGCCCTGAGTGCTGTACTGCATTTCCTGGCTCCGTCAAGCCCGTGTGATCATCCATGATCATATTGAATGGTGGTGCAGGCTCGAAGGGCCGAATGGCCTACTCCTGCACCTATTTTCGATGTTCCTATGTTTGGTGGCTGGTGTGCAACGGCCACCACACGTTAAAAAAATCCTCGCACAGGCATCTTCCATCCTTCAGGATGAAGTTCGGGACCTGGAATATTAGGTCCTTCATTGAAACACCTGTGAACTCATCCCTTTTTTGGCATGGAAGCAAGTCATCCTCGATACGAGGGACCGCCTATGATGATAATGACTGGATTACGTGCTTAGGACCAGAGGTTTACTGTAGCCTGGAGCTGCTGACGTTATTACAGTCGGGACTCCAGAATATCCAGCGAGCAGAAAAAACAAACGACCTAACTGCGGCCTCTTCCGGAGAGCAAGATTAATTCCACAGCAAAACATATAAGCAAGCACCGGAGAACTTTCTCCTTTCAGTTTGCACTATAACATCCCGGAAGCTGATGTTGGCTCAGTGGACAGAACTCTTGCCTCTGAGTCAGGAGTTTGTTGGTTCAAGCCCCACTCCAGAGACTTGAGCTAATAATCCAGGCTGACACACGCAGTGTAGTACCGAGGGAGTGCTGCGCTGTCGGACGTGCCGTCTTAGGGGTACGGTAGCACAGTGGCTATGTTACTGGACGAGTATTCCAGAGACCTGGATGAATAGAAACATAGAGAAACATAGAAAATAGGTGCAGGAGTAGGCCATTCGGCCCTTCTAGCCAGCACCACCATTGAATGAGTTCATAGCTGAACATGCAACTTCAGTACCCCATTCCTGCTTTCTCACCATACCCCTTGATCCCCTTAGTAGTAAGGACTACATCTAACTCTTTTTTGAATATATTTAGTGAATTGGCCTCAACAACTTTCTGTGGTAGAGAATTCCACAGGTTCACCACTCTCTGGGTGAAGAAGTTCCTCCTCATCTCGGTCCTAAATGGCTTACCCCTTATCCTTAGACTGTGACCCCTGGTTCTGGACTTCCCCAACATTGGGAACATTCTTCCTGCATCTAACCTGTCTGAACCCATCAGAATTTTAAACGTTTCTATGAGGTCCCCTCTCATTCTTCTGAACTCCAGTGAATACAAGCCCAGTTGATCCAGTCTTTCTTGATAGGTCAGTCCCGCCATCCCGGGAATCAGTCTGGTGAACCTTCGCTGCACTCCCTCAATAGCAAGAATGTCCTTCCTCAGGTTAGGAGACCAAAACTGTACACAATACTCCAGGTGTGGCCTCACCAATGCCCTGTACAACTGTAGCAACACCTCCCTGCCCCTGTACTCAAATCCCCTCGCTATGAAGGCCAACATGCCATTTGCTTTCTTAACCGCCTGCTGTACCTGCATGCCAACCTTCAATGACTGATGTACCATGACACCCAGGTCTCGTTGCACCTCCCCTTTTCCTAATCTGTCACCATTCAGCTAATAATCTGTCTCTCTGTTTTTACCACCAAAGTGGATAACCTCACATTTATCCACATTATACTTCATCTGCCATGCATTTGCCCACTCACCTAACCTATCCAAGTCGCTCTGCAGCCTCATAGCATCCTCCTCGCAGCTCACACTGCCACCTAACTTAGTGTCATCCGCAAATTTGGAGATACTACATTTAATCCCCTCGTCTAAATCATTAATGTACAGTGTAAACAGCTGGGGCCCCAGCACAGAACCTTGCGGTACCCCACTAGTCACTGCCTGCCATTCTGAAAATTACCCATTTACTCCTACTCTTTGCTTCCTGTCTGCCAACCAGTTCTCAATCCATGTCAGCACACTACCCCCAATCCCATGTGCTTTAACTTTGCACATTAATCTTTTGTGTGGGACCTTGTCGAAAGCCTTCTGAAAGTCCAAATATAACACATCAACTGGTTCTCCCTTGTCCACTCTACTGGAAACATCCTCAAAAAATTCCAGAAGATTTGTCAAGCATGATTTCCCTTTCACAAATCCATGTTGACTTGGACCTATCATGTCACCTCTTTCCAAATGCGCTGCTGTGACATCCTTAAAAATTGATTCCATCATCTTACCCACTACCGATGTCAGGCTTACCAGTCTATAATTCCCTGTTTTCTCTCTCCCTCCTTTTTTAAAAAGTGGGGTTACATTGGCTACCCTCCACTCGATAGGAACTGATCCAGAGTCAATGGAATGTTGGAAAATGACTGTCAATGCATCTGCTATTTCCAAGGCCACCTCCTTAAGTACTCTGGGATGCAGTCCATCAGGCCCTGGGAATTTATCAGCCTTCAATCCCATTAATTTCCCCAACACAATTTCCCTCAGGATTTCCCTCAGTTCCTCCTCCTTACTAGACCCTCTGACCGCTCTTATATCCGGAAGGTTGTTAGTGTCCTCCTTAGTGAATACCGAACCAAAGTACTTGTTCAATTGATCCGCCATTTCTTTGTTCCCCGTTATGACTTCCACTGATTCTGACTGCAGGGGACCTACATTTGTCTTTACTAACCTTTTTCTCTTTACATATCTATAGAAACTTTTGCAATCCGTCTTAATGTTCCCTGCAAGCTTCTTCTCGTACTCCATTTTCCCTGCCCTAATCAAACCCTTTGTCCTCCTCTGCTGAGTTCTAAATTTCTCCCAGTCTCCGGGTTCACTGCTATTTCTGGCCAATTTGTATGCCACTTCCTTGGCTTTAATACTATCCCTGATTTCCCTAGATAGCCACGGTTGATCCACCTTCCCTTTTTTATTTTTACGACAGACAGGAATGTACAATTGTTGTAGTTCATCCATGCGGTCTCTAAATGTCTGCCATTGCCCATCCACAGTCAACCTCTGAAGTATCATTCGCCAATCAATCCTAACTAATTCACGCCTCATACCTTCAAAGTTACCCTTCTTTAAGTTATGGACCATGGTCTCTGAATTAACTGTTTCATTCTCCATCCTAATGCAGAATTCCACCATATTATGGTCACTCTTCCCCAAGGGGCCTCGCACAACGGTATTGCTAATTAATCCTGAATGATCCAGAGACACGAGTTCAAATCCCACCGTGGCAGCTGGGGAATTTAAATTCAGTTAATTAAATAAATCTGGAATAAAAAGCTAGTATCAGTAATGGTGACCATGAAACTACTGGGTTGTCGTAAAAAAACATCTGGTTCACTGATGCCCTTTGGGGACGGCTGCAAAGCCAGGCCGCTGATCGCAGTGTGGGCAGGCACAGCAGGAGGGGCGAAGGAGCGGCAAGAGTTTATAGAAGGAAGTGACCGGGGCCCAGGAGAGGATGAGTCTGGGGCCCAGAAGAGCCGAGTCCCCAGGGGTAACACGGACCAGCCCACATTGCTATATGTGTGCGCGCTCGGTCCGTGCAGCAGAGCTGGTCTCGAGTCGTCCTGGGTAATCCTTGCCACTGGACCAAGACCTAGCTCTGTCAAGCCCATGTGGTGGCTGGTGTGCAACGGCCACCCCACGTTAAAAAAATCCACGCACAGGCATCTTCCACCCTCCAAGATGTAGTTTGCGATCTGGAATATTAGGTCCTTCATTGAAACACCTGTGAACTCATCCCTTTTTGGCATGGAAGCAAGTCATCCTCACTTTGAGGGATCGCCTATGATGATTGGGGAAGGAAATCTGCCGCCCTTACCTGGTCTGGCCTATCCTATAAGAACATAAGAAATGGAGTAGGAGTAGGCCATTTGGCCCCTCGAGCCTGCTCCGCCATTCAATAAAATCATGGCTGATCTATGTGATCATGATATATGTGACACCAGACCCACAGCAATGTGGTTCACGCTTAACTGACCAAGCCACTCAGTTGTACCAAACCTCTGCGACAAAGTCAGCACTGTGGGAGCACCTTCACCACACGGACTGCAGCGGTTCAAGAAGGCGGCTCACCTTCTCAGGGGGCAATTAGGGATGGGCAATAAATGCCGGCCTTGCCAGCGATGCCCACATCCTGTGAATGAATATTAAGAAAAGAATCCTGCATCTCCAACACCTTGAAGTTCATTGCCGGAAGTAGATGCCCCACAATGTCTAACCAATGTTTTATCTCCCTGACCTGCCTCCAGTGTTTGAAATCAATTTCTCCAATAGTAACACTCAAAAGAGAATTGGATAAATACTTGAAAGTATTGTACTGAATCGACCCCATTCACAGGGGAATGCAGTAGTGGGGGTAAGTGGCTATTTTAACTACCCTTCCCCAGCCACCTGGTTTCCCCCAGGTGGTGCAGGTTAAAATCGCAGCCAAATTGTTTGCATAAAAATGATTTAGTCATTTTATGTCCTTGTGAAACAGTTGGGGCTTGGCATCTCAAGTAAGCTGTGTGGAACAAACTCCAGTCGTTCAAAGAAAATATTGGCAAGCTTTGTGGAGCAACCCCCCCCCACCCATGGGGTAGTCTCCCAGTCATTTATACTGTCAGTCGTGGCTCAGTTGGTAGCATTCTTGGATCGGAGTCAGAAGATTGTTGGTTCAAGTCCCACTCCAGGGACTTGAGCTCAAAAATCTAGGCTGACACTCCCAGTGCCAGTGCTGAAGGAGTGCTGCATTGCCGGAGGTGCTGTCTTGTGGATGAGATGTTAAACCGAGGCCCCGTCTGCTATCTCAGGTGGATTTAAAAGATCCTATTTTGAAGAAGAGCAGGGGGAGTTATCCCCGGTGTCCTGGCCAATATTTATTCCTCAAACAACATAACAAAAACAGATTATCTGGTCATTATCACAGTGCTGTTTGTGGGAGCTTGCTGTGTGCAAATTGGCTGCTGTGTTTCCCACATTACAACAGTGACTACATTCCAAAAGTACTTCATTGGCTGTAAAGCGCTTTGGGATGTCCAGTGGTCGTGAAAGGTGCAAGTCTTTCTTTTTTTCTTTTGACGAACTTCCCACCCACTGCAGTAGCACTGTAAGCAGGGCGAAGCCAAGCTTTAGGCATTCCTGAATATTCCAAAGCCTCCTCATTAACATTAAAATTCATCCACCTTTCAGATAGCGGTGAGATGGTGCCTTCATGTCGATCCATCTGACCTTGGCCAATGACTAGCACAGAGCCGGTGCCGTTACCTTGTGCCTGCGGTACACTTGTGCCCGCTAATTCTGGACCTTAGCAGATACAAAATCTTTCTCTCTCATATTTGTGCAGCCCTGTAGCAGTCTCGGCATTCCAACAGTAGTTTGAGATGTTTCCTCAATGTGATCTGGCACTCTATAAACACAAGTGTTTCTTTACACGCAAGCCATGTGATATGGTCACACACTGTATACCGTGAACTGTAATCTCTGACCCCACTCAAAGTACGCCCACACTTCCCAGGTAATGTAATCACCCGTCTGGTCCTGGAATACCTCTCTCTTCAGAGAATCAGAGAAAATAATGACACAGAAGGAGGCCATTCGGCCCATTGTGTCCATGCCTGCCGACAAAGAGCTATCCAGCCTAATCCCACCTTCCAGCTCTTGATCCGTAGCCCTGTAGGTTACGGCTCTTTAAGTGCACATCCAAGTACTTTTTAAATGTGATGAGGGTTTCTGCCTCTACCACCCTTTCAGGCAGTGAGTTCCAGGCCCCTACAACCCTCTGGGTGAAAAAGTTTCCCCTCAAATCCTCTCTAAACCTCCCCCCAATTACTTTAAATCTATGCCCCATGGTTATTGACTCATCTGCTAAGGGAAATAGGTCCTTCCTATCCACTCTTTCTACGACCCTCGTACTTTTATACACCTCAATTAAATCTCCCCTCGGCCTCCTCTGTTCCAAGGAAAACAACCCCAGCCTATCCAATCTTTCCTCATAGCTAAAATTCTCCAGTCCTGGCAACATCCTTGTAAATGTCCTCTGTCCCCTGTCCAGTGCAATCGCATCCTTCCCATAATGTAATCACCCGTCTGTTCCTGAAATACCGTACCCCCACCCCCACACCCCCTTCCTCCTGGCAATTTCCAGATCTGAAGAACAGTAAGGGTTTTTCTGTCCTGCTCTCACACCCGCTCCTCGCATTTTTGAATGAGCTGGCCCATGACTCGCTGACCAATGCAGTCACTTCTGCCCAAACCCGCAAACACCCCTATCCAGTGTATGGACTGGCCCAACTATCAGAAATGCCATTTTTTGTTTGTGGAAAATATATAGTTTTTTAACAAAAAATAAATTGGGCGAATTTTTTTGCTCATAAACACTTAACAATGTGACACATGCCGAGGGCGACTTGGAACGAGATGTAAAGTGGCTGTGCAGCAAATTCAAAACTAACCCTGTTTAATGAGAAAGGGCTGTGATGATGTGATGTGTGAAAGATTGTGGTTTGGGGCATAGACTGAACGTATTGCAGAAGTCCTAGTAAATCTCATCCTGATTAACTTCATTCATAATTAGTTCAAAAGATCACGTCGGCCTTTGCGGCATTGAGGCCTGATTAAGTCAGCTATATTTTTAAAGCAAAGAGCCACACTTGCTATTGGCTGACCTCTCAATGGCCCCGCTTTATTGGGGGTTGTCCGAGCCTTAAACACCGTCACTGAGAAAAGCAGCAATCCCCCCCCCCAACTAATAGAATCGTCTGAAAGAAGGCAAGGCTTGCACCTACATAGCGCCTTTCAAGGCCTCAGGATGTCCCAAAGCGCTTTACAGCCAATTAAATACTTTTCAAGTGTAGTCACTGTTGTAATGTGGGAAACCTGGCAGCCAATTTTGTGCACAGCAAGCTCCCACAAACAGCAAAGTGATAATGACCCAGATAATCGGTTTTAGTGACGTTGGTTGAGAGATAAATATTGGGCCAGGGCACCGGGGAGAACTCCCTTTGCTCTTCTTCAAATGTTGCCGTGGGATCTTTTATGACCACCTGAGGGGGCATATGGGGCCTCAGTTTAACGTCTCATCCAAAGGATCTAACGTGACATTTCTACAGCAAACGGCTCAACTATCTCAAGTGCCGACCCGAATCCTAATACAAGGCAAGTTATGAGCCCCCGGGGGCAAGGAGTGAAGGAACCAGATCAGAAAGTGACTGTTGTTGAGAAGGTCCCAGATCAGGAGTGACTCACAGCTGTTGGGGGCTGTGGAAATCCAGTGGGGGGAGGTTGCGAGCAGGAGTGGGGGAGGTTGTGGGGGGAAGTTGGGAGGGCGGGAGGTTGTGAGAGGGGGGAGGTTGTGGGGGGAGGTTGGAGGGGGGGGAGGTTGCGAGTGGGAGGAAGGTTGTGAGGGGGGGATGTTTCAAGGGGGAGAGGTTGCGGGAGGGGGGGGGCGGGAGGTTGGGGGGGGAGAGGTTGCCGGTGGGGGGGGAGATTGTGAGCGGGAGGGCGGGAGGTTTGGCGGGAGGGAGGTGGGAGGGGGTGAGGTGGGTGGGGGGAGGTTAGGAGGGGGGTAGATTGCGAGCAGGGGGGGGGAGTTTGGGATGGGGGGGGGAGGTTGGAAGGGGGAAGGGCAAAGAGGAAAATCACAATGAACGAGGCCATGGGCTTATGATTTTCCTGGAAAAAAAAGATGGAATCACAGAAAGCCATTTCTCCAAAACACTGGGAGAAAGCCAGGAATTCCACGTAATAACAACAGAATTTGAATTCTTCAGACAGTTTAACCAATATTCCGTAAGAGGTCTAATCATATCCTGGCCAGCAGAGCGATCTGATAAATGTCGCTTGACGCACGAGGCTGACTGGATAACTGATGAGAGATAGTCATCACTGGGTCACCATCCTGCAACTCGCTGACTAACCTTCACCACACGCTCTGCTGCGGTTCAAGAAGGCCCACCACCATCTTCTGATGGGAAACTAGGGATCGGCAATAAATATCGGCCTTGCCAGTGACACCGATATCCCAAGAATGATTGTTTTCAAAAGTCCTTCTGTATGTGTTGCATTCGGCCCTTTCCTGTACACAACAAGACACCGTTGATGTGACAGATTAATCAACAAACTCCATTTTGATCTTCCAGATAGCCATGTCTTATGTCCTGATTCCTTTAGTGCTGAAAGTGCCCCATTTATACCGTGCTGTAATTTCACCATCAGCAGTACAACTGCGTTCGATCTGTGCACGTGCAGTTACCACCCGGTCGGAGTCGTTACTTTCTCCCGTGCCCCGTGGAGCTTTGCTGGTGTTGGGGGAAAGTGTTTCCAGTGTGGGAGTGCATTACAGATGCGTGCAAAATGGCAGACCAGGAGCCAGTGGCAATGCCAACGGCAATTTGAGAGAGTTTCAGCCAAAGCTCTGCTTCCAGTAACCTAACCCGTACCAAGCTCCGCTGACCCATCACTCCTGTGCTCTCTGACCTTCACTGGCTCCCGGTACCAGCAATGTCTCAATGCGCATTGCTGCTTTCAAATCCTTCCATAGCCTCGTCCCCCTTCCCATCGCTGTAACCTCCTCAAGCCCTACAACCCTCCGAGTTCTCGGCGCTCCTCCAATTTTAACCTTTTGTGCATCCGCGATTTTCATCGCTCCACCATCGGCGGCCGTGCCTTCAGATGCCGAGGCCCCAAGCTCTGGAATTCCCTCCCGAAACCTCTCCAACGCTCTCTCCTTTATGATGCTCCTTAAAACCTACCTCTTTGAGAAAACTTTTGGTCACCTGCCCTAATATCTCCTTATGTGTCAAATTTTGTGACACTGCTGTGAAGTGCCTTGGGATGTTTTACTATGTTAAAGGCGCTATATAAATACAAGATGTTGTTGTTGTATTGGCGTTTCTAACAGCAAGGGTGTTGGTTTATTTATGCGATACAGTTGCCTCTAATGATTTACCCCATGTGGTACAAATGGGATAATAGTTTGCCCGCTGTGGGGAGAAGTTAGATTATAAAAGCCAACAGACACAGGAGACAAAGTTCCTCCCTCAACAGTTTCAAGTTTTGCCAAAATTATTGAGAGAAGGAATTTCAGCCCAATCAACCTTTAAAATAAAAATAATTTATCTGCTTGTACAGTATGGTGAAAGCACACTATTTTTTTTTAAACCAGTATTGATTTATTTCAAATCATCCTTTCACCAGATAAATTCACACTGCTTTGGATAAAATGTTCAACTGCTTATACTGCTGCTGTTTGTAAAGAAAGAAACAGCCGGGGTCCCCTCTACTCTCTCAGGTGGGTGTAAAAGATCACATGGCACTATTCCGAAGAAGAGCAGGGGGTTATCCCCGGTTTCCTGGGGCCAATATTTATCCCTCAGTCAACATCAAATAGGAGTGCGGGAGTACTTGATTAATCCAGCACTCTAAAAGTACAATGGCTCATTATAAATTCACTTATTTCTGTGTTCAATTATTTAACATAGGTGAGAGTACTGGTGAATGGCCTTTTTTCTGTACTGATGACATCTAGTCTTGATATCAACCGCCACCAATTTAATGCCTGATAAAACTCCATAGTGTCAGCCGTGGCTCAGTGGGCAGCACTCTCGCCTCTGAATCAGAAGGTTGTGGGTTCAAGTCCCACTCCGGGGACCTGAGCACAACATCCAGGCTGACACTCCCAGTGCAGTGCTGAGGGAGTGCTGCACTATCAAAGTTACTGTCCTTTGGATGAAATGTTAAACCAAGGGCACCATCTGCTCTCTCAGGTGGATGTAAAAGATCCCAGCACACTATTTCGAAGAAGAGCAGGGGAGTTCTTCCTGCTGACCTGGCCAATATTTATCCCTTGACCCACATCACTTTAAAAAAACAAATTATCATTGTCACTATCACATTGCTGTTTGTGGGAGCTTGCTGTGCGCAAATTGGCTGCTGCGTTTCCCACTTTGCGACAGTGACTACACTTCAAAAAGTTCTTCATTGGCTGTAAAGCGCTTTGGGACATCCTGAGGCCATGAAAGGTGCTATAGAAATGCAAGTCTTTATTTCTTAGCCTGTTCTTGCTCTACTACAGAGGTTGAATCATGTGGGGATTGTTACCTCTTTAGATGCTCTGATCGTGACTCCATGAGGCAATGTGTTGTACTTGAACTATAGTGACCTTAGTCCTTTATTGATAACTCCAGAGTGAGGATCACACCTGGTGGCCTGCCTTTTATATGAGGCCAGGCACATCTGTACAGGTAACCTGCAAGTCTCCCACTGCTGTGCCCTCTGCTGGCACACTTTGTGATAGTGCATCATCATCATCATCATCATAGGCAGTCCCTCGAATCGAGGATGACTTGCTTGCATGTCAAAAAGTTCATAGGTGTCACAATGATGGACCTAAAATTCCAGGTCCGAACTAAATCTTGAAGGGTGGAAGATGCCTGTTCTTGGATTTTTTTAACGTGTGGTGGCCGTTGCACACCAGCCATCACACTGGCTTGACAGAGCTTGGTCTTGGTCCAGTGGCAAGGGTTAACCAAGATGACTGGAGACCTGCTCTGCTGCATGGACCTAGTGCGCGCACATATCGCAGTGTGGGCTGGCCCATGCTGTCCCTGGGCCCTTGCCTCTTCTGGGCCCCGACCTCACGCCTCTCCTGGGCCCCAATCACGTCGCTCTACAATCTCTCGCCGCTCCTTCGCCCCGACCTCGCCACACCTACAGTACCTGCCCACGCTCCAATCACCGACCTGGACCTTGATGATGTCACTCTTCACTGCTGTTGCTCTCCTGCTGTGCTGAGCACGTGCTGCTCCCTGGAGTGGTATGCCGCCACGCCACTCCTTCCGCTCAATGGAGTCAAGCTGTTAACCTTTCCACCCGATCTGTGACGTCTCCTTAGTATTAATCGGTTCGACGTGCATTCAGTGGTACATGCTTACACCATGGCTGTGTATTCCCAAAAATGTCAGTTTGTACTGTTTGGCAGAGTAGGTGATGCAATGCGTTAGACACTGGCCTTTCACATTTGGGAGCTAGATTCATTGATGGGATAAAGGCTTCTTCTGGCTGGCTGAAAGTACACACAGTAACCATGTAGGATACATGACAGGAATAATGTGCCATGGGTCAACGACAGTCTTTAGTTACCTGTTCTCGAGCCATTGGCTGCTGCCGTGGAACGTTTCTGGGAGCGAGCTGTACTCTATTGGCCAACACATCTGGTTCAATCTGCACCATCCAGTTGCAGAGTTGGCTGCCAATCTGATTTTGACAATTGGAAAAGCAAAATAAAGTTGAAATCCCCATGTTTGAGTGTGAGTTTGTATGAGTGTGTAGTGTGTGAGTGTGTCTGAGTGTGTGAGAGTGTGTGTGTGAACGTGTGTGTGAGAGAGTGTGAGCGTGTGTGTGAGCGTGAGTGAGGTTGTCCTGGGAGGTGAACAGACAGGATCAGTGACCAGATGTGCCATGCTACTTACAGCAGGAATTGCCTGTTGCCCAGCTGAGGGGGTGATATTAAGCTGCAAACACAACTAACAATTTCCTGTTCAGCATCAGCGACCCAGCACGAACCTGAATGTGTTTTAGGTACCGGGAGTGTGAAGGTCTGACTGAAGGTTTTTGATATGTCATTTGAGTGTTGTAACTTTGATTTAATTCCTCCTTTCAACCTTTAATTACTGCTATTTGAAATTCTTTTAATATTATTTGACAATGAAATTCACGCTCCATTTGGACAGAAAATGGAGTCAAGCTGTTAACCTTCCCACCCGATCTGTGAAATCTCCTTAGTATTGATTTAATGGTACTTGCTCACACCGCGGCTGTGTATTCCTAAAAATGTCAATTTGTACTGTTTGGCAGAGTAGATGATGCAATGCGTTGGACACTGGCCTTTCACATCTGGGAGCTAGATTCATTGATGGCTTCTTCTGGCTGGCTGAAAGAATATTTTTTTATTCATTCACGGAATGTGGGCGTCGCTGGCAAGGCCAGCATTTATTGCTCATCCCTAATTGCCCTTGTGGTGAGCCGTCTTATTGAACTGCTGCAGTCCGTGTGGTGAAGGTGCTCCCACAGTGCTGTTCGGGAGGGAGTTCCAGGATTTTGACCCAGCAACGATGAAGGAACGGACAATATATTTCCAAGTCAGGATGGTGTGCGACTTGAAGGGGAACTTGCAGGTGATGGTGTTCCCATGCGCCTGCTGCCCTTGTCCTTCTAGGTGGTAGAGGTCGCGGGTTTGGGAGGTGCTGCCGAAGAAGCCTTGGCGAATTGCTGCAGTGCATCTTGTAGATGGTACACACTGCAGCCACGGTGCGCCGGTGGTGGAGGCAGTGAATGTTTAAGGTGGTGGATGGGGTGCCGATCAAGCGAGCTGCATTGTCCCGAATGGTGTGCAGCTTCTTGAGTGTTGTTGGAACTGCACTCATTCAGGCAAGTGGAGAGTATTCCATCACACTCCTGACTTGTGCCTTGTAGATGGTGGAAAGACTTTGGGAAGTCAGGAGGTGAGATACTCGCCGCAGATTACCCAGCCTCTGACCCGCTCTTGTAGCCGAGTATTTATGTGGCTGGTCCAGTTAAGTTTCTGGTCAATGGTGACCCCCCCCCCCAGGATGTTGATGGTGGGGGATTCGACGATTGTAATGCTGTGGAATGTCAGGGGGAGGTGGTTAGACTCTTGCTCTAGATCCTATGCCAGTTTCTAGTGGGCATGTGCCCATAGCTGCCCACATTTGACACTGATTGAATTGGCAATCTCATTCAGAGATGCCGCAAGATGGCTTTTGTGAGAGTTCCCATTGGGTGCACTTCTGAGATTGGGGCTGAAGGGCAGCGTTGGGACAGAGTGTCGAGAACACTTTGCTTTGCATCTAAACACTCTAAACTAACCAGGTGTGAGAGTGCTTGATGTCGACACTGAGGCATGGACTTTACCAGGTGTAATATATTTGCTTTGTGGGTTTTCTGCTTGAGAACTCACAGCAACACATTGCTATTAAGAACTAGTTGGTTTATTAACAAAGGTTTAAAAATCACACTACACATTACCAGTTCATCCACTAGGCTCACAACTGCATACCTCATCGTGGATGACCTAGACCCAACTGACAAGGACCAGTCACAATGCAAAAGTTCTACACTATTTTAGTGAAAACTATAAATCACGTGCCCCCCCTTAAAAGGGACACTAAAACCGACAAATGAAATCAATTAAACTTTTTACCTTATTGGATCAAATTAAAATTTGGTTGCCAGGAGTGATGATGCGCTCCAGTCCTTCCGGCGCCCACCTCTCACGGAAGGCCGCGAGCGTACCAGTGGACACCCCGTGCTCCATCTCCAGGGACACCCTGGCTCGGATGTAACCGCGGAAGAGAGGCAGGCAGTCGGGCTGAACGATCCCCTCGACCGCCCGCTGCCTGGATCGGTTGATGGCCACCTTGGCCATGCCCAGGAGCAGTCCTCTGACCTGCCCGCTCCCCTCTGCACAGCCCTGTGAGCCTCCTCACAGGTGCATACATTACACCTTAGAGCGAGTTTTATTGGGAAACCACCCCGGCGAGTTCATTTATCGCCTGCTAGTGGAAAACAGAATGCCCCGAGGCAATTTTAATTGCCCGGACCTCATTTAAATAACGCTGGAATGAGCGGGAAGAGGGCAAAAGTAAATTTTGGAACAGCCTCCCCCAAGAAAAGGAAAATACAAATTCATAGAATGAGGGAAAGGAAGGTGAAAAGTGTGGAAGAATCTGAGAAATGAGCGATTAGTAAAATGATCGCACTGTGCTATTCAGTAAAGCTGGCAGCATATTGCCGTGTGGAATTATGATTTGTTTTTCTAGTTTACATTTGGATTGGAGTGCTGTCTAACTGGCAGGAGTCCAGCCACCAAGTCACTACTTCAGCCAACCCGGCACATTTGTGATGATCTGGCTGCCTCTCCAGAAAAATAAAGAGAAAATTGCTTTTCCTTAACTCTGTCAAGTTGGATCAACAAGCCGACCACGAACCCATGAAAGAAAAGGCTGTTTACTTTCACACAAGCCATCTTTTCTTTTTCTAATAGAAATTACATCTTCTTAATGCGAGCGACTGTTGGAGATAAAGCTTGAAGCCAGCCGACCGATAGAGGCTTTGAGTGCAGGATCTCCTCATGCAATGGCCAAAGCATGCCAACTCAACAAGCTCACATTCCACTAAGCTCCTGGACTACTACACACAGGCTGTAAATCTTTAGTTATCTTCTACCCTTCCTTTCTTTGCTTATCCCCCATAATACACACGGAAATACAAGCCTGGTCCTGCTCATGATATTCATTTCGGTCTGCTTGCCGTGTCGGCAATCTACTAATCGTTACTTGTGACGTTTGAAAGAAAGACTGACCTGCATTTCTATAGCACCTTTCAATGGCCACCGGATGTCTCAAAGCGCTTTACAGCCAGTGCAGTACTTTTTGGATTGTAGTCTCTGTTGTAATGGAAACGCGGCAGCCAATTCGCACACAGCAAGCTCCCACAAACAGCAACATGATAATGACCAGATAATCTGTTTTTTTGTTATGTTGATTGAAGGATAAATATTGGCCAGGACACCGGGGAGAACTTCCCTGCTCTTCTTCGAAATAGTGCCATGGGATCTTTTACATCCACCTGAGAGGGCAGACGGGGTCCCAGTTTAACGTCTCATCTGAAAGACGGCACCTCCGACAATGCAGCACTCCCTCAGCACTGCACTGGAGTGTCAGCCTAGATTTTGGTGTCACTAAGAAACATGTTAAGAAGGCCCCAACTTCTTAACTGTCCGAACTTGAAGTTGTGATTTTCAATTCTTTATTGTTACTCAAAACAGCAGGCCGGAAATGACTGTCAGCTTAGTATCACTTAGTATAAGCTCATGTCAAATTCACCTCTTCACTATGAGATTTGAATCTGATTAGTTCTCGGGCCAGACAGCTTGTGATATGCCTGCCACCTCGATCTTCCAGATGTCCAAATCCCTGTGCTTAGTCCAGGTCATCGTAGGAGAGGCTTTGGCAAAGAGACATACCTACCACAAGGGTCATGACCTATTGGTGTCAAGTCAGTGTGGGCCAGAAATCGTCGTCCCAACTGTAGCCTCTTTTCCCACAAATCCACCGCACAGCTTACACACAAGACAAGCAGAGGAGAAACTTGGAGGGTGAAGGAAAAGCTGAATTTTACAATATACATTGCATAATGAAGTAAAGCATGTTAGAACTATAGAAATCATAGAATCATAGAAATTTACAGCACATAAGGAGGTCATTTTGGCCCATCATGTCCGCGCCGGCCGACAAAGAGCTACCCAGCCTAATCCCACTTTCTAGCTCTTGGTCGTAGCCCTGTAGGTTATGGCACTTCAAGTGCACATCCAGGTACTTTTTAAATGTGGTGAAGGTTTCTGCCTCTACCACCCTTTCAGGCAGTGAGTTCCAGATGCCCATCACCCTCTGTGTGAAAAAAAGTCCCCTCAAATCCTCTTTAAACCTCCTACTAATTACTTTAAATCTATGCCCCCTGGTCGTTGACCCCTCTGCTAAGGGAAATAGGTCTTTCCTATCCACTCTATCTAGGCCCCTCATAAGTTTATACACCTCAGTAAGGTCTCCCCTCAGCCTCCTCTGTTCCAAAGAAAAACTATGTAACAGGAGTGTGAGGGAGCCCCTGATTAATCCAACACTCTAAAAAGTACATTGGTTCATTATGAATTCAATGATTTTTGTGTTCAATTATTTAACGATAGATGAGAGTACTGGTGAAGGGCCTGCTTTCTGAACTAATGACATCTAGTTTTGATATCAACCGCCCACAATTTAATGCCTGGTAAAACCCCACAGGTATCAACCGTGGCTCAGTGGGTAGCACTCTCGCCTCTGAGTCAGAAGGTTAAGGATTCAAGTCCCACTCCAGGGATTTGAGCACAAAATCTAGGCTGGCACTCCAGTGCAGTACTGAGGGAGTGCTGCATTATCTGAGTTGCTGTCTTTCAGATGAAATGTTAAACCTGTCAGCTCTCTTTCTGCTGGACACAAAATATCCCAGGGCACTATTTTGTAAAGAGCAGAAGAGTTCTTCTTGCTGTCCTGGCCAATATTTATCCTCAACCAACATCACTAAAACAGATTATCTGGTCATTATCACATTGTTGTATGTGGGAACTTGCTGTGCACAAATTGGCTGCCGCGATTCCACTATAACAGTGACTACACTTCCAAAAAGTAGTTAGTTGACTGTAAAGCACTTTGGGACGTCCTGAGGTCATGAACGGCGCTATATAGATGCAAGTCTTTTTTTCCCCCTAAGTGAGTTTGCTTGCTTAATGGCTTCAACACAGTAATGCTGATCTTAGGGCAATTCTGGCTGTGGACCCATGGCCAAACTCATTTAATGGAGGCATTTTACAGGCAATAAAGAGAGAGGGACATTTTCACCTCATCAATCCGGGCTGGAATGAACCTGGGTCTAACTTTGAGTTCATTATAACCACGAACACTCCTGGAGTGGACACGCTATATGATGCCTGTTATATACCCGTCTACATACACTGAGAACACACACTCCCATCCTGATCCTAACAAGCGGTTTCCCCAACAGATTAATTATTAATATTAAAGCAAATATTAATTACGACGACAACTTGAAGTTATATACTGCTATTGAGGTAGAAAAACATCTTCAAAGAGACAGAAAATGGAGGTTGAGCAAAGAAGGAGATATTAGGAAGGGTGACCAAAAGCTTGGTCAAAGTGGTGGGTTTTATGAGGGTCTTAAAGGAGGAGAGAGAGGTGAAGAGGTTTAGCAAGGGCATAAAGAAAGAAAGAAAGACTTGCATTTATATAGCACCGTTCACAATCACCAGACGTCTCAAAGCACTTTACAGCCAATGAAGCACTTTTGGAGTGTAGTCACTGTTGTAATGTGGGAAACGCAGCTGATAATTTGCGCACAGCAAGCTCCCAGGCACCGAGATTGCGGACAGTCCAGTTCACCCTCTGTTCCTATGGGACAATGGCTGTTGAGGGGAATGGAATCGATGGCGAGGCTACGGAGTTTGTGACGATCCGTGAAGATGATGGCTTCAGCCTTCCCAATGTTTAGCTGGCGGAAACGGAAGCTTATCCAAGACTGGATATCGGAGATCCAAGGTGACAGTACAGGCAGTGGGAGTTGGGTATCAGTGCAGGTCTGGAAGCTGGCCCCATGTCACCGAGGGGCAGCAAGTAGATAAGATGGGACAGTGATGGCCTCCCTGAGCTCTAGTTTGAGACTGCTTACTGTTAGAAATTGTAATCTCAATGGTTTTGCTCTTTCTTGTAAGTGTCACAAGAGTCAGCTTGCTCGGAGGGGCAGCATTAGTGAAACATAACCTCAGATGCTCTGTTCTTTCGATGGGAATCATTCATTCATAAAACCATCGCTCATTTTTCGAAATTATTTATTTAACTCTGGGAATAGCTGTAAGTGAATTATTGTGTTCAGTTTGCATTGGGATTTCTACCCGTCCAATTTTTCGAGTCCATTTTTCCCATGGACATCTGTGTTTCAGGTTATTGAGGCCATAAATTCAATGTATTTTCGTAGCAGCAAAAAAATTCTCAGAACTCAAGCTAGTATCCCAACCTGTGCCCAGCCAATAACTCACCCTGTGCCCAGCCAGGAACTCACTCTGTGCCCAGACAGGAACTCACTCTGTGCCCAGACAGTATTCCAACCCGTTCCCAGCCAGGAACTCACCCTGTGCCCAGCCAGTGTCCCACCTCCGCACCTTACTTGTATCCTGCCCCTTGTCCTGTTTTAAACTTGGCAGGAAATAGCATGCCTAATTCTCATACTTGCGAACTATTTTCGGGAGCGATTAAGAACTGGTCATGCGGAAGATGGTGAATACTAATATTCTGCTTCTTGCATCCAACAGTTCCTTGTGACTCATTTAACATCGACACCAAGTGGCCAAAAATCATCAGGGGGTCAGCAGAAGCACAGTTTGGATACACAGTGCAGCAGCATGAAGCAAACGGACAGAAATGGTAAGAGCAGTCAACCCTGATGTCTATGATGAGGTGTCTGGAGAACAGGGAATACCAGCGATTGGGAGTGAAGTGCCAAGTTAGGCGGGTTGACAGTTGAACCTTTGAGCTGTGAGCGAACTGGAATTGATGCAGAAACGTTGCCCTTCAGTGCCCTTGGCAGGTCGCGAGTCGCTCGTACTTGCTCTCCGACGATGACGGGCCGATTCAGCACTCACTTCCTTCCAGCGGCAAAAAAACCCCATTTGTTTCTGTGTCTGAGATGCCCGTTCTGAAATATCGTCCAAAAATAATTCCTCCGCCAAAAACAATCGACGGCTTCTCGCTTGTGCACAGTGAAAGATTTTACTGGGCGCGCAAAGGGGCACACACTGGTCTTTCACCCCCGGAAACTGGGTTCAAATCACGCTCGGGCGATTTCTACGTGTAACAGAGGCCCTCTTAATCCACGGACTGGAAGCAAATACCGCCCTGATTCTGCACTAAATTGGCATTTGCAGAGAAGTGAACACAGCTTTGAGCCCAGCTTCTTCAACAGACCAGTGCCCAGCCCTTTGCCCACTAATGTCCTAGAACATAAGAACATAAGAAATAGGAGCAGGAGTAGGCCATTTGGCCTCTCGAGCCTGCTCCGCCATTCAGTAAGATCAGGGCTGATCCGATCATGGATTCAGGTCCACTTCCCCGCCCGCTCCCCATAACCCCTTATTCCCTTAGTTTCCTTGGCCTCCACAGCTCTCTGGGGCAGAGAATTCCACAGATTTACGACCCTCTGAGAGAAGAAATTCCTCCTCATCTCAGTTCTGAATGGGCGACCCCATTTCTGAAACTACGCCCCCTAGTTCTAGGTTCCCCCACGAGGGAAGCATCCTCTCCGCATCTACCCCGTCGAGCCCCCTCAGTCCTCTTTCACTGTGCTCAAGTAAAAAACTGTGGATTGTTTTTTGAAGAGGGTAAGGTGGGAAAGTGGAGTTGAGGTAGATCAGCCGTGGTCTTATTGAATGGTGGAGCAGGCTTGAGGGGCCAACTCCTGTTCTTAGGCCACATGATGGTTGTTGAGGGAAATGGAAACATGTCACACTGCTGCAGTGGGGGAGCTATGCTTCTGAGGTTGAAGGATCTTGTCAGGGCAGGGTGGAGGGAACTTTGCCTCACATCTAAACATGCTGGACCAAACTTTCAACTTTGGCAGGGGAGGTATCTCTTAGCTTGGAGCACGTAGCCACTGTGTCCCTGAAATGTAAAGTGTTCCGACTCCCGACTCCAACACTAACATCCCTCAACTATAATGAGTATAATGAGGTAAACCCAGTTTGAATCAGCCGTTGGTCAAAGGGTAGCACACTCGCCTCTGAGTCAGAAGGTTGTGGGTTCAAGTCCCACTCCAGGGACTTGAGCACATAAATCTAGGCTGACACTCGCAGTGCAGTGCTGAGGGAGTGCTGCACTGTCGGGGCTGCCTTCTTTTGGATGAGACGTTAAACCAAGGCCACGTCTGCCCTCTCAAGTGGCACTATTTTGAAGAAGAGCAGGGGAGTTATCCCCGGTGTCCCTGCCCAATATTTATCCCTCAATCAACATCACAAAAAAAACAGATGATCTGGTCATTATCACATCGCTGTTTGTGGGAGCTTGCTGTGTGCAAATTGGCTGCCGCGTTTCACACATTACAACAGTGACTACACTCCAAAAGTAATAAATTGGCTGTAAATCGCTTTGCGATGTCTGGTGGTCGTCAAAGGCGCTATATAAATTCAAGTCTTTCTTTCCTTGCTCTGACCTCTGGTAATGAAGACGGGACGGGCTCTCCAGGTCTGATGTTGGACTCGGCAATGAGCCACATTGAACAATAACTCCTAGCTGTGTCAGGCATGTGTGCGGTCATAAACAGCTCCTGATTAACTGCAGAGAGGCTTAGCCAAAATGCAGAAGCTGCTTTCTTGGCAGGTGTGCTTGACAGAAGAATCCAACAAAGTTGTGGATTGAGAATAGGCTACTTGGCCCATCAAACCTAATCCTTCCAACAGACCCTGCTCAGTTTGCGCTGTGATGGATTCGGCCACATTTATTTCATCTCTTGAGAGGAGGTGAATCACTACGTGAGGGGAAAAAATCCATAAATTAAAGCACTAAAAATGATTCTTGGCCGACTCCCAGAGTTATCGGTCCAGTGGCTAAGTGTTGGGTTTTCAATTAGAAGGCTGATCTTTTGAGTCCTCCCCACTACCTATAGTTCCTGTGTGATTAATCCCTGAACAGGGCCCTCACTAACCAGCTGCTAAACTGCTGCCAGCATTGCTAGAGCGTCTACAGGAGCAGATTGGCATGGAAAGATTGGCTCCTTGGCAGCAACTGTCCTGGTCTGGAGCTAATATAAGAGAGATTGGCACTTCCTCCATGGATAGTGATCAGGGGCAAGAATAATAATTCAAGTTTAGTGCAGGCCATTGAGTGTATAGAATTACATAGGATTTGTAGCACAGAAACAGGTGAAGGGGAGGGACGTCGTGAGCTAACGTGTCGTGCTGATGTCATGAGCGTTGTGCTGACATGCTCAGTGCAGCGCTCAGGACATCGCCCACCTTCCGAACCTGCTCCAGAAGTACTTCTGCCCCCAAACACCGCTGCTACGAATTAGAGAAGCAAAAGACGGCAATTCCCCTCTATTCTGCGTCCCGTGGATTCGGGCGAAGAATATTCGCTTTATTCGAATTATCCGCCCCGTTTGGAGCGGAGGGCAATTTCGCCCCCTAAATCTTTTGGTTTCAATCTTTTATTACTGTAATTTACATTTATTCAGTAGAACCCATAAAAGGGATCATACTATATATTTAGTTGGCCAGTTTATTTTTTCCTTGAAATAATGCACCTGCTGCTTGAACAGGCTGATGTGTGGAAGCAAATTCCTTCCCGAGTGCTCGGTCTATAACGAGGAATCCAGCGCTTCTGCTTTGGTACTTTGCAGGTCTCTGCTCATAATACGAGCGCTGTCATCCCTTAGCGCTGACGGCTGTCTGAGTCTCAACGCTTTTATCACCGAGCTGGGTGCTGTCCAATAAAACAAAGAAAAACATCTGTTGATGCACTGAGCCGGAATTAATACCATTGAAATGTTTCACTCCCTGTGGACGAGTCACAAAAATATTTAGAAAGAAAGAAAGAAAGATCGATTGGCGTGTAGTCACAGCAGCCAATTTGCGCACAGCAAGCTCCCACAGACAGCAATGTGATAATGACCAGATAATCTGTTCTTGTGATGTTGAGTGAGGGATAAATATTGGCCAGGACCCCGGGGATAACTCCCTGCTCTTCTTTGAAATAGTGTCCTGGGATCTTTTACGTCCACTTGAGAGAGCAGACAGGCCCTCAGTTTAATGTCTTTTGGCGAGGATCGCATTTGCTGCCGAGATTGGGAGCTCTCACCCGCTGGCGGCCAGATTTAGGGAGTAAATCGGTATTGTGCTGCCGGGCGGTACTGGTAGATCTTTTAAAGGAATCTTCCTGCCAAAGTCCCGCCCGGTCTCTTGGTGGCCCTTTGGGCGGGCCTTGGCTTTCACCAAGTTGGGGCCATAGAAATTTACAGCATGGAAGGAGGCCAATGTGTCCACACTGGCCAACAATGATCCATCCAGCCTAATCCCATTTTTCAGCTCTTGGTCTGTAACCCTGTAGGTTATGGCATTTCAAGTGCACATCCAGGTACTTTTTAAATATGGTGAGGATTTCAGGCAGTGAGTTCCAGACCCCCACCACCCTCTGGGTGAAGACATTTCCCCTCAAATCCCCTCTAAACCTCCTACCAATGACTTTAAATCTAAGCCCCCTGGCTGTTGACCTCTCTGCTAAGGGAAACAGGTCCGTCCTATCCACTCTAGGCCCCTCATAACTTTATACACCTCAATAAGGTCTCCCCTCAGCCTTCCCTGTTCCAAAGAAAACAAACATAGCCTATTAAATCTTTCCTCATAGCTAAAATTCTCCAGTCCAGGCAACATCCTCGTAAATCTCCTCCGTACCCTCTCTTGTGCAATCACATCGTTCCTGTAATGTGGTGACCAGAACTGCACGTAGTACTCTAGCTGTGGCCTAACTAGTGTTTTATACAGTTCAAGCATAACCTCCCTGTAGTGACAGAAACTGTAGTGATGGGGTGAGAGACAAGGAAAGTAAGAATTTACATTTATATAGCGCCTTTTTGACCTCAGGACATCCCAAGGCATTTTATAGTCAATGATTATAGGACTGGAGCAGCCAATTTGCGCACAGCAAGGTCCCACAAACAGCAATGTGATAATGACCAGATAATCTGTTTTAATAATGTTGGTTGAGGGATAAATATTTGCCAGGACATTTAAGAGAGCTCACCAGCCAATCTTTGACTAGTGCCATGGGATCTTTTACAGCCACCTGAGAGGTAAGGTGGGGCCTCGGTTTAATGTCTCATCCGACAGACAGAAACGTTGACAGTGCAGCGCTCCCTCAACACTGCACTGGAGTGCCAGACTGGATTCTGTGCTCAAGTCTCTGGAATAGAACTCCAACCCACAACAGTCTGACTCAGAGGCGAGAGCGCTGCCCACTGAGCCACGGCTGACAAATATTAATCCAGTGTCAGAGAGAGGGAGTACGGGCAGGAACATTCGGCTGAAGAAACCCACTTAGTAGCAACTAATTGACCAATTAGTCCCAGTACAATAACTGCTGTAATATAATACTTTGTAAACTAGTAACATCTAAGGCCAGAAAGTAGGTTACGAGCTTTCCTTTATTTTCATTCTACAAATGCCAAAAGGGCATCTCTTCAGGTCAAATTCTATATAATTAATAGGTTATTATTCACTCTCCTCTCTGTGGTAACCTTTTCTCTGCTCTTGGTTGTTTTTGACTAGAGCATTCTATGTTCTCTTGCGGCTCAAGAAGGCAGCCCACCTCTACCTTCTCAAGGGCAACGAAGGATGCGCAATAAATGCCGGCTTTGCCAGCGACGCCCACATCCCCTGTGAATGAATAAAGTAAAGCAAAACTTAAGTCATCATTGTGACTATTTGCACTGTCCTTTATCTGCTCTCTCAGGTGGGCATAAAAGACCCCACGGCACTATTGTGAAGAAGAGCAGGGGAGTTATCCCCAGTGTTCTGGGGCCAATATTTATCCCTCAATCAATGTAACAAAAACAGATTATCTGGTCATTATCTGTCTGTGGGAGCTTGCTGTGCACAAGTTAGCTGCCGCGTTTCCCACATTACAACAGTGACTACACTCCAGAATACTTAATTGGCTGTAAAGCAATTTGAGACATCCGGTGGTCATGAAAAGCGCTATATAAATGCACTTTCCTTCTTTCTCTCTAATTTTTACTCCCATGGACACCATCGTGCTCCTACTGCATGCAATATCTGCAAAGGAAAAGAGAGACTAGAAAGAATAGAACTTCCACTGATATAGAAAAGTTATCATGCCTCTCAGAAACACCTTCACATAGAATGAACTGCATTATGCAGCTATGTGGGTGCACGGCAGCCATTTTACACACAGCACGATCCCACAAACAGCAGTGGGATGAATGACCAGTTAATACATTTTAGATGGTGTTAGTTGAGGATGCAATGTTACATAAGAACATAAGAAACAGGAGCAGGAGTATGACATACGGCCCCTTGAGCCTGCTCCGCCATTCAATACGATCATGGCTGATCTGATCATGGACTCAGTTCCATTCCCTGCCCGCTCCCCATTACCTCTTATCCCCTTATCACTCAAGAAACTGTCTATTTTTGCCTTAAATTTATTCAATGTCCCAGCTTCCACAGCTCTCCGAGGCAGTGAATTCCACAGATTTACAAACCTCTGAAATAAAGAAATTTCTCTCATCTCTGTTCTAAGATTATGCCCTCTAGTTCTAGTCTCCTCCATCAGTGGGAACATCCTCTCTGCATCCACCTTGTCAAGCTCCCTCATAATTTTTTATGTTTCGATAAGATCACTTCTCATTCTTCTGAATTCCAATGAGTAGAGGCCCAACCTACCCAACCTTTCCTCATAAGTCAACCTCCTCATCCCCAGAATCAACCTTGTGAACCTTCTCTGAATTGCCTCCAAAGCAAATATATCCTTTCGTAAATATGGAAATCAAAACTGCTCGCAGTATTCCAGGTGTGGCCTTGTATAGCTGTAGCAAGGCTTCCATGCTTTTATACTCCATCCCCTTTGCAATAAAGGCCAAGATACCATTGGCCTTCCTGATCACTTGCTGTACCTGCATACTATTCTTTTGTGTTTCATGCACAAGTACCCCCAGGTCCCACTGTACTGTGGCACTTTGCAATCTTTCTCTATTTAAATAATAACTTGCTCTTTGATTTTCTTTCTGCCAAAGTGCATGACGTCACACTTTCCAACATCATACTCCATCTGCCAAATTCGTGCCCACTCACTTAGCTTGTCTATGTCCTTTTGCAGATTTTTTGTGTCCTCCTCACGCATTGCTTTTCCTCCTATTTTTGTAGCATCAGCAAACCTGGCTCCGTTACATTCAGTCCCTTCTTCCAAGTAGTTAATATAGATTATAGAGGTCCCAGCACTGATCCCTGTGGCACTCCACCAGTTACTGGTTGCCAACCAGAGAATGAACCATTTATCCCGACTCTCTGTTCTCTGTTATTTAGCCAATCCTCTATCCATGCTAATATATGTTGGACACTGAGAGAACTCCCTGCTCTTCTCCAGATATGGTCGTGGCATCTTCTGTCCACTAAAACTGTCAGGAATAGGCCTTTGGTTCAACAGCCCATCTGATGATGCAGCACGCCCTCGGTATTACACTGAAGGATCAGCTTGGATGGAACTAAATACAGCTTGTGTGATGAATTCAAGTCTTCAAATAGAGGTGACATTAGGCCAGCGACTTTATATTTCTTGCAAAAGTTGGTTTGAAAAGATGGGCATGGGACAATGGCCTGGTAGTGCCCGACCATCACCCTGGCACCGGTGGGCAAGGGAACATTGAGTGTCTGCTGCCATTACTAGTGTAATGTATTTGCTTCATGAGCTCTTTGCTTAAGAATTCATAGCAACACATTGCTATTAAGAACTAGTTGGTTTATGAACAAAGGTGTAACAATCACACTACACATTACCAGTTCATTCACTAGGTTCATAACTGCATACCTCGTGGATGACCTAGACCCAACTGACTGGGGTTTTATTGAGTCTTGTGAACATCACGTGACTGGCTAAGCCACTCACAATGCAACAGCTCTACAAACCTGTGAGCCTACGCATGGGTGCATACGTTACAACAATACTTAACGATACTGCTTTCTCGTTATCATTTCAGGAAGATACTGACCCAAGTATCAGGTGTGAGGACAGAAAATAACATTAAAACTCTAATTTCCAGATGTTAAAATAGGACTCAGAGCCCCGAAAATTACGACTGGAACTTTTTCCTTTTCAGGATAGCTATGCTTTTCTTTGCGCTTTTGTGCAAAGACAAAATACTCTTCGACTGTATAGTTTTAGGTTCTGGTCAGCTCTCCCAGCCCATTAATTCAAGGTCCACAGTCTTTTTTCAGCTACACCCCACCCTTGTTATAACATGGTCCTAGAGAGCCAAGAATTCTGTGTGTTATAATAAGCACTGTAGTGAATTTCCCAAAATAACACCGCGTAGAACGTAGCCTGAAATAGCAATGGTCCAATAATATTGTTGCTGCACTGCCTCTACTGGTGTAAGGGATACGTAGCAGGCAACCCCAAGGCATACTGGCAGTTTCGCATTCTCTCTTTTCCTGAGAAAGAGTTTGGCAAATCTGTTTTTGTTTAAGAAGGGGGACGTTATACTGCCAGCAGCGCACTGCAGAACGGGTGTGCCTCCTCCTTAAGTTGCCACCTGTTTAAATTCAACTCGCCTACAGATACAACCCAATTACACCACACGCTGTATCAATGGGAGGAAAACTGGCCAGGATACTGGGAGAACTCCCCGCTCCTTTTCAAATCGTGCCAGTGATCTAACGGAACAGGCGGGGCTCAGTTTAATGTCTCATTCAAAAGACAGCACCTCCGACACTGCAGCACTCCCTCGGTACTGCACTGAAGTGTCAGCCTAGATTATATGCTAAGACAAACACTTGAAGTGAAACTTGAACCCACGACCTTCTGACTCAGAGTGCTACCCACTGAGCCACAGCTGATAACAATGTGTAAAGCTTTTGTATGAAATTCCTTTGTCCCTATCTTAAAGGAATTATTATCCCATTTAAAATACTATCTAGAGGACAAGGGTAGCAGGCACATGGGAACACCATCACCTGCAAGTTCCCCTCCATCCTGACTTGGAAATATATTGGCTGTTCCTTCATCGTTGCTGGGTCAAAATCCTGGAACTCCCTCCCTAACAGCACTGTGGGAGCACCTTCACCACACGGACTGCAGTGGTTCAAGAAGGCGGCTCACCACCACCTTCTCAAGGGGCAATTAGGGATGGGCAATAAATGCCGGCCTTGCCAGCGACACCCACATCCCAGAAACGAATAAAATAAATAAATACATCATTAAAATAGGGTGCTAAGAAATTTCCTCCAAACGTATTAATATTATATACAAATATCACCTTGTAATTTCAAGGCGAATATAAAATGGTGTTTAGCTTTTCTGTCCACTTTAAATGAGCACCAACTCTATGAAACAATATTTACCAGAGGTTTGCTTTAACCACTCGTTTGTAAACAGACAACATATCAACATTCCAGGAATTGGGAACATCCCAGCATGAATAATGCCCCGCTCTCCGTCCCACTCTACACAAAACACACTGAAATCTTTATCTTACTTCCCACACTGGTTTAGTTAGTAGCATTCATACAATCATAGAAACGGTTACAGCACAGAAGGAGGCCATTCGGCCCATCGAGCTGTATCCATTTTAAAAGTCCAAAAATCGTTCCAGCCCATACACACACTGATGTTGGCACCGGCCAAATCCTACAGAGCCCGTGCCGGCTCTCTGCACGAGCTCTTCAGTCAGTCCCACTCCCCCCGCCCCTTCTCCGTAGCCCTTTTTCCTGAGTCGGCTGGTTGTGGGCTCTGCGGACTGGAGTGGTCTTTCAGACGCGACGTTAAACCAATGTCCTGTTCAGGTGGGTGTTAAGGCCACACGACACCATGTTTGAAGAAGAGTCAGAGGCTCTCCTGTCCAAACCACCAGCCAACTCTTCCAACCAATCAAGCCATTCACCTCATTTACTGTTTGTGGAATCTTGTTGTGCACAAATTGGCTGCTGTATTTATCAACATAACAACAACAACTTGTATTTCTACAGCGCCTTTAACACAGTAAACCGTCCCAAGGCGCTTCACAGGAGCGTTACCAAACAAAATTTGACACCGAGCCACATAAGGAGAAATTAGGACAGAGCTTGCTGGAAGAGGTAGATTTTAAGGAGCGTCTTCAAGGAGGAACGAGAGACGGAGAGGTTTATGGAGGAAATTCCAGAGCTTGGGGCCCAGACAGCTGAAGACACAGCCACCAATGGTGGAGCGATTATAATCAGGGATGCTCAAGAGGCCAAAATTGATACAACAGCGACTCTCATTGGTCAGTTGTTGAGCACTTTGGGATGTCCTGAGGATGTGGTCGCCTGCTCCATAAATATCGAGAGTTCTTTCTTTGAGAAGCACTGCAGCAAGTCGCTGTTGTTCTGACTCCAAAACAATGGGGTTCCCCTCTTTTAAGTAAACCCAATAAAGACAAAAGACTTTGAACCACTGATTCATTTGCCGTGTTTTGTTTGAAGTTGGCAAAAGGATTGAAAACCCACGTTTGGATTGCTCATTAGAGGTTAACCAGTGGCGAGGTGATGAGTAGTGAGTGGTGAAATGGGCCCAGTGTTAGAGTGTTGCTTTCCGAGCTCTCGCCAAGTCTCCCATCATTAGGCTCGGCTTGAGTTTGGTAGCAGACTGTTTATTGTTTTAAACAAGGGCTGATGAATGCCATGAGCCGTTAATGCAATTTAATCCCCTGGATACTTCCCCCCAACAGTACTGGGCCCACAGCCAGGAGACTGACAATGCGATCGCGATGGAATTTGGTCAGTCAGCTCGAGTTTTATTCTTTTGCCTCCCCTCTTGCTTGAGATTTTCTAATTGGGAAATAGAATTCTTTTTAAATTAAAACATTTGACCCTTGAAAGTGATTCTTTTTGTTTGTGTTGTGTGTCCCAGTCGAAACACAGCGCAAGACACGTTCCTTTACATTAGCAATATTCCCACCAGGAGTACGCCAAGGAATCCATTTCCGACTTGTCTTCCGGCACCATCTAACGTTGCGAAGCAGTGGGATAAAAGAATGTAACTTCTTTCCCAATCGGGCATTTTGTGCCGAGAAACTCAAACAAATTTCCTTCGGGTCAAAAGGAACAACATTAAAATTCTGCTTGTTCTCATTCCCAATGTTTTCATTCAATCCGGTGAACTTCATTTCAACTCTTGAAGGAAGAGTAACTGTCGACAAAATGACCACGTCAAGCACCCCCACCTGCTTCAATTGAAGCCATATTGACCAGTGGTCAAGCAATGCCTCGATTTTAAAATTCTCATCCTTATTTTCAAACTCCTCCATGGCCTCGCCCCTCCCTATCTCTGTAATCTTCTCCAGCCCCATAACTCCCCAAGATCTCTGCGCTCCTCTAATTCTGCCCTCCTGAGCATCCCTAGTTATAATCACTCAACCATTCGTGGCCGTGCCTTCTGTTGCCTAGGCCCCAAGCTCTGGAACTCCCTCCCTAAACCTCTCCGTCTCTCTTTCATCCTTCAAAACGCTCCTTAAAACCTACCTCTTTGGATAAGCTCTTGTGCTAATTTCTACTTATGTGGCTCGGTGCCAAATTTTTATCTCATAATACTCCTGTGAAGTGCCATGGGACGTTTCACTATATTAAAGGCGCTATATAAATACAAGTTGTTGTTATTGTTGAGGTCCCAGGATTGACCCTGGCCTGTGCTGATCTCGGTTGGGGTAGTTGGTAGCCATGCTATAACTGGCCTAATAGTCCTGCGCTATCCTTGTGGATAGCGCTGTGATGCTCCCACTGTTGAATAACCAGCCCACATGCACTGTCAAGACTCACATTGAAGAATAGGTCCTCAAATCCAAGGGTCAGAGGCTTGAGTGCACGTGACACATGCCTGGTTAGGATGGTCTTCCCCAAATCTGCCACCACCACTTAGAACAATATCACCTCTCCCCCTCTGCAGCTATATTAATTTAATACTCCAGGATCATCTTGGAATGCAAGGTCACTCCAAACTCCGCCTCCCTACAACATATCTGCCTCTTCTCCCTCTCCTGCCCATCCAACCTTGCCAGATGTGAAGTCCCCATGGATTTCTTTGTCTCCAACATTGAAGTTATTCCCTCAGCTGCCTCCACCTCCTACAGCCCTTCTGTCATCCCGATCCAACTCGCGGCTCCACCTCAGCACAGCATCTCCCCATCTCCTCCCCAGCCCTTATTTTCTCCACCTCTTCTCTTGATCTTCTCCCAGTTCAGCTCCCAACCCGTTCTTGGTCCAATCTCACTAACATTGCTTACTGCTCCCTCTCCTCAGGCTCTGCTCCTCCCCAAAGCACAAAAGGTTGTCGTCATTCTCTATCATGGTAGGTGACAAAAGCAGAAGTGACGTGGTATCTGATACCAGGCAAACCAATATTCTTCAATTGGCTGTAAAGCACTTTGGGATGTCCTGAGGTCTGAAAGGTGCTACATAAATGCAAGTCTTCCTTCCTTCCCTCCTTCCTTTCTTTCTTTCTTTCTTTCTTTCTTTCTTTCTTTCTTTCTTTCTTTCTTTCTTTCTTTCTTTCTTTCTTTCTTTCTTTCTTTCTTTCTTTCTTTCTTTCTTTCTTTCTTTTCTTCCTTCCTTCCTTCCATCCTACCTTCCTTCCTTCCTTCCTTCCTTCTTTCTTTCTTTCTTTCCTTCCTTCCTTCCTTCCTTCCTTCCATCCTACCTTCCTTCCTTCCTTCCTTCTTTCTTTCTTGCTTGCTTTCTTTCTTCCCTTCTTTCTTTCTTTCCCCTCCTCACACCGGCAAGTTACCCAGCTACGCATTCTTCCTTTCCTTCGCTTGATGGCAGAGCCTGCGGCCATCTGGAACTCAGTGCTTGAAAGGGTGGTAGAGACAGAAACCCTCATCGCATTTAGCAAGTACTTGGATATGCACCTGATGTGCCAGAACCTAAAGGGCTCCGGACTAAGAGCTGGAAAGTGGGGTTAGGCTGGATAGCTCTTTGTCGGCTGGTGCAGACATGATGGGAGAATGGCCTCCTTCTGTGCCGTAAAATTCTCAACGTCTTTCACGACCACCGGACTTCTCAAAGCGTTTTACAACCAATGAAGTACTTTTGAAGTGTAGTCACTGTTGTAATGTAGGAAACACAACAGCCAATTTGCACACAGCAAGCTCCCACAAAGAATAATGTGATAATGACCAGATTATCTGTTTTGTTGTTATGTTGATTGAGGGATAAATATTGGCCAGGACACCGGGGATAACTCCCCTGCTCTTCTTCGAAATAGTGCCGTGGGATCTTTTACATCCACCTGAGAGCGCAGATGGAGGCCTCCGTTCAATATTTAATCCGAAAGACAGCACCTCCGACAGTGCAGCGCTCCCTCAGCACTACACTGTAGTGTCAGCTTAGATTTTTTGTGCTCAAGTCACCGGAGAGCGACTTGAACCCACAACCTTCATCTTACCCCCATACTCTGGAACTTTCTCCTTCAACCCTTCCACCTCACTACATCTCTCCCCATCTTCACAAACCTCCTTAAAACCTACCTCTTCAAACTAGCTTTCAACCACCTCGCGTCAACCTTCAACCCAGCCCAGGTCTGACTCCAACTGCAAATCATTTTGGGATATTTCGCTATGTTAAAGGCGCTCTATAAATGTATGGAGTAGTTGTTGCTGAGGTAAGCATGGCCATTGCTACGTTTTTGGAATTCTGCCTCGAGCTTAACGTCAAAAATCGCTCCCACCAGTGAAGTCTCACTCCTGACAATCAGGTGTGTGTTTTTACTTGGTAACTGTAATAAACTCAGGGGTCAAACAGAAACCCTTGTTGCTGTATTTCAACCCACTGGCTAACTGTGTTGAAGTGCGCACTGTTTACTTTATTCTTTTACATTTATTTTTAGTTCAACTGCCTTCTTCCACTTTCACCAAAGATCGTCCCCTATATTGACCTCGCCACAGAAACTATCAATGCTGTACTTCAGTCCCAGCAAACATCACGTGAATGATGCCAGAAAGAACTCCATTGAGGCAACTTTACTTCTTCCCATCTCTAGACAACCTGGCTGCGAGTTTCATGACTGGCTACTTGTGGAAGCCGGGATGGAAATGTCAGTCAAGATTGGGATTCAAACTCCTAGTTAGCAGCCCAGAGCTCCGGCACTGTGGCTACCAAGACATCGCAAATCATGTCCTTCATTAAATCTAATTCGTACGGTGTTCATAGCCCACCAGCAGTCTGCTTTGACTTCTGGCGTGGATTGACACTCACACATCCAGACACAATGAGCATTATCAGCTCCCAATCTTCCCCTGGCAGTTTTCACAGTATAGAACGTAGAAAGGTACTTCTAGATGTTTTAGAATCTAGCTGCTTTTTGTTAAGTGCTGCATCATTTTTTAACTTTATTTATTCGCTCCTGGGACATGGGCGACATTTATTGCCCATCCCTAATTGCCCCTTGAGAAGGTGGTGGTGAGCCGCCTTCTTGAACCGCTGCAGTCCGTGTGGTGAAGATGCTCCCACAGCGCTGACTTTGTTGTAGCGGTTTGGTGCAACTGAGTGTCTCGCTGGGCCACTTCAGAGGGCAGTTAAGAGTCAACCACATTGCTGTGGGTCTGGAGTCACATATAGGCCAGACCGGGTAAGGGCAGCAGATTTCCTTCGAAAGGACATTCGTGAACCCGATGGGTTTATACGACAATCCGGTAGTTTCATGGTCACCGTTACTGAGACAAGCTTTTTATTCCAGATTTATTTGAAGCTACTGAAGGAATAATGGAACCAGCTGTGCAATGAGCTTGCCAACTGGCTAATCAACAAGCATAATCCTGTTTATTATTGCCAATTTTTAAACTCGCTGCATGGGCTGGCATTGCCCACTGCCACTCTGCCGCCCTGTTTCTCACACCTCTGCACTTGGTACAGATTGAGTCTCCGACCTGTCACATACCTGCACCACTTCTCACCTTGGTCTCCAATCTCGCTGCTACTGTAGGTATCAGTGGTTATAGGATTTTGACATGTACTCTGTTCTCTGATTTGCAGCGATTTGAGGGTGTAATGTAGACACATGCGCAGAACTCATACCAATTGCACATCTAGAAAAGAAAGACTTGCATTTTATATAGCGCCTTTCACATCCACCGGACGTCTCAAAGCGCTTTACAGCCAATGAAGTACTTTTTGGAGTGTAGTCACTGTTGTAATGTGGGAAACGTAGCAGTCAATTTGCGCACAGCAAGCTCCCACAGACAGCAATGTGATAACGACCAGACAAACTGTTTTTGTTATATTGATTGAGGGATAAATATTGGCCCCAGGACACCGGGGATAACTCCCCTGCTCTTCTTCGAAATAATACCATGGAATCTTTTACATGCACCCGAGAAAGCAGATGGTGCCTCGGTTTAAATTCTAATCCAAAAGACTCCCTCAATACTGCACTGGATTTTGTGCTCCAGTCTCTGGTGTGGGACTTAAACCCACAACCTTCTGACTCAGCGGCGAGTGTGCTACTCACGACACCACAGCTGACACCGCAGTCTGTATGTACCCTGGAATAAATTGGACATCAAAGCTGTTACATATGTGGCTACATTTTTAATGCATTTTGTAGCGGCAAAGATCCTTTTTGCAAAGTCAGTTGCCAAAACACAAATGATTGTCGTCATTCTCTATGGCGACGGGCAACAAAGACGGAAGTTGCACAGGCGTATGGTAGTACCTGGTATTGTAGCGGCAGGTCAGGCCCATAAAAGGAGCGGAGGTGCGGTGCTTGGGAGCAGCGTGGAGGCGCACTACTCCAGGGAGCAGCGCGAGCTGCGACGGCAGCAAAGAGTGACATCATCAAGGTCCAGGTGATTGGAGCGTGGGCAGACACAGCAGGAGCGGCGAGGGACTGTAGAGGGACGCGATCTGGGCCCAGGAGAGGCGTGAGTTTGGGCCCAGGGGCAGCACGGGCCAGCCCACACTGCGATATGTGTGTGCACTAGGTCCGTGCAGCAGAGCAGGCCTGCAATAACCCTTGCCACTGGACCAAGACCTAGCTCTGTCAAGCCCGTGTGGTGGCTGGTGTGCAACGGCCACCCCACGTTAAAAAAATCCACGCACAGGCATCTTCCACGCTTCAGGATGTAGTTCAGGATCTAGAATAGTAGGTCCTTCATTGAAACACCTGTGAACTCATCCCTATTTGGCGTGGAAGCAAATCATCCTCATTTCGACGGACTGCCTATGATGATGAATACCTGGTATCAGGCAAACCAATATTCGAACACAAGGTGGCTATCTCTTCAACTCCAGCTGCAATGCACATTGCAGTCCACTTCTCAGGCATGTAGGCACTTAGCTGGGATGCAGGCCTATAGGTGAGTCTTACGGCCCCTCGATCCTGCTCCGCCATTCAATAAGATCATGGCTGATCTTCTACCTCAACTACATTTTCCCACCTGATCCCCAAATCCCTTGATTCCCCGAGAGTCCAAAAATCTATCGATCTCAGCCTTGAATATACTCAACCAGTCCGCATTCACAGCCCTCTGGGATAGATAATTCCAAAGATTCGCCACCCTCTGAGTGAAGAAATTCCTCCTCATCTCAGTCCTAAATGGCTGACCCCTTATCCTGAGATGATGCCCACTAGTTCTAGACTCTCCAGCCCGGGGGAAAACAGCCTCTCAGCATCTACCCTGCCAATCCCCCTCGGAATCATACAAGTGAGCCTTTAACTGTTGTGGTGCTCGTGGGCGTGGAAAGGAAAAAAGCTTTAGCAATGTAGTGCCAGTCAGGTCCTCAAGGCATCCCAAAGTGCTTCACAACCAATGAACTACTTTTGAACTCCAGGCACTGTTCCTATGTAGATAAATGCAGCAACTAATTTGTGCACCACAGAGGTCCCACAACCAGCAATGAGATGATTGACTGGTTAATCTGTTTTGTTGTTGGTGTTGATTGGAGGTCTTGGCCAGGACCTGTTGGCCAGGAATTTTCTTATTGCAATTATATAGCACCCTGGTGAGACCACACCTGGAGTATTGTGTACAGTTTCAGTCTTCTTACCTAAGGAAGAATACACTTGCCATAGAGGGAGTACAACAAAGGTTCACCAAACTGTTTCCAAGGATGGGGGGATTGTCCTATGAGGAGAGATTGAGTAGACTAGGCCAATATTCTCTCGAGTTTAGAAGGATGAGAGGTGACCTCACTGAAAAATACCAAATTCTTACAGGGCTTGACAGGGTAGATGCAGGGAGGATGTTTCCCCTGGGCTGGGGAGTCTAGAACCAGGGGTCAAAGTCTCAGAATAAGGGGTCGGCCATTTAGGACTGAGATGCGGAGAACCTTCTTCACTCAGAGGGTGGTGAATCTTTGGAATTCTCTACCCCAGAGGGCTGTGGAGGCCGAGTCATTGAGCATAGTCAAGATAGAGATCGATAGATTTTTGGATATTAAGGGAATCAAGGGATATGGGGACAGTGCAGGAAAGTGGAGTTGAGGTCGAAGATCAGCCATGATCTCATTGAATGGCGGAGCAGGCTCGAGGGCCAGAATGGTCTACTCCTGCTTCTAATTCTTATGTCCTTATAAATGCAGCAACTCGTTTGTGCACCGCAGAGGTCCCACAAACAGCAATGAGATGATTGAGTGGTTAATCTGTTTTGTTGGTGGTGTTGCTGGATGGTTAGATGGGTAGGAGCTTGCGGCAAACCAGTCCCACCCACCCTTTCCTTCAACCACTGTCTGACCCACCTGTGACAGAGACTGTAATTCCCGTATTGGACTGTTCAGTCACCTGAGAACTCACTTTTAGAGTGGAAGCAAGTCTTCCTCGATTTCGAGGGACTGCCTATGATAATGATGATGATGTTGGCCAGGACATCAGGAGAGCTTCTCTGCTCTACCGTAATCCACCTGAACAGGCCTCAGGTTAATGTCTCAACCGTCATAATAAGGCACTGGGTGAGGAGATTGTGCACTGGGCTTGACAGCAGTGAAATGCGCTATGTAGACAGTCCTCTGCTGTCCAGACAAACAAAGAGGAACCACATTATAACCACTTCTGAGAATGGCATCTGGTGTTTGCAACATGTGTATGAATTTAGTTTTCAGCTCTGTGATTGTCTGGCAACTTCAAAAGAATGAGTAGGCCATCCATGCTTGTAAACAGACTCCATGGGTCTTTTTATGAGGCTGAATGCATGTATTATTTTAATAAGGAATGAAAATAGAGATGAGGAAGACTAGCAGTTATATAGTGTCTTCTTAGATCTCCCAGAAAAGTCTCAAAATGCTTCACATAAAAATTAGGAGCAGCAGTAGGCCATTCGGCCCCTTGAGCCTGCTCCGCCATTCAATAAGGTCACGGCTGATCTTCGAACTCAACTCCGCTTTCCTGCCCGATCTCCATATCCCTCGATTCCGCTAAACTCCAAATATCCGTCTTGAATATACTCAATGTTTCAGCATCCACTCCCATTTGGGGCAGAGAATTCCGAAGATTCACAACCCTCCGAGTGAAGAAATTCCCCCTCATCTCAGTCCTCAGTGACCGACCCCTTACCCTGAGACTGTGATCCCCTGGTTCTAGACTCTCCAGCCCGGGGAAACAACCTCTCAGCATCTACCCTGTCAATCCCCCATCAGAATCTTATATGTTTCAATGAGATCACCTCTCATTCTTCTAAATTCTAGAGAGTATAGGCCCATTCTACTCGATCTCATATAAAGGGGTTATTCTACAGTCCCGCACTCCAATGGGGTTGTAGCCCCACGCCCAATCCATGCTCCTTTTAAATGCACTGGGAGTGCAGGATTGCAGAGTTGCCCCTGGAATGAATGATGTTGAAGGGCAGGAACTGTAGTTATGTAGGCAAGCATGGCAGCCATTTTGCTTGCTCAATATCCGACAAACAGCAATGAGATACAATGAGATAAGTAACTGTTTTTACGGGTGTTGGTTGTGGGAGGAATGTTGGCCCGGACATCGGAAAGAATTCCCTGCTTCCCTTCAAATAGTGCCCTGTAATCTTTACCATTTGTGGCTCAGTGGGCAGCACACTTGCTCTCTGAGTCAGAGGGTTGTGGGTTTAAAGCTGCCTCCTACCAGCTGTAAGGGTCCTTTGGGTATCCAATTTGGATCCTGGCGGGCGGACACAAGGTCACAGCACAAGTCAGTGCAGAACTTGGCACAGATTGCCATTAGCATTTCCATTTGGCAGTCCCACTCAGAGAGGTCACAAGGACGACTGCTGCAGAAATGGAAATGTCACTTTGATGCAGTTGCTATATTATCAACATGGGAATGGTAGCACAGAGGTTATGTTACTGGACTAGTAATCCATAGACCTGGACTAATAATCCACAGGTGTGAGTTCAAATCCCATCACAGCAGCTGGGGAATTTAAATTCAGTTGACTAAATAAATCTGGAATAAAAAGCCAGCATCAGTAATGGTGACCATGGAAACTGCCACCTTGTCATTAAAAACCCATCTGGTTCACTAATGTCCTTTAGGGAAGGAAACCTGCTGTCTTTAGCCATTATAGGAGGTCCCTCGAATGAGGATGACTTGCTTCCACAAGAGTTCACAGATGTTTCAATGAAGGACCCGATGTTCCAGTCCTGAACTCCAATTGAGGGTTTGGAAGATGCCTGTGCGTGGCCTTTTTTGCACATCAGCCACCACACAGGCTCGACAGAGCTAGGTCTTGGTCCAGTGGAAAGGGTTAACCAGGACGACTGGAGACCTGCTCTGCTGCACGGACCTAGTGCGCACACATATCGCAGTATGGGGCTGGCCCGTGCTGCCCCTGGGCCCTCGCCTCTTCTGGGCCCCGTACCCTCATTGGCCGCACATTCGCCCATGATGTTCCAGGGCCCGGCGTTCCAGCTCTATTTATAGCACCGACCTGCGGTGGTGTTCTCATACGGGTTGGGCGGCCCATGGAGTTCCAGGGCGGTCTGGCCTATATGTGATTCTAGACCCACAGCAATGTGGTTGACTCTGAAATGGCCTAGCGAGACACTCAGTTGTACCACACTGTAAGCACTGTGGGAGCTCCTTCACCACATGGACTGCAGTGATTCAACAAAGCGGCTCACCACCACCTTCTCAAGGGCAATTAGGGACGGGCAATAAATGCAGGCCTTGCCAGCGATGCCCACATCCCGTGAACGAACAAAAAACAAAACTGGCTAAAGATGTCTGCTGGAACTACTCGTCAATGCTAAAGAGGGCTTTCCTGTCATGATGCTGTCTCCATAATAGCACGGAAATCCTGAGTGACCGCTAATGAGATAAATCACAGGTTGAGGGGCATCGTGGTGCCATCAATGTGTTGTGATAATATAAAAAGAACAAAGTTAGTCCTCAGGGACTGGTGTGCATTTTAACAACATAAGAAATAGGAGCAGGAGTTGGCCACACGGCCCTTCGAGCCTGCTCCGCCATTCAATAAGATTATGGCTGATCTGATCTTGGCCTCAACTCCACTTTCCTGCCCGCTTCCCATAACCCTTGACTCCTCTATAGTTCAAGAATCTGTCTATCTCCACCTTAAATATATTCAATGACCCAGCCTCCACAGCAATCTGGGGAAGAGAATTCCAAAGATTCACAACTCTGAGAGAAGAAATTCCTCCTCATCTCCGTCTTAAATGGGCTGTCATGTATCTCACACTACTGTATATAACGGTATTTTACCATGCTATACATGACTGTAACTAGATGTAACCTGTAACCACAAGCATACTTTACCACCAGGGGTGCACTTGCAGGAGACACTGCATACCTGTTCCACACAGGCATATAAAGGCAGGTCTCAGACACATGTGGCACTCGAGAGCTGTGAAATAAAGGTGCAGGTCCAGAGTGACCTTGACTTCAAGCATGTGCCTCGTGTAAGTCTGTACTGCAGGGTCAGGACTTTAGATTGGCGACGAGTTACGGGATCACAGAATCCACAGAATGGCTGCCAATGGCTCAGATGAGAAATACAATGCTGCAGACAATTGGGAGGACTTTATAGAAAGGCTCCAGCAAAGCTTTGTAACCAAATACTGGTTGGGCGACGATAAGCAGACAAGAGAAGAGCCCATCTCTTGACCAGCTATGGCTTGAAAACATACGCCTTAATGAAGGACCTGCTGGCACCCGAGAAACCAGCAAGCAAGTCGTTTGAGGAGTTGAGCACACTGGTGAGAGACCACCTGAAGCCAGCGAGCAGCCTACACATGGCCAGACACAGGTTCTACAACTACAGACGCTGTGTGGGCCAGAGCATACCCAACTTTGTGGCGGAACTTCGGAGGCTGGCTTGTTTATGTGAGTTCTCCGATGAACTAAGGAGAGAAGTACTGAGAAACTTTTTTATTGAAGGAATAGGCCACGCAGGCATATTCCGAAAGCTCATAGAGACCAAGAACCTGACCCTAGAGGCAGCAGCACTGGTTGCACAGACATTCTTGGCAGGAGAAGAAGAAACGAGGTTGATCTATACTGCTGGTACGACAACTAACGAAACATCGGAACAAGGGGTTCACAGCGTGAAACGAGCCGCTACCCCCACACACAGACAAAGGCAGGAGAGCAGGCCTTCAACAGCAGGCAGTGGCGCCAGAAGCCATCAAGGGCCACATGAACGGCCGTTCACACCTCATTAACCCACAATGCTAGCAATCAACTACAGACTGAGAGAAGCTCAAGAAAGATCAGCCAGACGCAGCTCATCCTTCGGAAACAATGGAAGTGGTCTGTGCTGGAGATGTGGGGGAAGGCACTCAACAAGGGGGTGTCGATTTCAGCATGCTGTTTGCAGAAACTGCAACTATACAGGGCATCTGGTCCACATGTGCAGAAAAACAGCAGCTCAGCTGGTATACGAATCGGAAGGGTCGGAAAGCGGACCAGAAGACAGTGGGGACAGTGCCCGGGAAGCCGGGATACAGTGAGTCAACACGATCAATGTCCACTGTTCTTACAACAAGACGCCTCCAATAATGATGAGAGTCCTACTCAACGGGATACCCGTCAACATGGAACTGGACACGGGAGCTAGTCAATCTCTCATGAGCGTCCAACAATTTGAACAGCTGTGGCCGCACAAAAGCAACAGACCAAAACTCACAAGGATCGACACCAAACTAAGGATCTATACCAAATAAATTGTCCCAGTCCTTGGCAGCGCCATGCTCTCAGTCACACACAAAGGGACGGTGAACCGACTTCCCCTGTGGATTGTCCCCAGAGATCTCCCAGCACTGTTGGGGAGAAGCTGGCTGGCAAAACTAAATTGGAAATGGGATGATGTTCACGCCATGTCGTTAGAGGAACGGACCTCCTGCTCAACAGTTCTAAGTCATTTTGAACATCTCTTTCAGCCAGGTGTGGGCACCTTCAAAGGGGCTAAAGTTAGAATCTACATCACACAGGATGCCAGACCAGTCCATCACAAGGTTAGAGCTGTGCCTTATGTGATGAGGGAAAAGATTGAACACGAACTGGACCGGCTTCTGTGGGAAGGCATCATCTCACTCATGGAATTTAGCGACTGGGCAAGTCCCATCGTCCCCGTCATGAAGCCTGATGGATCCGTACGAATCTGTGGGGATTACAAGTCTACCATAAACAGAGTCTCCCTACAGGACCAATACCCGCTGCCCAGAGTGGAGGACCTATTTACCACATTGGCTGGAGGAAACTTTCTCGAAACTAGATCTCACATCTGCGTATATGACGCAAGAACTGACCGAAGAGTCTAAGCTACTCACCACCATCAACACACATCGAGGCCTTTTTATGTACAATCGATGCCCATTCGGCTTCAGGTTGGCAGCTGCTATATTTCAGTGCAACATGGAGAGTCTGCTCAAGTCCATCCTGGGGACGGTTGTGTTTCAAGATGACATACTCATCACGGGCAGGGACACCGACTCCCATCTCCGCAATTTGGAGGAAGTACTAAGTCGATTGGATCAGGTAGGCCTAAGAGTTAAGAATACCAAGTGTCTGTTTCTCGCGCCCGAGGTTGAATTTTTAGGCAGAAGGATTGCCGCTGATGGAATCCACCCAACAGAGTCCAAAACAGAAGCAATTCGCCTGGTAACCAGGCCCCGGAATGTCTCAGAACTGCGCGCCTTTCTCGGGCTACTCAATTACTTTGGGAACTTTATGCAGAACTTGAGCACGCTGCTGGAGCCTCTCCACGTGCTACTCAGAAAGGGGTGCGATTGGTTTTGGGGGGACGCCCAGGAACGCGTCTTCAATAAGGCACGCAACCTTCTATGTTCCAACAATGTTTTAGCCTTTTTTGACCCAGGTTAAAAAGCTAGTTCTTACATGTGATGCGTCAGCATACGGGGGCGGGTGCGTTTTACAGCACATCAATGATGCGGGTAAATTACAACCCATTGCTTGTGCCTCCAGGTCACTTTCGCGGGCAGAGCGCGGATACGGTATGGTTGAGAAGGAGGCGCTCGCGTGCATGTACGGTGTCAAAAAGATGCACCAATACCTTTTTGGGGCCAAGTTCGCATTAGAAACCGACCACAAGCCCCTCACGTCCCTGCTATCCGAGTACAAGGCAATAAACGCCAAATCCTCGGCGCGCATTCAGCGGTGGGCACTCATGCTGGCTTCTTACGACTACACAATAAGGCACAGACCAGGCACAGACAACTGTGCCGACACGCTCAGCAGGCTACCCCTGGCGACCACAGAAGGGTCCGACGAACAGGACTGTGAGATGGTCATGGCAATCAATGCCTTTGAATCCACAGGTTCGCCCATGACAGCTCGCCAAATCAGAGCCTGGACGACCAGCGACCCCACGCTATCCTTAGTCAAAAGATGTGTTTTAACTGCTGACAGGGCAGAGGCCCGCGATGCCTGCCCCGAGGAGATCAAACCTTTCCATAGGCGCATGCATGAACTATCACTACAGGCAGACTGCCTGATGTGGGGCAGCCGAGTAGTTATGCCCTTGCGAGGCAGAGAGGCGTTTGTCCGGGAACTCCACCGCGAGCACCCGGGGATCGTCCTTGTGCTAAACTATGCAGGGGTCTCAAATGGCTTGCAGGGACAGTAACAGGCAAGGAAGGGAACAGGCTACTGGTTGTACAAATGGACAATGGCCAAACCTGCTGGAGACATGTAGATCAAGTAAAAAGTAGATTCACCAACAGCACTGCAGAACCAGAGGCAGACTACATACTCATACCACACCTGGAACTCATACCACACCTGGTGGACAGACAGAGGGAGCAACCTGAGGAAAGGGCAGTCTCAACAGACAGCCCCGGCGAGACACCAACAATCATACTGAACGAAACAGACAGCCCAGGCGAGATACCAGCAATCACACCGAAAGAAAAAGGCACCAAAGCAAACAACTGAACCACAACTAAGACGCTCCACGCGAGAGCGTAGACCACCTGAGAGACTGAATCTATAAAGACAATAAGACCTTGGGGGAGGGTGATGTCATGTATCTCACACTACTGTATATAACTGTATCTTACCATGCTATACATGACTGTAACTAGATATGATCTGTAACCACAAGCATACTTTACCACCAGGGGTGCATTTGCAGGAAACACTACATACCTGTTCCACACAGGTATATAAAGGCAGGTCTCAGGCAAGTGTGGCACTCGAGAGCTGTGAAATAAAGGTGCAGGTCCAGAGTGACCTTGACTTCAGCATGTGCCTCGTGTAAGTCTATACTGCAGGGTCAGGACTTTACATGGGCGACCCCTTATTCTGAAACTATGCCCCCGAATTCTAGATTCCCCCACTAGGGGAAACATCCTTTCAGCATCTAACTTGTCGAGTCCCCTCGGAATCTTACATGTTTCAATAAGATCACCTCTCATTCTCTCATTAACTATTAAATGGGCAGTGTTGCGTGGTAAATAACTTACCATATTTAGCCATCAACGAGATGCATATTGATGGAATTGGTTGCATTTAGTGCCATCATTGGTTTAGTGGAAAGCTCTCTCAACTCTAAATCAGAAGGTCGTGGGTTCACACTCCCACACCAGTACTTGAGCACGTAATCTAAACTAACACTCGAGTATAGGACTGAGAGAATGCCAAGAATGCTGTTTTTTGAATGAGACTTTAAACCAAGATCCCACCTGCCTGTGCAAGTGGACATTAAGAATTCACAGAACCATAGAATAGTACGGCACGGAAGGAGGCCATTCGGCCCATCGAGTCCACACCGGCTCCTTCAAAGAGCAACCCAGTCAGTCCCACTCCCCCACTCTTTCCCCTTATCCCTACTATTTTTTCTCCTTCAATTATTTACCCAATTCCCTTTTGAAGGCGACTATTGAATCTGTATCCACCGCCCTATCAGGCCGTGCGTTCTAAATCCTAACCACTCACTGCGTAAAAACGTTTTTCCTCATGTCGCCTCTGGTTCTTTTGCCGATCATCTTAAATCTGTGTCTCTCATTATTGACCCTTCAACCATTGGAAACAGTTTCTCGTTATTTACTCTATCTAAATTCTTCATGATTTTAAACACCTCTATCCGATCTCCTCTTAGCTTTCTCTGTTCCAAGGAGAGCAACTCCAGCTTGTCTAGTCTATCCACATAACTGTATTCCCTCATCTCTGGAACCACTCTAGTAAATTTCCTCTGTACCCTCTCCAAAGCCTTCATGTCCTTCCTAAAGTGTGCTGCCCAGAATTGGACGCAATACTCCAGCTGGAGCTGAACCAGTGCTTTATATGGGTTTAGCATAACTTCCTGGCTTTTGCACACTATGCCTCTATTTATAGAACCCAGGATCCCATGTGCTTTATTAATTGCTTTGTTAACCTGTGTCCTACGGGACACAACAGACATGATCTTTGCAGCGTGCCAGTTGCAGGAAAAATGCAGGGAGCAGCGCCAGCCCTTAAAAATGGCCTTTTTCGATCTTACAAAAGCCTTTGACATTGTCAACCGTGAGGGTCTAGGGAGCGTCCTCCTCCGTTTCGGATGCCCCCAAAAGTTTGTCAACATCCTTCGCCTGCTTCACGATGACATGCAGGCCGTGATCCTTACCAACGGATCCATTGCAGACCCAATCCACGTCCGGACCGGGGTCAAACAGGGCTGAGTCATCGCTCCAACCCTCTTCTCAATCTTCCTCGTCGCTGTGCTCCACCTCACAATCAACAAGCTTCCCGCTGGAGTGGAACTAAACTACAGAACCAGTGGGAAGCTGTTTAACCTACGCCGCCTCCAGGCCAGATCCAAGATCACCCCAATCTCTGTCGTTGAGCTGCAGTATGCGGACGACACCTACGTCTGTGCACATTCAGAGGCTGAACTCCAGGATATAGTCAATGTATTCACTGAGGCATATGAAAGCATGGGCCTTCGCTGAACATCCATAAAACAAAGGTCCTCCATCAGCCTGTCACCACCGCACAGCACTGCCCTCCAATCATCAAGATCCACGGCGCGGCCCTGGACAACGTGGACCATTTCTCATATCTCGGGAGCCTCTCATCAACAAAGGCAGACATTGATGTGGAGATTCAGCATCGCCTCCAGTGCACCAGCGCAGCCTTCGGCCGTCTGAGGAAAAGAGTGTTTGAAGACCAGGCCCTCAAATCTACCACCAAACTCATGGTCTACAGGGCTGTAGTAATATCTGTCCTCCTGTATGGATCTGAGGCATGGACGATGTATAGAAGGCACCTCAAGTTGCTGGAGATATATCACCAACGATGTCTCCGCAAGATCCTGCATATCCCCTGGGAGGACAGGCGCACCAACATCAGTGTCCTCGACCAGGCTAACATCCCCAGTATTGAAGCACTGACCACACTCGATCAGCTTCGCTGGGCAGGCCACATAGTACGCATGCCAGATACGAGACTCCCTAAGCAAATGCTTTATACGGAGCTCCTTCATGGTAAACAAGCCAAAGGAGGACAGCAGAAACGTTATAAGGACACCCTCAAAGCGCCTGGTAAAGTGCGACATCACCACTGACACCTGGGAGATCCTGGCCGCAGACCGCCCGAGGTGGAGAAAGTCCATCCGGGAGGGCGTTGAACTCGTCGAGTCTCAACGCAAAGAGCATGAAGAGGCGAAGTGCAGGCAGCGGAAGGAGTGCATGGCAAACCAGCCCCACCGACCCCTTCGCTCAACGAATGTCTGTGACACCTGTAACAGGGTCTGTGGCTCTCGTATTGGACTGTTCAGCCATCAAAGAACTCACTTTGGGAATGGAAGCAATTCCTCCTCGATTCCGAGGGACTGTCTATGATGATGATGATGATGTTAACCTGTCCTGCCACCTTCAAAGATTTGTGGACAAGCACCCCCACGTCTCTCTGTTCTTGTACCCCCTTTAAAATTGTACCATTTAGCATGTACTGTCTCTCCTTAATCCTTCTACCAAAATGAATCACCTCACACTTCTCTGCGTTGAATTTCATCTGTCATGTGCCCACCCATTCCACCAGCCTGTCTATGTCTTCTTGAAGTCTATTACTACCTTCCTCACAGTTTCTATGCCGCTATTTGAACACAGGCAGGGAGTTCACCCAGTGTCCTGGTCAACATCTAGCGCTCAACGAACACCATCAAACAACAGATTAAATGGTCATTCACTTTAGTGCTGTTTTTGAGATCTTGCTGTGTGCAGAATGGCAGCTGCATTTGCCTGCACAGCAACAGTCCTTGCACGCCACGTTCATTCGAGGTACCTGAACCTATTTGCCATGTTTCTGGGAGATGTAATCAGCAGGGTTTTGATAGAGCAAATATGGAGAAACAGTTTCCACTGGCACGAGGGCAGAGGACACAGCGTTAAGATCACTAGCAAAAGGGCCAGTAAGGAGTATTTTTTTGGGCAGCGAGTTGTTGTGATCTGGAACGCGCTACCTGAAAGGGCAGTGGAAGCAGATTCAATAGGATCTCTCAAAAAGGGATTTGGTACATATTTGAAAAGGAAAAATGTGCAGAGCTATGGAGAAATAGCAGGATAGTGGGACCAATTGGATCCCTCTTTCAAAGGACCAGCACAGGCATGATGGGTCGAATGGCCTCCTTCTGTGCTGTATGATTCTATGAAATATAAACGAAAAACATAGAAATAAACTTTTTTCACAGTTTTGAGGTGATCCAAAACTCGGCTGCCAACGTCTCGCTCACCTTTCACCCCTGTGCTTGCTGCCCATGTCCTAACTCGCACCGAGTCCCGCTCACCCATCACCCCTGTGCTCGCTGCCCATGTCCTAACTCGCACCGAGTCCCGCTCACCCATCACCCCCATGCTCACTGCCCGTGTCCTAACTCGCACCGAGTCCGGCTCACCCATCACCCTTGTGCTCGCTGCCCATGTCCTAACTCGCACCGAGTCCCGCTCACCCATCACACCCTATGCTTGTTGCCCGTGTCCTAACTCGCACCGGGTCCGGCTCACCCATCACCCCCTGTGCTCGCTGCCCATGTCCTAACTCGCACCGAGTCCCGCTCACCCATCGCCCCTGTGCTCGCTGCCCATGTCCTAACTCGCACCGAGTCCCGCTCACCCATCACACCCTATGCTTGTTGCTCGTGTCCTAACTCGCACCGAGTCCGGCTCACCCATCACCCCCTGTGCTCGCTGCCCGTGTCCTAACTCGCACCGACTCCCGCTCACCCATCGCCCCTGTGCTCGCTGCCCCGTGTCCTAACTCGCACCGAGTCCCGCTCACCCATCACCCCTGTGCTCGCTGACCTACATTGGCTCCCGGTTAAGCAACATCTCGATTGCAAAATTCTCATCTTTGTTTTCAAATCCCTCCATGGCCTTGCCCCCACCCCCCACCCCCCCATCTCTGTAACCATATTCAGCCCCACAACCACCCCCACCCCCAACCCCCCCGAGATATCTGTGCTCCTCTAATTCTGCCCTCTTGAGCATCCCTGATTATTTGCTCAACCATTGGTGGCCGAGCCTTCTGTTGCCTGGGCCCCAAGCTCTGGAACTCCCTGCCTAAACCTCTCCGCCTCTCTCCCTCTCTTTCCTTCTTCAAGACGCTCCTTAAAACCTACCTCTTTGACCAAGCTTTTGGTTACCTGCGCTAATTTCTCCTTATGCGGCTCGGTGTCAAATTTTTAATTGCGTAACACTCCTGTGAAGCGCCTTATGACGTTATATAAATACTAGTTGTTGCTTTTTTTTCCGTTCACATCACCCAGCGGGATTACTAACAATGAAACATGTAGCACAGTGTGGATGGTCGGTAGGACATAGTACAGTGGGGTTGGATCCCGCCCTGTGTCCGAAACTCTATATCGGACGATAATTGGATTGCAGCACCTCTGTTCGACAGGAGCTTGCAAAGCACATGTAGTTGAGGCATGTCCCACCCAACAATAATTATCCCTAATCATAGCTCGCATCAGAAACCAAGCTCTTTCACTAGCAGCACAGCCACAGATCCGCAGTGTTGCCCAAAATAACCAAAGAGTATGGAATTACCCTCGGAGAGTCCCTTTTCTTCGAAGAGCTCCATCAGGATTTTTCTTTTCCTGGGATCTTCTAGTGCTCGCTGACGTACATTGGCTACTGGTCCGGCAACCTGCCAAGTTTAAAATACTTATCCTTGTTTTCAAATCCTCCTGTGGCCTCGCCCCTCCCTATCTCCGTAACCTCCTCCAGACCCAGAACCCCCCCAATTCTGGCCTTTTGCACATCCCCTATTTTAATCGCTCCACAATTGGCGATCGTGTTTTCCACTGCCTTGGCCCTAAACTCTGGAAATCCTTCCATATGGGACCTCCTGACATTAGCTCTGGACCCCCTCCTCTCTATTCCCCGTTTACTACCTGGATATATATATATCCTAATCTCGCTACATAACCAACTCTAAGGGGCCGATTATTAGCACCTCTCCGCCCGCTGCCACCCAAATTGGTGGCATACGTCTTCCACTCGCCGCCTGCCGACCTTCGAGGGACCTTCTTCCTGACTATCCCGCCCAAAGTTCCGTCCGGTACCTCGGCGGCCAGCGGTGGCACTTGAGCGGGCGGAGGCCTTGCTGAAAATCGGCCCCTAAGTAACTCGAGCGTTCTCTGTGTCCATTCGCCTGCGTGTTTTAGCTGTCACGCCAGACCTGAGCCCATCACTTCTATTCCCACCTTTTCCGCGCCCTTTTTTACTTCTTTTCTCTTTACCCCTCCGAGACCCCTCTCTCCTGTCATCATGCCTCCTTTCATTTCTCCCTTCTCGGGTTCTCTGCCCTGCCGAATCCTGACCCCAACCCTTCAGCACTCCTCGACCTTCCCACTCTCCTGTCTCGATTTTCAAATTCTCATCCTTGTTTTTGAATCCCTCCATGGCCTCCTCCCTCCCTGTAATATAGTTCCAGCTATTGGAGTCTGTGTGTGCTGTGGAGTTGTGAGGAATATATAACATTCCTGATCTCTGTAACCTCGTCCAGTCCTACAACCCCCCTGGGATCCCCGCGTTCCTTTAATTCTGCCCTCCTGAGCAGCCCTGATTATAATCGCTTAACCATTGGCAGCCGTGCCTTCTGTTGCCTGGGCCCCAAGCTCTGGAACTCCCTGTCTAAACCTCTCCGTCTCTCTACCTTTCTTTTCTCCTTCAAGACACTCCTTAAAACCTACCTCTTTGACCAAGCTCTGCCCTATTACCCCCTTATGTGGCTCGCTGGAAAATTGTTTTGATCACACTTTTGTGAAGCGCCTTGGGACATTTTACTACGTTAAAAGAGCTCTATATATGCAAGTTGTTGTTGTTGTTATTCTGGCACTACATTCATGGCTTCATGAGCCTCAGTTTAACATCGCATCTGAAAGACGGCTCCTTCGACAGTGCAGCACTCCTCCACCAAGCTCATGGTCTACAGGGCTGCAGTAATACCTGCTCTCCAGGATGGCTCAGAGACATGGACCATGTAGACATCTCAAGTTGCTGGAGAAATACCACCAACGATGTCTCCGCAAGATCTTACAAATCCCCTGGGAGGACAGACGCACCAACGTTAGTGTCCTCGACCAGGCCAACATCCCCAGTATTGAAGCACTGATCACACTCGATCAGCTCCGCTGGGCAGGCCACATAGTCCGCATGCCAGACACGAGACTCCCAAAGCAAATGCTCTACTTGGAGCTCCTTCACGTCAAACGAGCCAAAGGTGGGCAGCGGAAACGCTACAGGGACACCCTCAAGGCCTCCCTGATAAAGTGCAACATCCTCACTGATACCTGGGAGTCCCTGGCCCAAGACCACCCTAAGTGGAGGAAGTGCATCCGAAAGGGTGCTGAGCACCTCAAGTCTCTACGCCAAGCACATACAGAAATTAAGCGCAGGCAGCGGAAAGAGCGTGCAGCAAACCTGTCCCACCCTCCCTTATCCTCAATGACTATCTGTCCCACCTGTGACAGAGTCTGTGGCTCTCGTATTGTACAACCACCAAAGAACTCACTTCAGGAGTGGAAGTAAGTCTTCCTCGATTCCGAGTGACTGCCTATGGTGATGATGACTCCCTCAGCACTGCACTGGAGTGTCAGCCTAGATTATGCGCTCAAGTCTCTGGAACAGGTCTTGAATCCGCAACCTTTGGACTCCGAGGCGAGAGTGCTACTCACTGAGCCGCGACTGATGTTGTCACTTGGGAGAAGAGGTTGCAGAAACTGGGAACGTATGCACTGAAGGAAAAAGGAGATCTTATTGAGGTATTTAAGATTCGAAGGAGTATAGATAAATGAAAACCTAATAATGTTTAACATAATCACTCACTCGACAATAATGTGACTTAAAATGATGGAATCACAGAAGGAGGCCATTCGGCCCATCGAGTCTGCGACGGCTCTTTGGAAGAGCCATCCAGTTAGACCACTTTCCCGCTCGTTCCCCATATCCCTGCCTTTTGGTTCTCCTTCAAGCTTTTATCCAATTCCATTTTGAAAGCTACCATTGGATCTATATCCCCCATCCTATCAGGCAGAACATTCCAAGTCTTAACCACTTTGTTTCGTAAAAAAAAGCTTTTCCTTGTCGCTCCTCTTTTTTTTGCCAATCACCATAAATCTCTGGTTACCGACCCTTCAGCCACAGGAAACAGTTTCTCTTGATTTACTCTATCTAAACCCTTCATGGTTTTGAACACCTCTATCGAGCCTCCTCTGCTCCAAGGAGAACAAGTCCATCCGCTCCAATTGCAGGCAGAAGGAAAGGTTAATGACTTTATCACTGTTGTGTATGGAGTAAGAGTCAGACTGAACACTGTGAGCTCAAAGTAAAGTGTGACCTTAGTCTTTTATTGCAGATCTCCAGAGTGCCTCTCCAACCTGTACACCCTCCTTGAATACCTGTGCTCCCAAGGGATTATGGGATCTCTTGGGACTCCAGGGGATGAGCCCTCTGGTGGCTGTACAGAGTAAATACAAGTATATATATATATATATATAAAACAACACTCCCCGCCAAAGTCAATAGTATAACTATTTAAAATGTGAGTCGATCTGGGGTCCTTCTTGCCCTGGTTGAAAGCTGGTGTTGTTGAATCATTTGTTGGGCCCTCGCTGGGCTGCTGTGCAGCTGGCCTTGTTGGGCTGCCTGGTGTGTTGGGTCCTGCTGGGCTGCTGTGGATGATGGGTTCTGCTTCATGGTCAACCGTGGTGCCGGTTGCCACTGGTGTGTATGTTGGGGGATCAAAAAAGGTAGGGTCCAAGGTGGGTTGCTCAGGGTAGTAACCGTGAATCTGAGTTTGATTTGGTCCAAGTGTTTCTGGTGAATGAGTCCATTTGAAAGTTTGACCCGAAACACCCTGCTCCCCTCTTTGGCCACGACAGTGCCGGGAAGCCACTTGGGACCTTGCCCATAATTTAATACACATACAGGATCATTGACTTCAATCTCGTGTGATACATTTGCACTATCATGGTATGCACTTTGTTGAAGCCGCCTGCTCGCTACCTGTTCATGTAGATCAGGGTGAACTAACGAGAGCCTTGTCTTAAGTGCTCTTTTCATGAGCAGTTCAGCAGGTGGGATCCCAGTGAGTGAGTGTGGTCTCGTGTGGAAGCTAAGCAGGACTCTGGATAGGCGAGTCTGCAGTGAGCCTTCAGTTACCCTCTTCAAGCCTTGCTTGATGGTTTGCACTGCTTTCTCTGCCTGACCATTGGACGCTGGTTTAACCGGGGCAGATGTGACATGTTTGATCCCGTTACAGGTCATGAATTCTTTTAACTCAGCACTGGTAAACCATAGCCCGTTGTCGCTCACCACGACATCAGGTAAGCCGTGTGTGGCAAACATGGCCCGCAGGCTTTCAGTGGTGGCAGCGGACGTGCTAGCCGACATTATCTCACATTCAATCCACTTGGAGCATGCGTCTACAACCACAAGGAACATTTTACCCAAGAACGGGCTTGCATAGTCGACGTGTACCCTAGGCCATGGTTTGGAGGGCCAAGACCATAAACTTAGCGGCGCCTCCCTGGGTACATTGCTTAACTGCGAGCATGTATTACATCTGTGAACGCAGGACTCTAAGTCCGCATCGATACCGGGCCACCACACGTGGGATCTGGCTATCGCTTTCATCATTACGATGCCTGGGAGCAGGCGGCTTCAACAAAGTGCATACCATAATCGCGCAAATGTGTCACGCGAGACTGAAGTCAATGATCCTGTATTTGTATTAAATTATGGACAAGGGTCCCAAGTGGCTTCCCAGCACCGCCGTGCCAAAGAGGGGAGCAGGGTGGCCTTCAGACCTTTTGTAGGTGTAGAACCGGTACCTCGCCATCAGAATGCTTTCCTTCGGGTTCAAATGTTCTCGAACCAGTGTGCACAAATCGTCATACGATTTCTCCGTGGGTTTCGCTGGAGTGAGCAGATTCTTCGTGAGGCCATACGTTGGTGCCCCACAGACGGTGAGGAGGATCGCCCTTCGTTTGGCAGCGCTCTCTTCCCCATCTAGCTCATTGGCCACAAAGTATTGGTTGAGTCGCTCCACAAAAGTTTCCCAATCATCTCCCTGCGAGAATTTCTCCAGAATGCCCACTGTTCTTTGCATCTTTGGGTTCGCTATGTGTATCTTGTCGCCAGTTGTGTATGGAGAAGGAGTCAGACTGAACACTGTGAGCTCAAAGTAAAGTGTGACCTTAGTCTTTTATTGCAGGTCTCCAGAGTGCCTCTCCAACCTGTGAGGCCTCCTTAAATACCTGTGCTCCCAAGGCATTATGGGATCCCTTGGAACTCCAGGGGATGAGCCCTCTGGTGGCTGTACAGAGTAAATACAATGAAAACATATATAATAATCGCGAGGTCAGTGAATATGTAGACCAAGGAGGCAGTGGAGGTGCGCAGTGGTGGCAAACTCTAAAAGGGACCAGGTCGATATTTGCCGGTAAAGCTGGTTGAGGGGATCAGTGAAGCTGAAACCAGCCACACAGACTGCAGCAATCATTTCTGATCTGCTGCATTCCTCCAGTCCCCACATCAACCTCACCCTGGCGCAGTTGGGATGCTTTCTCAGGTTGGATCAAATTGTAAACATGGAAAATTGTTCCACTTCATACCGCTCACATCATTCCACAAGAATGTCAAACATTACAGACAATAAAGGATACAATTGAGTTGTTGATAGAGCAGGAAAATACAGCACAGGTCCCGTGAAGGACGGAGGGGGGGCACTCAATGAGGGGGGAGCAGTGAGGGGGGGGGCACAGTGAGGGGGGGACAGTAAGGGGGGGCACAGTGAGGGGGGGCACAGGGAGGGGGGGGCACAGTGAGGGGGGGCACAGGGAAGGGGGGCACAGGGAGCGGGGCACAATGAGGGGGGGGCACAGTGAGGGGGGCACAGGGAGGGGGGCACAATGAGGGGAGGGCACAGTGAGGGGGGGCACAGTGAGTGGGGGGCACAGTGAGGGGGGCACAGTGAAGCAGATTATCTGGTCATTATCACATTGCTGTTTGTGGGAGCTTGCTGTGCGCAAATTGGCTGCCGCATTTCCCACATTACAACAGTGACTACACTCCAAAATGTACTCCATTGGCTGTAAACGTCTAGTGGTCGTGAAAGGCGCTATATAAATGCAAGTCTTTCTTTTTTTTATACAGTATTTCTTGCTAAGCTATTTAAGTGAAATAAGAGTATCTCTCGACATTCTATTGCTCAGAATTATTTCCTTTGGGTCCCCCGGTATTTACACAGCTGAGGCGATGGCGTCCAATATCACTTTGGAACATATATCTTTCATCTTCTAAGTTCAGTTCAGATGCCAAGCAGGAACTATTTATAAGATGCAAAGCCTAGCGCTGCCCTGCATGGCTCTCAGTCGGAATCCTGTTGCTCCAGACTGTGCTGGAAAGCCGAGTTGTGTTTTAAGCTGAGGAACTTTCCCAACAGGGAATTGGATTTAGGTTTGTTTTTTACTGTTGATGGGCCTCAGTCTTGTCTACTGAAAAAATAAATTTTTTCCTTGGAAAAATACTTAAAGGGAAACTGTAGCTGTTTTATCTAGATGTCTGATCAGTTGACCTATATTACATATTACGGGGCCCAGAAGAGGCGAGGGCCCAGGGGCAGCACGGGCCAGCCCACACTGCGATATCTGCGCACACTAGGTCCGTGCAGCAGAGCAGGTCTCCAGTCGTCCTGGTTAACCCTTGCCACTGGACCAATACCTAGCTCTGTCAAACCCATGTGGTGGCTGGTGTGCAATGGCCACCTCACGTGAAAAAAATCCACGCACAGGCATCTTCCACCCTTCAATTGGAGTTCAAGACTGGAATATTAGGTCCTTCATTGAAACATCTGTGAACCCATGTGGAAGCAAGTCATCTTCGTTCTCGGGACCGCCTATGATGATGATTACATAAGAACCTAAGAAATAACAACATAAGAATTAGGAGCAGGAGTCGGCCATTTGGCCCCTCGAGCCTGCTCTGCCATTCAGTGAGATAATGGCTGATCTTTTACCTCAACTATACTTTCCTGCCCGATCCCCATATCCCTTGATTCCCTTAATATCCAAAAAGCTAGCGATCTCTGTCTTGAATATACTCAAAGACTGAGCCTCCACAGCCCCCTGGGGTAGAGAATTTCAAAGATTCACCACCCTCTGAGTGAAGAAATTTCTTCTCATCTCAGTCCTAAATGGCCGACCCCTTATTCTGTGGCCCGGTCCTAGGCTCCCCAGCCAGGAGGAAACATCCTCCCTGCATCTACCCTGTCAAGCCCTGTAAGAATTTTGCAGGTTTCAAGGAGATCACCTCTCATTCTTCTTAACTCGAGAGAATAGGAGCAGGAGTAGGCCATTCAGCCCCTCGATCAATAAGATCATGTCTGATCTTTGACCTCAACTCCATGTTCCCACCCTATCCCTATATCCCTTGATTCCCCTAGTGTCCAAATATATATCGATCTCATTCTTGAATACACTCAATGATTCAGCATCCACAAAGTTCCAAAGATTCACCAGCCTTTGATTTTAACCAGGCGCCAGGAGAAGAGTTCAAAATTGGCCCCCAATAATTCAACGACGGAATGCTGTACTTCTCGAATGACCGGTTCTGCCCACCTCACACTACCACCAGTCATAAATCCCACTGGGCATCATTTACATATTTACAGTTATTCACCACTGTGGCTTGGGAGAAAAAGAAAGATTTGCATTTATATGGCGCCTTTCATGGCCACCGGATGTCTCAAAGCACTTTACAGCCAATGAAGTACTTTTGGAGTGTAGTCACTGTTGTAATGTGGGAAACGCAGCAGCCAATTTGCTCCCACAAACAGTAATGTGATCATGAGCAGATAATCTATTTTCATTTTGTTGATTGAGAGATAATTATTAGCCAGGACACTGGGGATAACTCCCTTGCTCTTCTTCGAAATAGTGCCGTGGGATCTTTTACATCCACCTGAGAGCACAGACAGGGCCTTGGTTTAACATCTCATCTGAAAGACGGCACTTCCGAAAGTGCAGCATTCCTTCAGCATTGCACTGGGAGTGCCAGCCTAGATTTATGTGCTCAAGTCCCTGGAGTGGGACTTGAACCCACAACCTTCTGACTGAGAGGTGAGAGTGCTACCCACTGAGCCACAGCGGACACATGAGGGAGAACAAAATAGAAGGTTATGCTGATGGGGTGAGATGGGGTAGGGTGGGAGGAGGTTGGTGTGGAGCATAAACACCGGCACGGACCAGTTGGGCCGAATGGCCTGCTTTGGTGCCGTACGTTCTATGTAATTCTATCTTGCCAATCCCGATGTACCTGTTTTCTTTCTCTTGTTCTGTGCTAGGCTTCTAGTTGGTGCACCGTGGGCTGGCGTTGGAAAGAAGAAGACCGGTGATGTGTACCGGTGCCCGGTGAAAAACCAGACAAGCTATGGATGTGGGAAACTTAACCTAGGTATTGTATATTTTGTTATGTCACTGATTCTTGTAAAGCAACCGATTTTTGTTGGAAAAAAAATCCCTCCTCAGAATGAATGTCCTGGGAAATTTGCACAGTTCCAATTATAGATCACTGAGCCACCCAAAGGGAGGAGGAATGTCAGTGCGCAGGGGTTACATGTAGAAGATGCTCACTCCTAGCTCCAGTAACATGAGATGGTTTCCCCCCCCAATGGGATCATGTGCACTGCACTGTGTGGTACAGGGTTGAATCTCCCTTATCCAGAACTCCCTTATCTGGAACCACCCCTCATCCAGAACCATTCCTGGCCACAAGGTGGCGCATGCGCAGAACTCCGACATGAACAAATTGAAATCCTTCCTCGCTGCCGACTCCCGCAATCGCTGGCCTGACCCCGTGATCCACCCCCCACCCCATGATCTCTCTGCCGCACACCCAGCCCCAAGCCAGCCAGCCCCGATATCCCCTTGCTCAGTACCTGTACCATCCAATTTAATGTGACCACCCCTCGTCCGGAAAAATCCCTTAGCCAGAACAGGCCAGGTCCCAGGGGTTCTGGATAAGGGAGGTTCAACCTGTACTAAACTACCTAAAGATCCCAGATACAATTCTTTGTCCATGCTGCGAAGATGTTATAAAAGGTCTCGGTGCCCCATAGGCCACAGAGGAGGCGGAAATAGCCAGACATCTGGCTCATGAGCACCCGTCCAGTTACCCTCTGCCAAAAAGTACAGTTGGCGAGGGCAGGAATAGGCTGGAATAAAAAGCTGGTGTCTGTAATGGCCTCCATTGAACTAACTGATTGTCGTTAAAAACCCATCTGGTTCACTAATGTCCTTTAGGGAAGGAAATCTGCTGTCCTTACCCGGTCTGGCCTATATGTGACTCCAGACCTACAGCAATGTGGTTGACTCTTAACTGCCCTCTGAAGTGGCCCAGCGAGATACTCAGTTGTATTCAAGATGGCAGCTCACCACCACCTTCTTGAGAACGATTAGGGGATGGGCAATAAATGCCGGCCTTGCCAGCGACGCCCATTTCCTGTTAATGAACTTTGAAAAAGGCTCTGCCGTCCACATTCGAACAGCCTGTCAACAGTGCTATCTAGGTGGTGAAGAATGGTCGTTTGGGTGGGTTATTTCTAACATGAGATCAATCGGCTGAAAAATACATGTTAGTTTCACAAAGCATGCATGATAAAGCATATTTATTGCATTTCCCAGAAATAATATCAGAATAATACTAAACAAAAATGGTTTTAAAACGTTATAATTATTTGGTTCAAAAACAAATTAAACTGTTATTTAAATTTAAATTAATATTCGAGCCAGTATTTTTTACATTTTTTCCTGGGATGTGGGTGTCGCTGGCAAGGCCCAGCATTTATTGTCCATCCCTAGTTGCCCCTTGAGAAGGTGGTGGTGAGCCGCCTTCTTGAACCGCTGCAGTCCGTGTGTTGAAGGTGCTCCCACAGTGCTGTTAGGGAGGGAGTTCCAGGATTGTGACCCAGCGACGATGAAGGAACGGCCGATATATTTCCAAGTCAGGATGCTGTGTGACTTGGAGGGGAACTTGGAGGTGATGGTGTTCCCATGCGCCTGCTGCCCTTGTCCTTCTAGGTGGTAGAGGTTGTGGGTTTGGGAGGTGCTGCCGAAGGAGCCTTGGCGAGTTGTTGCAGTGCATCTTGTAGATGGTACACACTGCAGCCACGGTGCACCGGTGGTGGAAGGAGTGAATGTTTAACCATATCCCTGGATGAGAGAGTGGGGAGAAAATTGTAATTAAAAAGAGGCTTGGGACAATATCCGTTTAAAGCAGAGTTCTGCTGGCTTCAGGTTTATCTAATCTACTGCCATTTTATTCATACAAGGAAGAGTATCCCTCCCTTTTGTGTCGGAGCATAAAGACAATATGCGGCTTGGAATGACGTTGACCAGTAACCCTGAGGACCACTCCTTTGTGGTAAGGAACAGCTATCGTTTATTTTAAAATGTTGTTATAAGGAAAGAAAGGTACTTGCATTGATATCGTCCCTTCCACATATTTCAAAAGAACTTCAGTGGCTGTAAAGCGCTTTGGGACGTCCGGTGGTCATGAAAGGCGCTATATAAATACAAGCTTTTCTTTTACTCAGGTTGTGCCAACAAGCAACTTTTGAAGTGTAGTCACTGTTGTAATGTGGGAAACGCAGCAGCCAATTTACGCACAGCAAACTCCCACAAACAGCAATGTGATAATGACCAGATAATCTGGTTTTAGTGACATTGGTTCAGAGATAAATATAGGCCAGAACACCAGGGATATCTCTCCTGCCCTTCTTCACAATAGTACCATGGGATCTTTTACGTCCACCTGCGAGGGCAGATGAGGCCGCGGTTTAACGTCTTATCCGAAAGACGGCACCTCGACAGTGCAGCGCTCCCTCAGCACTGCACTGGGAGTTTCAGCCTAGATTATGTGCTCAAGTCTCTGGAGTGGGACTTGAACCCACGACCTTCTCTGAGACAAGCAAAAATCTCTGAGACAAGCTATAAGTAGTTGCACTCACAAATAAAATTTGAATGTGCTCATCTACAGCATCCATTAATAACGCTTTTAAGGACAAAATAAATCTGTGACTGTGGTATTCATGAATATCTTGTGTTACATCAGTAATTACATTATGTGGTAAATTTTGATTCAGCATTCCCAGAACAGAGCTTCCTGCAATAACAGTGGATATGGGGATTAGATCCCAGAGGTCACCACACCCAATCTCGGCCTACACAATTTCCCATCCATTAATTTTATTACTACAAGAAATCCATGGTACACTGAGCCTGCTCTTTATCAATCTCATCTGTCGATAGGAGCCATCCAGTTGTTGGTTGGTGTTGGGTAGAGCTCCTTTTATAGCATAGCTTCCAGACTAAACAAATGGAACTAAATCAGTGTCGTGCAATTAATGTAACTAAGTAATGGGACCGGGGAACAGGAGAGGGAACACAATGGATTAATCAGCCAATTACAGTGGCAGCAGAGCTGGGCGTCATGGGAACAAAGAATCTCGTAAGAATCAGCTGGGTATTGAATCATTTGGGTTGCTGGCCCCAATTCAACCACTACACGTGGCGAGGGCTGTAATTGACCAGAGCTAGGCGCCGATCCTGTCCCCGCCCAATATCCACATGGTTTCCAGTCGGGGCCGCCATCCTCTGGATGAGACCTTCAGCCAAGGACCTGTCGACCTGTTCGGGTGGATGCCAGGGATTCCAAGGTACCACTCAAAGAGTAGGGAGTTGTCCCGATGAGCTGACCAACATCCAACTCTCAATCAACACCACCGGGGGGAAAAAAATGTGTTCAATCCGTCGCCCATTTTGTTGATGTTTGTGGGACTTGCTGCAGCAAAAACATCAAAGGACACTGTACCTGAAAATTCCCGCGACAGATCCCAGCGTGATGGTGCGGGGCGGGTGAGAGCGAGTCTCTCCCAAGTGTAATTTCCACTGAAGCCTTCGGGAGAGATGTAGAGCAGGCTGCTGCCTCGCTGCTGTCACCCATTTAACACTATCGCACAAAGCCAAGATCCACCTTGGTGTGTGAGGGGGCTCGACAAGGTAGATGCAGAGAGGATGTTTCCCCTCGTGGGGGAATCTCGAACTAGGGGGCATAGTTTCAGGATAAGGGGTTGCCCATTTAAAATGATGAGGAGGAATTTCTTCTCTCAGAGGGTATTGGTGAGGCCACACCTGGAGTACTGTGTACAGTTTTGGTCTCCGTGTTTAAGAAAGGATATACTTGCATTGGAAGCTGTTCAGAGAAGTTTCACTAGGTTGATTCCGGAGATGAGGGGGCTGACTTATGAAGATAGGTTGAGTAGGTTGGGCCTATACTCATTGGAGTTCAGAAGAATGAGAGGTGATCTTATTGAAACACATAAGATAATGAGGGGGCTCGACAAGGTGGATGCAGAGAGGATATTTCCACTCATAGGGGGAACTAAAACTAGGGGGCATAGTCTTAGAATAAGGGGCCACCCATTTAAAACTGAGATGAGGAGGAATTTCTTCTCTGAGGGTTGTAAATCTGTGGAATTCTCTGCCCCAGAGAGCTGTGGAGGCTGGGTCACTGAATATATTTAAAGCGGAGATAGACAGATTTTTGAACGATAAGGGAGTCCAGGGTTATGGGGATCGGACAGTGAAGTGGAGCTGAGTCCATGATCAGATCAGCCATGATCTTATTGAATGGCGGAGCTGACTCGAGGGGCTGAATGGCCGACTCCTGCTCCTATTTCTTATGTTATGTAAAATCCCAAGCTGAAATTTCCCTTCCCTGGCCCAAAGCAGATTGAAGCCAAATGCAACAGCTCGAAGTATAGCGCTGGCTCGGACACCCTCTAGCTCAGCAGGGACTGGAGGTTGAGCGTGGGACCTTGGTAGGTCTGTGCCTCACTGCCACCCTGGCTGTTGCCTTTACCAACAGGCATACCAACAGCAGTTAAGAATTCATTTTCCACCTTCCAATTGACTTCAGTGCAGGCTATTTCTTTCCACCCACTTCTGTTGTTTTTCTTGCCGAATATTTATTTAAATTGCCTGGGTTCCTGATTCTGACAGAGCGTGGCAGTTGAACTAACATCATCTGATGCTGCTGTTAACTCAAGGTACTTCAGCCATGTGTGTTCAGCCGTGTGTGTGTGTTAGTTCAGTTGACTAGAGAAGCTGGGATTGTTCTCCATTTGGCAGAGAAGGTTAAAAGATAGACTTGGATTTATATAGCGCCTTTCATGACCACTGGACTTCTCAAAGCACTTTACAGCCAATGAAGTACTTTTGAAGTGTAGTCACTGTTGTAATGTAGGAAACACGGCAGCCAGTTTGTGCACAGCAAGCTCCCACAAACAGCAATGTGATAATGACGAGATAATCTTTTTTTTTGTTGTGTGGATTGAGTGATAAATATTGGCCAAGGACACCAGGGATAACTCACCTGCTCTTCCTCGAAATAGTGCCAAGGGATCCTTTACATCCACATGAGAGAGCAGACGAGGCCTCGGTTTAACTTCTCATCTTAAAGACGGCTCCTCTGACAGTGCAGCACTCCCTCAGCACTGCACTGGGAGTGTCCGCCTAGATTTTTGGTGCTCAAGTCTCTGGAGTGGGACTTGAACCCTCAATCTTCTGACCCAGAGGCGCATGTGCTGCCCACTGAGCCCCAGCTGACATTAGACACATAAGAACATAAGAAATAGGAACAAGAGTAGGCCATACTGCTCCTCGAGCCTGCTCCACCATTCAATAAGATAATGGCTGATCTGATCATGGACTCAGCTCCACTTCCCCGTCCGCTCCCCATAACGCCTTATCCCCTTATAGTTTCAGAAACTGTCTATTTCTGTCTTAAATTTATTCAATGTCCCAGCTTCCACAGCTCTCTGAGGCAGCGAATTCCACAGATTTACAACCCTCTGAGAGAAGAAATTTCTCCTCATCTCTGTTTTAAATGGGCGGTCCCTTATTCGAAGATCATGCCCTCTAGTTCTAGTCTCCTCCATCAGTGGAAACATCCTCTCTGCATTCACCTTGTCAAGCCCCCTCATAATCTTATATGTTTCGATAAGATCACTTCTCATTCTTCTGAATTCCAATGAGTAGAGGCCCAACCTACTCAACCTTTTCTCATAAGTCAACCCCCTCATCCCCGGAATCAACCTAGTGAACCTTCTCTGAACTGCCTCCAAAGCAAGTATATCCTTTCATAAATATGGAAAGCAAAACTGCACGCAGTATTCCAGGTGTGGCCTCATCAATACTTTATATAGCTGTATCAAGACTTCCCTACTTTTATGCTCCATCCCCTTTGCAATAAAGGCCAAGATACCATTGGCCTTCCTGATCACTTGCTGTACCTGCATACTCTCCTTTTGTGTTTCATGCACAAGTTCCCCCAGTTCCCGCTGTACTGCGACACTTTGCAATCTTTCTCTATTTAAATAATATCTTGCCCTTTGATTTTTTTTCTGCCAAAGTGCATGACCTCACACTTTCCAACATTATACTCCATCTGCCAAATTTTTGCCCACTCACTTAGCCTGTCTATGTCCTTTTGCAGATTTTTTGTGTCCTCCTCACACATTGCTTTTCCTCCCATCTTTGTATCATCAGCAAACTTGGCTACGTTACATGGTCCCTTCTTCCAAGTTGCTAATATAGATTGTAAATAGTTGGGGTCCCAGCACTGATCCCTGCGGCACCCCACTAGTTACTGATTGCCAACCCGAGAATGAACCATTTATCCTGACTTTCTGTTCTCTGTTAGCTAGCCAATCCTCTATCCATGCTATTATATTACCCCCAACCCTGTGAACTTTTATCTCATGCCGTAACCTTTTATGTGGAGATTTAATAGAGGTGTTCAAAATTATGAGGGGTTTTGATAGAGTAAATAAGGAGAAACTGTTTCCACCGGCAGCGAGGTCAGTAACCAAAGGACACAGATTTAAGATAATGGGCAAAAGAACCAGGCGGCTGATATGAAGACATTTATTTACGCAGCGAGTTGTTGTGATCTGGAACGCGCTGCCTGAAAGGGTGGTGGAAGCACATTCGATAGCGATCTTCCAAAGGAAATTAGATATCGGCTTGAAAAGGAAAATTTTGCAAGGTTATGGGGAAAGAGCAGGGGCGTGAGACTAATTGGATCAATCTTTCGAAGAGCCGCACAGGCACAATGGGCCGAATAAAATGACGGGCCAGGAAATTCCTCCCAGCTGACCCCACTCTGCCAGTCATCATCATAGGCAGTCCCTCGTATTGAGGATGACTTGCTTCCACGTCAAAAAGGTATGAGTTCACAGGTGTTTCAATGAAGGACCTAATATTCCAGGTCCGAACTACATCCTGAAGGGTGGAAGATGCCTGTGCGTGGATTTTTTAAACATGTGGTGACCGTTGCACACCAGTCACCACACGGGCCCGACAGAGCTAGGTCTTGATCCAGTGGCAAGGATTAACCAAGACGACTGGAGACCAGCTCTGCTGCACGGACCTAGTGCGCACACATATATCGCAGTGTGGGCTGGCCCGTGCTGCCCCTGGGCCCTCGCCTCTCATAGAAACATAGAAACATAGAAAATAGGTGCAGGAGTAGGCCATTCGGCCCTTCTAGCCTGCACCGCCATTCAATGAGTTCATGGCTGAACATGCAACTTCAGTACCCCCTTCCTGCTTTCTCGCCATACCCCTTGATCCCCCTAGTAGTAAGGACTTCATCTAACACCCTTTTGAATATATTTAGTGAATTGGCCTCAACAACTTTCTGTGGTAGAGAATTCCACAGGTTCACCACTCTCTGGGTGAAGAAGTTTCTCCTCATCTCGGTCCTAAATGGCTTACCCCTTATCCTTAGACTGTGACCTCTGGTTCTGGACTTCCCCAACATTGGAAACATTCTTCCTGCATCTAACCTGTCTAAACCCGTCAGAATTTTAAACATTTCTATGAGGTCCCCTCTCATTCTTCTGAACTCCAGTGAATACAAGCCCAGTTGATCCAGTCTTTCTTGATAGGTCAGTCCCACCATCCCGGGAATCAGTCTGGTGAACCTTCGCTGCACTCCCTCAATAGCAAGAATGTCCTTCCTCAAGTTAGGAGACCAAAACTGTACACAATATTCCAGGTGTGGCCTCACCAAGGCCCTGTACAACTGTAGAAACACCTCCCTGCCCCTGTACTCAAATCCCCTCGCTATGAAGGCCAACATGCCATTTGCTTTCTTAACCTCCTGCTGTACCTGCATGCCAACCTTCAATGACTGATGTACCATGACACCCAGGTCTCATTGCACCTCCCCTTTTCCTAATCTGTCACCATTCAGATAATAGTCTGTCTCTCTGTTTTTACCACCAAAGTGGATAACCTCACATTTATCCACATTATACTTCATCTGCCATGCATTTGCCCACTCACCTAACCTATCCAAGTCACTCTGCAGCCTCATAGCATCCTCCTCGCAGCTCACACTGCCACCCAACTTAGTGTCATCCGCAAATTTGGAGATACTACATTTAATCCCCTCGTCTAAATCATTAATGTACAGTGTAAACAGCTGGGGCCCCAGCACAGAACCTTGCGGTACCCCACTAATCACTGCCTGCCATTCTGAAAAGTACCCATTTAATCCTACTCTTTGCTTCCTGTCTGCCAACCAGTTCTCAATCCACGTCAGCACACTACCCCCAATCCCATGTGCTTTAACTTTGCACATTAATCCCTTGTGTGGGACTTTGTCGAAAGCCTTCTGAAAGTCCAAATATACCACATCATCTGGTTCTCCCTTGACCACTCTACTGGAAACATCCTCAAAAAATTCCAGAAGATTTGTCAAGCATGATTTCCCTTTCACAAATCCATGCTGATTTGGACTTATCATGTCACCTCTTTCCAAATGTGCTGCTATGACATCCTTAATAATTGATTCCATCATTTTACCCACTACTGAGGTCAGGCTGACCGGTCTATAATTCCCTGTTTTCTCTCTCCCTCCTTTTTTAAAAAGTGGGGTTATATTGGCTACCCTCCACTCCATAGGAACTGATCCAGAGTCAATGGAATGTTGGAAAATGACTGTCAATGCATCCGCTATTTCCAAGGCCACCTCCTTAAGTACTCTGGGATGCAGTCCATCAGGCCCTGGGGATTTATCGGCCTTCAATCCCATCAATTTCCCCAACACAATTTCCCGACTAATAAGGATTTCCCTCAGTTCCTCCTCCTTACTAGACCCTCTGACCCCTTTTATATCCGGAAGGTTGTTTGTTTCCTCCTTAGTGAATACCGAACCAAAGTACTTGTTCAATTGGTCTGCCATTTCTTTGTCCCCCGTTATGACTTCCCCTGATTCTGACTGCAGGGGACCTACGTTTGTCTTTACTAACCTTTTTCTCTTTACATATCTATCGAAACTTTTGCAATCCGTCTTAATGTTCCCTGCAAGCTTCTTCTCGTACTCCTGGGCCCCAATCACATCGCTCCGCAATCTCTCGCCGCTCCTGCGCCCCAACCTCGCCGCTCATGCCGGACCTGCCCACGCTCCAATCAGCGACCTGGATTATGGTGACATCCAATCCAGTCACCTTCTTCACAGCTATCGCTCTCTTGCACCAGCATACGCTGTACCTTGAAGTGGTGTGCCTCCGCACTGCTCCTCTTTCAAGGGGCCGACCTGCTGCTGATGGCCCTCGCAGGTTGGGGCCGCCATGCTGAATTACTGCCGGTATTACTTCACTGGCAGCGGAAACCCAGTTCCGACAAAGTAACGGCGGCTGAGAGGGAGCGGAAGAGGGCTCCGAGGAATTATCCGGCCATACTGACGGAGGAGGAAATGAGAAGCAGGGCCAGATATGTGAATGCTGCACAGTGCCCTGAGCCTTTGCGTATTTACACAAGGGCTGGACTCCAATGAGGCCCTGCGCTGATGAACTATTCTACAGATCTGGGTGGGAGCTAGGGTGGGTAGACCTCGGCCTCATGTAACCCTGCAGATTAAAAGGAGTCCAAGTGACTCTCACGCTCAGCGACAGTCTCATAAGAGAGATTGCAATCTCCAGACCTCCCTCCTGGGGATCGCAATCTCCTGTATCCAAACCAGAATTGTTCTTGTTTTTCTTCTCCCTCGAGAGCAAGAGAAAATAAGGAAAGGCACTGGAGTTGGGTCGATCCCAGCAATCAAATAGTGAAAGCCCTTCATTAAAACCACAGGTCATAAACCCAATTAGACACACATCGATATTACAATGTGACTGTTATTCATGTTCTGTTGTTCTGATGGGCATGTCTGTTTATTTTGAATGCATTGTGTGGTTATTGTCCTAGTGGCGCCCAAAGGCACTTATTATACAAATTTATGTTCCCGTTTGGTGATATGACTGTGACTTAGTGGCTCAGTGGGTCGCACACTCACCTCTTAATCAGAGGGTTGTGGGTTCATAGAAACATAGAAACATAGAAAATAGGTGCAGAAGTAGGCCATTCGGCCCTTCGAGCCTGCACCACCATTCGATAAGATCATAGCTGATCATCATCTCAGTACCCCTTTCCTGCTTTCTCTCCATACCCCTTGATCCCTTTAGCCATAAGGGCCACATCTAACTCCCTCTTGAATATATCCAACGAACTGGCATCAACAACTCTCTGCGGTAGGGAATTCCACAAGTTAACAACTCTCTGAGTGAAGAAGTTTCTCCTCATCTCAGTCCTAAATGGCTTACCCCTTATCCTTAGACTGTGTCCCTTGGTTCCGGACTTCCCCAACATCGGGAACATTCTTCCTGCATCTAACCTGTCTAGTCCCGTCAGAATTTTATATGTTTCTATGAGATCCCCTCTCATTCTTCTAAACTCCAATGAATAAAGGCCCAGTTGATCCAGTCTCTCCTCTTATGACAGTCCTGCCATCCCAGGAATCAGTCTGGTGAACCTTCACTGCACTCCTTCAATAGCAAGAACATCCTTCCTCAGGTTAGGAGACCAAAACTGTACACAATATTCCAGATGCGGCCTCACCAAGCCCTGTTCAACTGCAGTTCGACCTCCCTACTCCTATACTCAAAACCCCTAGCTATGAAGGCCAACATGCCATTTGCCTTCTTCACCGCCTGCTGTACCTGCATGCCAACTTTCAATGACTAATGTACCATGACACCCAGGTCTCGTTGCACCTCCCCTTTTCCTAATCTGCCGCCATTCAGATAATATTCTGCCTTCGTGTTTTTTCCCCCAACGTGGATAACCTCACATTTATCCACATTATACTGCATCTGTCATGCATTTGCCCACTCACCTAACCTGTCCAAGTCACCCTGCAGCCTCTTAGCGTCCTCCGCGCAGCTCACAACGCCACCCAGTTTAGTGTCAATTTATATGTCTCTTCCTTGGATTTAACACTATCCTTAATTTCCTTTGTTAGCCACGGTTGAACCACCTTCCCCATTTTATTTTTACTCCAGACAGGCATATACAATTGTTAAAGTTCATCCATGTGATCTTTAAATGTTTACCATTGCCTAGCCACCGTCAACACTTTATGTATCACTCGCTAGTCTATTCTAGCCAATTCACGTCTCATACCAACGAAGTTACCTTTCCTAAAGTGCGGGAACCTAGTCTCTGAATTAACTGTGTCACTCTCCATCTTAATAAAGAATTTTATCATATTATGGTCACTCTTCCCCAAGGGGCCTCGTACAACAAGATTGCGAATTAGTCCTTTCTCATTACACATCACCCAGTCTCGGATGGCCAGTCCTCTAGTTGTTTCCTTAACATATTGGTCCAGAAAACCATCCCTAATACACTCAAGGAAATCCTCCTCCATCATATTGCTCCCAATTTGGTTCACCCAATCTATATGTAGATTAAAGTCGCCCATGATAACTGCTGTAGCTTTATTGCACGCATCCCTAATTTCTTGTTTGATGCTGTCCCCAACCTCACTACTACTGTTTGGTGGTCTGTACACAACTCCCACTAGCGTTTTCTGCCCTTTGGTATTCCGCCGCTCTACCCATACAGATTCCACATCATCCAAGCTAATGTCCTTCCTTACTATTGCGTTAATTTCCTCTTTAACCAGCAACGCTACCCCACCTCCTTTTCCTTTCTGTCTATCCTTCCTGAATGTTGACTACTCCTGGATGTTGAGTTCCCAGCCTTGGTCACCCTGGAGCCATGTCTCCGTGATGCCAATTATATCATAGTTGTTAATAGCTGCCTGCGCAGTTAATTCGTCCACCTTATTACGAATACTCCTCGCATTGAGGCACAGAGCCTTCAGGCTTGTATTTTTAACACCCTTTGCCCCTTTAGAATTTTGCTGTAATGTGGCCCTTTTTGCTTTTTGCCTTGGGTTTCTCTGCCCTCCACTTTTACTTTTCTTCTTTCCATCTTTTGCTTCTGCCCCCATTCTACTTCCCTCTGTCTCCCTGCATAGGTTCCCATCCCCCTGCCATGTTAGTTTAACTCCTCCCCAACAGCACTATCAAACACTCCCCCTAGGACATTGGTTCCAGTCCTGCCCAGGTGCAGACCATTCGGTTTGTACTGGTCCCACCTCCCCTAGAACCAGTTCCAATGTCCCAGGAATTTAAATCCCTCCCTTCTGCACCAGTCCTCAAGCCACGTATTCATCTGAGCTTGCCTTCGATTCCTACTCTGACTAGCACATGGCACTGGTAGTAATCCTGAGATTACTACCTTTGAGGTCCTACTTTTTAATTTAACTCCTAGCTCTCTAAATTCAGCTTGTAAGACCTCATCACATTTTTTACCTATATCACTGGTACCAATATGCACCACAACAACTGGCTGTTCACCCTCCCTTTTCAAAATGTCCTGCACCCGCTCCGAGCCATCCTTGGTCCTTGCACCAGGGAGGGAACATACCATCCTGGAGTCTCGATTGCCGCCGCAGAAACATCTATCTGTTCCCCTTACAATCGAATCCCCTATCACTATAGCTCTCCCACTCTTTTTCCTCCCCTCCTGTGCAGCAGAGCCACCCATGGTTCCATGAACTTGGCTGCTGCTACCTTCCCCTGATGAGTCATCCCCCTCAACAGTACCCAAAGCAGTGTATCTGTTTTGCAGGGGGATGACCGCAGGGAACCCCTGCACTACCTTCCTTCCACTGCTCTTCCTGTTGGTCACCCATCCCCTATCTGGCTGTGTACTCTTTACCCGCAGTGTGGCCAACTCACTAAATGTGCTATTCATGTCATTCTCAGCATCATGGATGCTCCAGAGTAAATCCACCCACAGCTCCAGTGCCGCAATGCGGTCTGTCAGGTGCTGCAGGTGGATACACTTCCCGCACATGTAGTCGTTCCAGCGTCCCTGAGTTTCCACATAGCATAGGAGGAGCATAACATGTGACCGAGCTCTCCTGCCATGACTTAACCCCTAGATTAACCCCTAGTTCAAGTCCTACTCCAGGGACTTGCACACAAAAGTCTAGGCTGACACTCCCAGTGGAGTACTGAGGTTGTGCTGCACTGTCGGAGGTGCCCTGGGCCAATATTTATTCCTCAATCAACATTACAGAAATGGATTATCTGGTCATTATCACATTGCTGTTTGTGGGAGCTTGCTGTGCACAAATCGGCTGCCGCGTTTCTCACATTACAACAGTGACTGCACTACAAAAGTACTTCAATGGCTGTAAAGTGCTTTGGGCCATATAAATGCAATTTTTCTTACTTTAGTGTCACCCCTACATATCAAATCAAAAAAAAGGCTTAAACCGAAGAGATAATTCCAACATTTTTTTATTAGTTCCTGGAATGTGGGCGTCGCTGGTAAGGCCGGCATTTATTGCCCATCCCTGATTGCCCTTGAGAAGGTGGTGGTGAGCCGTCTTCTTGAACCGCTGCAGTCCGTGTGGTGAAGGAACTCCCACAGCGCTGTTAGGGAGGGAGTTCCAACTTGTATTTATACAGCGCCTTTAACACAGTAAAACGTTCCAAGGTACTTCACAGGAGCGATTATCAAACAAAATTTGACACTGAGCCTCATAAGGAGATATTAGGACAGATGACCAAAAGCTTGGTCAAAGAGGTGGGTTTTAAGGAGCGCCTTAAAGGAGGAGAGAGTGGTGGAGAGGTGGAGAGATTTAGGGAGGGAATTCCAGAGCTTAGGGTCCAGGCAGCTGATGGCACGGCCATCAATAGTTGAGCGATTAAAATAGGGGAGGCACAAGAGGCCGGAATTGGAGTAGCAACAGTAGCACTTGGCTTATTCCAGGTGCATCAATATCCCTTGCAGCAAATCCAATGTCGAATAACCGCAGTCTCGTAGCGGTTAGCAGGGAATGAGGCATCTTGTAAAAAAGGTTTACTAAGTGTCAGAATTCCAAACACGAGTGCTCATTTTTTCCCTTCGCTTCCTGCTTTCTCCACAGACCTGCGGGCCGCTCTGGTCCCATGAGTGCGGAAACTCTTACTACAGCACCGGGATCTGCTGCAAGATCAGCTCCAACTTCAAGAGTGCCCGCGCCTTCGCACCCGCCATCCAGCGTACGCCAGCGTTCCTCTGTTGCTTTCAATCCGCACGCGGGCTTAAGTAGTTAAAGGAACACGGCTTTCCTGCCAGTGTCGCATAATCTGCTTGCAGTCGCAGGGACTAATGCATAGACGCTCGCGTAATAGAGCTCCCCCTAGTGGACTACTGCTCCACCGAGTGGACTGCTGCGGTAATGCAACTACTGATGTAAATAATTAAAAAGGTCATGGTAAAAGATCACATGATGACAGTTTTTATGTTAAGGACATAAGAACATAGGAAATAGGAGCAGGAGAAGGCCATCTAGCCCCTCGAGCCTGCTCCGCCATTCAATAAGAGCATGGCTGATCTGATCCTGGACTCAGCTCCACTTCCCTGCCCGCTCCCCATAACCCTTCACTCTCTTATCGCTCAAAAATCTGTCTATCTCCACCTTAAATATATTCAATGACCCAGCCTCCACAGCTCTCTGGGGCAGAGAGTTCCACAGATTTACAACCCTCTGAAAGAAAAAAATTCCTCCTCATTTCAGCTCTAAATGGGCGACCCCTTATTCTGAAACTATGCCCCCTAGTTCTAGATTCCCCCACGAGGGGAAACATCCTCCTGCCTCTATCTTGTCGAGCACCCTCAGAATCTTATACGTTTCAATAAGATCACCTCTCATTTTTCTAAACGTCAATGTGTATCGGCCCAACCTTCTCAAACTTTCTTCATAAGACAACCCCTTCATCTCAGGAATCTACCTCGTGAACCTTCTCTGAACTGCTTCCAATGCAAGTATATCCTTCCTTAAATCATCATCATCATCATAGGCAGTCCCTCGGAATCAAGGAAGACTTGCTTCCACTCCTGAAGTGAGTTCTTTGGTGGTTTAACAGTCGAGAGCCACAGACTCGGTTACAGGTGGGACAGATAGTCGTTGAGGGTAAGGGAGGGTGGGACTGATTTGCCGCACGCTCCTTCCGCTGCCTGTGCTTGATTTCTGCATGCTCTCGGCGTTGAGACTCGAGGTGCTCAGCACCCTCTCGGATGCACTTCCTCCACTCAGGGCGGTTTTGGGCCAGGGACTCCCGGGTGCCAGTGGGGATGTCACACTTTATCAGGGAGGCTTTCAGAGTGTCCTTGTAGCATTTCCACTGCCCACCTTTGGCTTGTTTACCGTGAAGGAGCTCCGAGTAGAGCGCTTGCTTTGGGAGTCTCGTGTCTGGCATGCGAACTATGTGGTCTGCCAGGAGACCAAAACTGTACGCAGTGGGAGCCATTTTGTGTGTAGTGTGCTTCTTAATGATGTTGCAAGAGTAGATCACAACTCAGCTTGAAAAAAGCATGCCTGTAGGTCAGACATCTGATCAACCAACACACAAGCCATGGCATTCACTTTGACTTGCTTCTCTCCGTAGGTTGTGAGACGTACATGGACATTGTGATTGTTTTAGATGGCTCCAACAGTATTTATCCCTGGTACGAAGTCCAGAACTTTCTTATAAACATTCTGAAGAAATTTTTCATTGGACCCGGCCAGATACGGGTGAGCAGAAATTCGAGCACAGGACTTTGCTGCTCGTAGTTAATCCAGTGCGGAGTCGGACTCGTCAATAGAACGGGACGCGTCACTTGTGACGATGAGTAGCTCACAGGAATTAAGGACGTCGCCTTCGAGCAGGGAAGGTTAAGGGGAGATTTGATAGAGGGGTTTGAAATCAAGAAGGGTTTTGATAGAGTAAATAAGGAGAAAGTGTTTCCAGTGGCAGGAGGGTCAGGAACCAGAGGACACAGATTTAAGGTGATTGGCAAAAGAACCAGAGGCGACACGAAGAAAAGATTTGTTACGCAGCGAGTTGTTGTGATCGGGAACGCGCTGCCTGAAAGGGCGGTGGGAGCAGATTCAACTTTCAAAAGGGAATTGGTTAAATACTCGAAGGGGGAACATTTCCAGGGCTCTGGGGAAAGAGCAGGAGGGGGAGTAGAACTAATTGGATCGCTCTTTCAAAGAGCCAGCGCAGGATAGCTTCCTTCTGTGCTGTATCATTCTATATGATTCTATATGATTGGTGAATCTCCACAGCGGGGTATTGAGTCTAATGCACTTGGGGAGTTTGTGGTCTGATCTCCAACCCACGCTGTCTGTCTGTCTGTCTGTCTCTCTCTCTTTCTCTCTTTCTCTCTTTCATTCTCTCTTTCTTTCTTTCTTTCTTTCTCTCTTTCTTTCTTTCTTTTTCTTTCTCTTTCTTTCTTTCTTTCTTTCTTTCTTTCTTTCTTTCTTTCTTTCTCTCTATTCTCGGGTGTGCAGGTGTCGCTGGTAACGCTGGCATTTATTGGCCATCCCCTGGTTGCCCTTGAGAAGGTGGTGGTGAGCCGCTGCCTTCTTGAACCGCTTGCAGTCCGTGTGGTGAAGTCACTCCCACAATACTGCCCGATATTGTCCTCAGCACCACAGGAAAATCAGCCACGGTTTCTGCTTCCAATCACCGGCCAGTACTCCCCACCCACCCCCCCACCACTCCGAGAAAGTGTGCATATGTGGGTGTTGGATGAGGAGGATAGGATCACAATCAAATTGTCCATCGCCAACCACTCTCTGGGATCGCCCATAATGAGCACTTGGGCGAGATACAGTGAGGCTCCCAGACTTAACCCTGTGTCCGCCAACACTTTCAGGCAAGGAGGGGGAAAATTAAGGAAGAAAACCCACAATAACTGGCAGATTTTCAACCCATGAGTTTTAGTTAGATTTTAACCCAGGTCCCAAGGGTGCAAGGGCGGTACATTAAACTCATTGCAACACCTGGTTAGAAATATCACTGATTATAAACTTCACATTCTTCATTGAGATTAATAAGTTCAAGAAGGCACTTTACCATAAAGACCCCTTTTTTAATACTGAACCAATTTATAAAGATCAGATTTAACTTGAATAACTTTTAGTTTTGTAAATTCAAACAGAAAATGTCGGAAATACACAGCACATCAGTCCACGTTGTAATGTTATGCTTTAGGGTTCATTAAAAGTGGGATTTATTGATAAAGTAAAGGGGGTACTGGTAGCATGGTGGCTATGTTACTGGACTAGTAATCCAGAGGCCTGATGTTCAAATGTCACCATGGCAGCTGGGGAATTCGAATACAATTAATCTGGAATAAAAAGTTAATATCAGAATGGTGACCACGAAACAACCGGATTGTTGTAAAATGAATGTCCTTTAGGGAAGGAAATCTGCTGCCCTTACCCGGTCTGGCCTATATGTGACTCCAGACCCACAGCAATGTGGTTGACTCCTAACTGCCCTCTGAAATGGCCCAGCGAGACACTCAGTTGTACCAAACCGCTACGACAAAGTCAGCACTGTGGGAGCACCTTCTCCACACGGACTGCAGCGGTTCAAGAAGGCGGCTCACCACCACCTTCTCAAGGGGCAATTAGGGATGGGCAATAAATGCCGGCCTTGCCGGCAACGCCCACATCCCGTGAATGAATAAAAAAAGAAATAGGTTTATTAAGCAGGCTCGAGGGGCCGTGCGGCCTAACCCTGCTCCTATTTCTTAAGTTCTTATTTAAAACAACCTCACATACAGCAGCTTACTGCTTGCTAACAAACAGCAGCCCGCAGGTTTGTCCAGTCTGGAATCGAACAAGTTGTGCATTTTTGCGACATTAATACTGGTGTTAAGGGAGCGTCTCGAAATCGCACCGTCGAACTGATGTATTAGAGTCGATGTTAACCCCTCATGTTTGGGTAGGCAGATGAATAATTGAGCGCAAAACTGATTCGCTGGCCTAGATTTCAAGCTACTGTGAGATTTTGGCTCCTGGGCACTTGTCTACTGGACACTGACTGTGCACCTGAATTGGGCGGAAAGGGGCAGCTGGCAGCCGGGTGGGAGAGGGAGTCCGGGGCGTTGGCACGAAGGGAGGGCCCGGAGATCATCTGGCAAGGAGGGGGAGTGTGTCCCGTGCTTTGCCCGTGTTCTTACGCCTGTTATACCGGTTCCGCAGCTGGGAATCGTGCAGTACGGAGAGACCGCTGTTCATGAGTTTGAGCTGAGGGATTACAAGTCTGTCACTGATGTCGTCAAGGCCGCGAGGAACATTGAGCAGCGAGGAGGGACGGAAACCAACACGGCGCACGGCATCGAGATCGCACGGTAATGGCACCCGATTCCCCCACCTCCATTCCAACTCAGGAACCAATGAGTAAAAGGCATCAGTTTAACCCAACCCGCCCAGCGGAAAGCTGAGGAGATCGGGTTGGCTGCCCAACTTCAGTGTCAACTGTGGTTCAATGGGCAGCACATTCGCCTCTGAGTCAGAAGGTTGTGGGTTCAGGTCCCAGTCCAGGATCTCAGACACATAAATCTAGGCTGACACTCCCAGTGCAGTGCTGGGGGGGCAGTGCTACTGTCGGAGCTACCGTCGTTCGGATGAGACATTAAACCGAGGCCCCGTCTGCTCTCTCAGGTGGATGTAAAAGATTCCATGGCACTATTTTGAAGGAGAGCAAAGGAGTTATCCTGGGTGCTTGATGTGCGCAAATTGGCTGCCGCGTTTCCCACATGACAACAGTGACTACACTCCAAAAGTACTTCATTGGCTGTAAAGTGCTTTAAGATGTCTGGTGGTTGTGCAAGGCGCTACAGAAATGCAAGTCTTTCTTTCATGACCTCCCACATCCAACCTGATTTCCCTCCTGAATTGTTCACTGCAGTGTCCAGGAGATTAATCTCTATTCCCTGGGCACTCCAGGACAACCCTGAAAGATTGACAATCTTAAAACCAGATCAATGCTGGGATTTCTAGGAGGCTGTTCAGAGAAGGTTCACTAGGTTGATTCCAGAGATGAGGGGATTGACTTATGAGGAAAGGTTGAGTAGGTTGGGCCTCTACTCATTGGAATTCAGAAGCATGAGAGGTGATCTTATCGAAACATATAAGATTATGAGGGGGCTTGACAAGGTGGATGCAGAGAGGATGTTTCCACTGGGGGAGACTAGAACTAGAGGGCATGATCTTGGAATAGGGGCTGCCCATTTAAAACTGAGATGAGGAGAAATTTCTTCTCTCAGAGGGTTGGAAATCTGTGGAATTCACTGCCTCAGAGAGCTTTGGTAGCTGGGTCATTGAATAAATTTAAGACAGAGATAGACAGTTTCTTAACCGATAAGGGGTTGTGGGGAGCGGGCAGGGAAGTGGACCTGAGTCCATGATCGGATCAGCCATGATCGTATTAAATGGTGAAGCAGGCTCGAGGGGCAGTATGGCCTACTCCTGCTCCTATTTCTTATGTTCTTATGTTCTACCCCCTACCCCGCTCTCCGCCCTGATCAATCCACCTTCAGACATCCTGTAGATCACCATTAACAACCCACAGCCACATAAACACAGTCTGAGAATCTTTCCCGATGAGAAATATTTTTTGAAGGGAACAAGTCATGTGCCAGATTAGAGCATATGTCAATTATTCTATACAGCTTTCCTAACGAGCTGTTTAACTCTCAATTACTTAATAATTACAAGAAAGGAAGACATTGCATTTCTATAGCGCCTTTCACGACCACCGGACGTCCCAAAGCACTTTACAGCCAATGAAGTACTTTTGGAGTGCAGTCACTGTTGTAATGTAGGAAACGCAGCAGCCAATGTGCGCACAGCAAGCTCCCCCAAACAGCAATGTGATAATGACCAGATAATCTGTTTTTGTATTGTTGATTGAGGGATAAATATTGGCCCCAGGACACCGGGGATAACTGCCCTGCTCTTCTTCGAAATAATGCCATGGGATCTTTTATGTCCACCTGAGAGAGCAGACGGGGCGTCGGTTTAACGTCTCATCTGAAAAAAAAAACAAAAGCAAGATACTGCGGCTGCTGGTAATCTGAACTAAACACAGAGAATACTGAAGAACACGCAGCACGTCAGACAGCATCCGTGGAGAGAGAAACAGAGTTAATGGCGGGAATTTTAACCCCAAAACTCTGGTGGATGGAGTCAGGTGGGAGGTTAAAGTATTAAAAACCTGAATCCTGACCCCCAAACCGGTCTCCAATCCGCCCCCGTCCGGTTTTAACAAAGCCGGAATACGGGGGGGGGGGGTGCGGGGGGAGGGGGGAGCAGCCAATCCGCTCTTAGGAGACGGGTTGGCACTTTGAATATTATAATGAGGTTTAACTGTGTGGTCGGTCAGGGTTCCTGGGCCTCGGGGAGTGATCCTTGTGGGCCGGGAGGAGCTGGAATTCCTCGCTCGAGCCCCCCCCCCCAAACTCACCCCCCCCCCTCCCACTCAGCCGCCCCCCCCACCCCCCCTCTGCCGCCCACAGGATCGTGGCTCACACCTGCCTAGGGCCGCGGCCTCTTGTCTAGGCATCCCTCTCGAGATTATCTGGTCATTGTCACATTGCTGTTTGTGGGAGCTTGCTGTGCGCAGATTAGCTGCCGCCTTTCCCACATTACAACAGTGACTGCACTCCAAAAGTACTTCATTGACTGGAAAGTGTTTTGAGACGTCTGGTGGTCATGAAAGGCGCTATAGAAATGCAAGTCTTTCTTTTCTTATCACGGAGAGTACCGCAGCTGAATCCAGTCAAGTTCTTGCCTGACCGTACAATTCCCAGCAAAGGTTGTTGGGTAACATTCAGGAGCAGGACGGCAACTGATCTGCCCCGTCCACCTCCCCCCGCCATCCCCCCCACCCCGGCCCTCACCCCCACCCCCACCTCTACCCCCTTCCCCCGCCATTCCCCCCACCACGGCTCCCCACCATTTCTCTACCCCGGCCCCCATCCCCCCCCCCCCACCATTTCCCCCCTCCCGGCCCCCACCCCAGCACCCCCCCCCCCCGCCATTTCCCCCCTCCCGGCCCCCACCCCAGCACCCCCCCCGCCATTTCCCCCCCCGCCATTCCCCCCCCCCCCAGCCCCCACCCCAGCCCTCCACACATCCCCCCCGCCCCGCCATTTCCCTACCCCGGCCCCTACCCCGCTGTCCACCCCCCTCATCTCTAACCCAGGGGAGCCGAGGACAGTCTGGGATTCTAACCAGCGTCTCCCAGCTGGGCTCGAGCTCGCCCAGTGGAGCCCTCCGATCCTGAATGGACAGATTGTTCCGCAGTGAGAGAACAGCAAACTCTGATGAAAAATAAACCTGCCTGATTTTGTGCTTTCCTTTGCAATTCCACACTGGTGACAGTGGATGCTTTAGGTTAAGTCGACTGCACATATCCCGACCACAGGATTGCAAGCTCACCCGAAACACACTGCAAGCATTTGTACTAGTGCTAAACTTGCAGATTTTTGGTGATCTCATCGTCAATGCCCATAACGATCGGTTGGAGCCTCCCATTTCCCTATTATCCCATTATTGTTGGATCACAGTTCATGTAATATCTCTGGATATGAATAATGTTATTACATGGAATCGTCTTTCCACCACTTCCGTCTTTGCCAGTTTATTTTGTGTCCATTGGGTGAGATCTAGTCCAAGCAATTGTTTGTCATGTCGATAGGGGCCAAGGTCTGCGATTCGGGGGGGGTGAAACTGTAAGAGAGAAGGTGGTGTAAATCGGACAGCGATTAGTAGTCAAATCCAGGTTTTAAATGTCAGCTGTGGCTCAGTGGGCAGCATCCTTGCCTCTGAGTCAGAAGGTTGTGGGTTCAAATCCTATGCCAGGGACTTGAGCACATAAATCTAGGCTGACTTTCCCAGCGCAATTCTGTGGGAGCGCTACACTGTTGGAGGTGCCATCTTTTGGATGAGACGTTAAACCGAGGCCCCGTCTGCTCTCTCAGGTGAACATAAAAGATCCCGTGGCACAATTTCAAAGAAGAGCAGGGGAGTTCTCTCCGGTGTCATGGAGCAAATATTTATCCCTCAATCAACAGAACAAAAACAGTTTATCCGGTCATTATCACATTGCTGTTTGTGGGAGCTTGCTATGCACAAATTGGCTGCTGCGTTTCCTACATCACAACAGTGACTGCACTCCAAAAGTACTTCATTGGCTGTAAAGCGCTTTGAGACATCCGGTGGTCGTGAAAGTCGCTATATAAATGTAAATCTTTCTTTAACAATAATGTGCACTAGGGAAGAGAGGACTGAGTTGCGTGATGTTAAGCTTTTGGTCAAAATAAGTTGCACTGGGGAATTGTGATGAGTCTAGAGGCGATATTCACGGTTCCTCCATGCCCAACAGAACTCGAAAGGTGTATCTTCTTTCCTCGTCCGGGACTCCCCATTTGGAGTGGTGCTGAAAACAAATTCAACTCATCTCCTCTTTTTTTGCTACATAGCAGTCGTATCATGTTCGTAAGACACTTCACACAAAACACTTCACATGCAATAAATTACTTTGGAAGTGTAGTCACTGTTAGATAGTCAAACACGGCAGTCAGTTTTGTGCATAGCAGGATCTCATAAACATCAAACAAGATAAACGACCAGTTCACTGGGTTTTTTTCTGGTGGTAATGGTTGAGGGAGAAATGTTACCCTGGATGACAACAACAACTTGCATTTATAGAACGCCATAAACACTGGCACTTCCTAGGAGAGTTTTCAAACAAAGATTTAACACCGAGCAACATCAGGAGATATTAGGGCAGGAAAGAAGTAGGTTTTAAGGAGCATCTTAAAGGAGGGAAGAGAGGGAGAGAGGCGGAGAGGTTTAGGGAGGGAGTTCCAGAGCTTAGGGCCTAGACAACAGAAGGCACGGCCACCAATGGTGGGGCGATTAAAATCGGTGATGCGCAAGAGGCCAGAATTGGAGGAGCGCAGAGATCTCGGAGGGTTGTAGGGCAGGAGGAGGTTACAGAGATAGGGAGGGGCGAGGTCCTGGAGGGATTTGAAAACAAGGATGAGAATTTTGAAATCGAGGTGTTCCCTGATTGGGAACCAATGTAGGTCAGCGAGCACAGAGGTGATGGGTAAATTGGTGCGAGTTAGGACACAGACAGCCAAGTTTTGGATGAGCTCAAGTTTATGTAGCATGGAAGATGGGAGGCCAGCCAGTGTAGCATTGGGATGGGCAAGTCTAGAGGTAACAAAAGCATGGATGAAAACATCGGGGGAACTTCCATCTCCTCTTCGAACAGTGCCATGGGAACATAAGAACATAAGAACATAAGAAACAGGAGCAGGAGTAGGCCAAACGGCTCCTCGAGCCTGCTTCACCATTTAATAAGATCATGGTTGATCTGATCATTGACTCAGCGCCACTTCCCCGCCCACTCCCCATAACCCCTTATCCCCTTATAGTTTCAGAAACTGTCTATTTCTGTCTTAAATTTATTCAATGTCCCAGCTTCCACAGCTCTCTGAGGCAGCGAATTCCACAGATTTACAACCCTCTGAGAGAAGAAATTTCTCCTCGTCTCTGTGTTAACATGAACTGCGATGTGAGCAAGTTAGCGCCTTGGTTTAACATTCCATCCGAAGGATGGCCAGTTTAAAGTGCATGTCTTCTTTATCTCTCTCAGCTCCGAAGCATTCAGCACCAGGAGAGGTGCAAGGCAAGAGGCCAAGAAGGTGATGATTGTCATCACGGACGGTGAATCCCACGACAGCCCGCATCTAAAGCAAGTGATTGAGGATAGCGAGCGAGACAACATCACCAGATACGCCATTGCGGTAGGCAATCCACATACCGCCAGGTCCACTCGGGCATAGTCAGGGCAGAGTTCCCTCACCGGGTCAGTGGCCATCGGTGTGTCACGTGGTGTGCAACTGAACCATACGCAGTGGAGAGGTTCCAGGGTCAAGCGTGGGCTGAGTTGACGAGTTAGAAACATCGAAAAATAGGAGCAGTAGTAGGCCATTCGGTCCTTCGAGCCTGTACCGCCATTCAAAATGATCATGGCTGATCCTCGATCTCAACACCATATTCCCGCTTTCTCTCCATACCCTTTGATGTTTTTTGTGACTAGAAATCTATCTATCTCCCTCTTAAATATATTCAGTGACCTGGCCTCCACAGCCTTCTGTGGTAGAGAATTCCACAGGGTCACCACCCTCTGAGTGAAAAAATTTCTCCTCATCTCGGTCCTAAATTTCCTACCCCGTATCCTGAGACTGTGACCCCTTGCTCTAAACTTCCCAGCCAAGGGAAACATCCTCCCCGCATCCAGTCTATCCAATCCAATCAGAATTTTATACGTTTCAATGAGATCCCCTCTCATTCTTCTAAACTCTAGTGAATACAGGCCTAGTCGACCCAATCTCTCCTCATATGACAGTCCTGCCATCCCAGGAATCAGTCTGGTGATCCTTTGCTGCACTCCCTCGATGGCAATTATATCCTTTCTTAGGTAAGGAGACTAAAACTGTACACAGTACTCCAGGTGCAGTCTCACCAAGACCCTGTAGAACTGTAGTAAGACATCCTTGCTCCTTTACTCAAATCCTCTTGCACTGAAGGCCAACATACCATTTGCCTTCCTAACTGCTTGCTGCACCTGCATGTTTGCTTTCAATGACCGGTGTACAAGGACACCCAGGTCCCTCTGTACATCGACACTTCCCAAGCCATCACCAGTTAAATAATACTTTGTCCTTATGTTGTTCCTAACTTTCCCAGAGAGGTCAACATATCCATGTATATAGAAATTATTTTAAAATGGGGGAAATTCTTTAAATTTCTTTAGCTTTGTTTTAATCTGTATAGGATGTGTATGACAAAAAGTTATTTTGAGTTCCTATTTTTTGCATTTTAAATAGGTTGCAGTTATAAAGTGATGATTGCCACACTAAACTAATCGGGTATGTGATTTATTCTGATTTAATTCTGATGAAGTGGCTGAGCCACTGTATTTGGCTTCAACAGCCTTGATTTAAGGAGGGGGAAATCCTCCAGGGTCTCGGCTCCAGATTGGTTTCCTGTTGTAACAACTTGCATTTATATAACATCCCCAGAAGTGGGGATATGGTAGCATAATGGCTATGTCACTGGGCTCCTAATCCAGAAGACTGGCGTAATGATCCTGAGGTATAAGTTCAAATCCCTCCAGCTGGGAAATTTAAATTTAAATTCAGTTAATTAAATTAATCTGGAATTTAAAAAGCTAGTGTCAGTAATGGTAATCATGTGCTAGGTTTTTCTGGTTCACCAATATCCTTTAGGGAATGAAATCTGCTGCCCTTTTTTACCTGGACCTATACCTCTATGTGACTCCAGACCCACAGCAATGTGGTTGACTCTTAATGGACCCAGCGAGCCACTCAGCTGTATAAGGCAGCTCACCACCACCTTCTCAAGGGTAATTCAGGATGGGCAATAAATGCTGGCCTTGCCGACGATGTCCACATCCCGTGAATTAATTTTTAAAAAGACGCCTGTTAGAGAGTGCACTTGTGTGGATATCAGCTGAAGACAAGATTGGTTTCTGCTATGGTGCTCCACACAGTTGAATAGCTCGCCGCCTGCCATGAAGCGTGGGCACCTGGAGGAGGTTCCTCCTCAGACAGTGACTTCAGGAGAGGAGGAGAACATAAGAACATAAGAATTAGGAACAGGAGTAGGCCATCTAGCCCCTCGAGCCTGCTCCGCCATTCAATAAGATCATGGCTGATCTGGTCGTGGACTCAGCTCCACTTACCCGCCCTTTCCCCATAACCCTTAATTCCCTTATTGCTTAAAAATCTATCTATCTTTGACTTGAAAACATTCAATGAGCTAGCCTCAACTGCTTCCTTGGGCAGAGAATTCCACAGATTCACAACCCTCTGGGAGAAGAAATTCTTTCTCAACTCGGTTTTAAATTGGCTCCTCCGTATTTTGAGGCTGTGCCCCCTAGTTCTAGTCTCCCCCACCAATGGAAACAACCTCTCTGCCTCTATCTTGTCTATCCCTTTCATGATTTTAAATGTTTCTATAAGATCACCCCTCATCCTTCTGAACTCCAAGGAGTAAAGACCCAGTCTACTCAATCTATCTTCATTAGGTAACCCCCTCATTTCTCGAATCAGCCTAGTGAATCGTCTCTGTACCCCTTCCAAAGCTAGTATATCCTTCCTTAAGTAAGGTGACCAAAACTGCATGCAGTACTCCAGGTGCGGCCTTACCAATACCTTATACAGTTGCAGCAACACCTCCCTGCTTTTGTACTCCATCCCTTTCGCAATGAAGGCCAAGATTCCATTTGCCTTCCTGATTACCTGCTGCACCTGCAAACTAACCTTTTGGGATGCATGCACAAGGACTCCCAGGTCCCTCTGCACCACAGCATGTTGTAATTTCTCCCCATTCAAATAATATTCCCTTTTACTGTTTTTTTTCCCCAAGGTGGATGACCTCACATTTTCCGACATTGTATTCCATCTGCCAAACCTTAGCCCATTCGCTTAACCTATCCAAACCTCCTTGTAGCCTCTCTGAGTCCTCTACACAACCCGCTTTCCCACTAATCTTAGTGTCATCTGCAAATTTTGTTGCACTACACTCTGTCCCCTCCTCTAGGTCATCTATGTATATTGTAAACAGTTGTGGTCCCAGCACTGATCCCTGTGGCACACCACTAACCACTGATTTCCAACCGGAAAAAGACCCATTTATCCTGACTCTCTGCTTTCTGTTCACCAGCCAATTCTCTATCCATGCTAATACATTTCCTCTGACTCCGCGTACCCTTATCTTCTGCAGTAACCTTTTGTGTGGCACCTTATTGAATGCCTTTTGGAAATCTAAATACACCACATCCATCGGTACACCTCTATCCACCATGCTCGTTATATCCTCAAAGAATTCCAGTAAGTTAGTTAAACATGATTTCCCTTTCATGAATCCATGCTGCGTCTGCTTGATTGCACTATTCCTATCCAGACGTCCCGCTATTTCTTCCTTAATGATAGTTTCAAGCATTTTCCCCACTACAGATGTTAAACTAACCGGCCTATAGTTACCTGCCTTTTGCCTGCCCCCTTTTTTAAACAGAGGCGTTACATTAGCTGCTCTCTAATCCACTGGTACCTCCCCAGAGTCCAGAGAATTTTGGTAGATTATAACAAATGCATCTGCTATAACTTCCGTCATCTCTTTTAATACCCTGGAATGCATTTCATCAGGACCAGGGGACTTCTCTACCTTCAATCCCATTAGTCTGTCCAGCACTACCTCCCTAGTGATAGTGATCATCTCAAGGTCCTCTCTTCCCACATTCCTATGATCAGCAATTTTTGGCATGGTTTTTGTGTCTTCCACTGTGAAGACGGAAGCAAAATAATTGTTTAAGGTCTCAGCCATTTCCACATTTCCCATTATTAAATCCCCCCTTTCATCTTCTAAGGGACCAACATTTACTTTAGTCACTCTTTTCCGTTTTATATATCTGTAAAAGCTTTTACTATCTGTTTTTATGTTTTGCGCAAGTTTACCTTCGTAATCTATCTTCCCTTTCTTTATTGCTTTTTTAGTCATTCTTTGCTGTTGCTTAAAATCTTCCCAATCTTCTAGTTTCCCACTAACCTTGGCCACCTTATACGCATTGGTCTTTGATTTGATACTTTCCTTTATTTCCTTGGTTATCCACGGCTGGTTATCTCTTCTCTTGCCGCCCTTCTTTTTCACTGGAATATATTTTTGTTGCGCATTATGAAAGAGCTCCTTAAAAGTCCTCCACTGTTCCTCAATTGTGCCACCGTTTAGTCCTTGTTTCCAGTCTACTTTAGCCAACTCTGCCCTCATCCCACTGTAGTCCCCTTTGTTTAAGCATAGTACTCTCGTTTCTGACACAACTTCCTCATCCTCAATCTGTGTTACAAATTCAACCATACTGTGATCACTCATTCCGAGAGGATCTTTTACGAGATCGTTTATTTTTCCTGTCTCGTTACACAGGATCAGATCCAAAATGGCTTGCTCCCTTGTAGGTTCTGTTACATACTGTTCTAAGAAACAATCCCGTATGCATTCTATGAATTCTTCCTCCAGGCTACCCCCTGCGATTTGATTTGACCAATCGATATGTAGGTTAAAATCCCGCATAACTACTGCTGTTCCTTTTTCACATGCCTCCATTATTCCCTTGATTATTGCCCGCCCCACCATGAAGTTATTATTTGGAGGCCTATAAACTACGCTGACCAGTGACTTTTTCCCCTTACTATCTCTAATCTCCACCCACAATGATTCAACATTTTGTTCATTGGAGCCAATATCATCCCTCACAACTGCCCTGATATCATTCCTTATTAACAGTGCTACCCCACCTCCCTTCCCTTCCTGCCTATCTTTCCGAATCGTCAGATACCCCTGTACGTTTAATTCCCAGTCCTGGCCACCTTGCAACCATGTCTCTGTAATGGCCACCAAATCATACCCATTTGTAATGATTTGTGCCGTCAACTCATTTACTTTATTTCTAATGCTGCGTGCATTTCGGTAGAGTGTTTTCATCCTAGTTTTTAAACCATGATTTTTAGTTTTTACCCCTCCTGCAGCCCTTTTATAATCAGTGGCCCTTTTTGTTTTTTGCCTTTGGTTTCTCTGCCCTCCACTTTTATTCATCTCTTTTCTGTCTTTTGTTTTTGTCTCCTTTTTGTTTCCCTCTGTCTCCCTGTATTGGTTCCCATCCCCCTGCCATATTAGTTTAACTCCTCACCAACAGCACTAGCAAACACTCCCCCTAGGACATTGGTTCCATTCCTGCCCAAGTGCAGAACGTCCGGTTTGTACTGGTCCCACCTCCCCCAGAACCTGTTCCAATGCCCCACGAATTTGAATCCCTCCCTGCTGCACCACTGCTCAAGCCACGTATTCATCTGTGCTATCCTGCGATTCCTACTCTGACTAGCACGTGGCACTGGTAGCAATCCCGAGATTACTACTTTTGAGGTCCTACTTTTTAATTTAACTCCTAGCTCCTTAAATTCGTCTCGTAGGACCTTATCCCTTTTTTTACCTATGTTGTTGGTACCATTGTGCACCACGACAACTGGCTGTTCTCCCTCCCTTTTCAGAATGTCCTGCACTCGCTCAGAGACATCCTTGACCCTTGCACCAGGGAGGCAACATACCATCCTGGACTCTCGATTGCGGCCGCAGAAACGCCTATCTATTCTAAAATTAAAAGCTTCATTCTGTTCTACAGGTGCTCGGATATTACAATAGAAGAGGCATCAATCCCAGTGACTTCTTAAAGGAGATTAAATCTATAGCAAGCCACCCGGATGATAAGCATTTCTTCAACGTCTCCGACGAGTCTGCCCTGAAGGATATTGTGGACGCACTCGGAGCACGAATCTTCAGCTTGGAAGGTAAACACTCTTAACACTCTTTGGTATTTGTGCGATTTTGTTAGACTTTAAAGGAAAGAAAGACTAGCATTTATTTCATAGGCTCAGGACATCCCAAAGCACTTTACAGCCAATGAAGTACTTTTGGAGTGTAGTCACTGTTGTAATGTGGGAAACGCAGCAGCCAATTTACGCCCAGCAAGCTCCCACAAACAGCAATGTGTTAATGACCAGATAATCTGTTCTTGTGATGTTGATTGAGGGATACACATTTTCCAGGACACCGGGGATAACTCCCCTTCTCTTCTTCAAAATAGTACCATGGGATCTTTTACTTCCACTTGAGAGAGCAGTCAGGGCCTCAGTTTAACGTCTCATCCGAAAGATGGCACCTCCCACAGTGCGGCACTCCCTCAGCACTGCACTGGGAGAGTCAGCCTGGATTTATGTGCTCAAAGCTCTACAGTGGGACTTGAACCCACAACCTTCTGACTCAGAGGCCAGAATGCTGCCCACTGAGCCACAGCTGACACCAAGGAATAAATAGACCGAAAGATTTGACTGACATGCCTGACAAAAATGGATGTCACACATCAGCCAGTTTTTTCAATAGCAAAGAAAAATGACAGCACACAAATGAATCGCACAGTAATGTTTTGCCATGTAACCTTTCCCTTCAGTATCTGTTTTTTCTCCTCCTCTCCTGGAGGCACTGACTCACGTTGGGCATCAGACCCCCAGTAACTCGCCCAGGGAGATGAGTCCTTCAGCGGGAGAGGCACTGAAGTTTTCGTGCTCCTGTTATATCGGCTCCAGTTTGGATACTCCGGTTAGCTACTGCCATTCTCGCTTTCTGGCAGAGATCCCACCAGGAGCCATGCATGAATGTTTAATGTCATGTAATATACTGCTCCATCCAGTGGACCACTGTGGTAATGCAGCCACTGCTGTAAATACAATAAAAGCATCAGGTGACTCGGTCGGGAAAATGCAGCCCGCAATGTCACACCACTGCAGTAGAGGGCACACCTGAGGTTGAGGGTTATGGTGCAATGTTGGGGCAGTGTAGGGGGAGCTTTACTCCGCATCTGATTCACGCTCTATCTGACCTAGGAGGTTCTTTAAAAAAAGATTTATTTATTCTCGGGATGTGGGCGCCGCTGGCAAGGTCGGCATTTATTGCCCATCCCTAACTGCCCTTGAGAAGGTGGTGAGCCGCCACCTTGAACCGCTGCAGTCCGTGTGGTGAAGGTGCTCCCACAGTGCTGTTAGGGAGGGAGTTCCAGGATTGTGACCCAGCGATGATGAAGGAACAGCCGATATATTTCCAAGTCAGGATGGTGTGTGACTTGGAGGGGAACGTGCTCCCATGCGTCTGCTGCCCTTGTCCTTCTAGGTGGTAGAGATCGCAGGTTTGGGAGGTGCTGTCGAAGAAGCCTTGGCGAGTTGCTGCAGTACATCTTGTGGATGGTGTGCACTGCAGCCACGGTGCGTCGGTGGTGGAGGGAGTGAATGTTTTTTGACGTTGTTTGGTAAAAATAGAAATGTCCTCCATTCCACATTTTAACATCCCTCAACCTGATTAGCACAAAAAATTTATTAAATCAGAATAGTAACTGGGCCTTTTAATTCTGATAAATGTTTCCCTCTTTTTTAATATTAGGAACCAATATTCAGAATGAAACATCTTTTCAGCTGGAAATGTCACAAGCAGGATTTTCAACACATTTCGTGGAGGTAAGCAAGAGTCGACTCATTTAGGGTTTTTTAAATCTCTTTTCCTGGGATGTGGGAATTGTCCTATGAGGAGAGATTGAGTAGACTAGGCCGATATTCTCTTGACTTTAGAAGAATGAGAGGTGATCTCATTGAAACTCTTACAAGGCTTGACAGGGTAGATGCAGGGAGGATGTTCCCCCGGGCTGGGGAGTCTAGAACCAGGGGTCACAGTCTCAGAATAAGCGGTCGGCCATTTAGGACTGAGATGAGGAGACATTTCTTCACTCTGAGGGTGGTGAATCTTTGGAATTCTCTACCCCAGAGGGCTGTGGAGGCTCAGTCGTTGAGTATATGCAAGACAGAGATTGATAAATTTTTGAATATTAAGGGAATCAAGGGATATGGGGGTAGTGCAGGAAAGTGGAGATGATCAACCATGATCTTATTGAATGGCGGAGCAGGCTTGAGAGGTCGAATGGCCTACTCCTGCTCCTAATTCTTATGTTTTATTGACTGGATTAGATACACATTAACTTGTCCTCACTCAACCTCCCCAATGGCTTAAGGGCAGTCACAGGCAAAAGATCCCAGATTCAGTTGAGTTGAATGATCGTTGTTAACACTCCTGGACCAAGGAGGTCAGAGATCAGCCAGGAAAAGAAAGGAAAGAACCTGTATTGATATAGCGCCTTTCACAATCTCATGATGTTCCAAAGTGCTTTACAGACAATTAATTAATTTTGAAGTGTAGTCACTGTTGTAAAGCGGCAGCTAATTAGCGCATATCAAGATCCCACAAAAAGCAATGAGATACAGTGAAATTAATCTTTGGAATTCTCTACCCCAGAGGGCTGTGGAGGCTCAGTCGTTGAGTATATTCAAGACAGAGACGAAAGATTTTTGGATATTAAGGGAATCAAGGGATATGGGGATCGGGCAGGAAAGTATAGTTGAGGTAGAAGATCAGCCATAATCTCACTGAATGGCGGAGCATGCTCGAGGGGCCGAATGGCCGACTCCAGCTAATATTTCTTTTATTCTGATGCAACAATAAGATGCAAACAGCTGATTGCTATCCAATATTCCCTTGTTGGAAAATCCACATGTGGAAGACGAGTGAGTCTTGGCTGTAACCCCTCCTCCACCACATGGTCAAAAAGCCTCTGGCGTTCACGACCTGGGATAAACATTGGCCGAATGTTCTCTGAGCCGCGTGTATCTGTGGGTTACCTGTGCCTAGGGAACCATATCCAGCAAGAACAAGAAACTTCAGCAGAGAAGGGAGCTAAAATGCGAGCAAAATAATGTTGAATTCACTAGTTGGAACGCAGTCACAACCCATCCGATGACCTACCCATTGCCATCATTATTTTACATGTGTGGGACTCACTCTTTATAATTTCTGTGATAAAGTAGCTGAGAAATCTATAAAATGAAATCTATTTTTGGCCTCTTTTGATTTCAGTAAATTCTTGACTTACGGCATTTTTTATTAAACTCATGACATCCAAAATGACCTATTCTTTGAATCGTGGTAATATCTGCACCATTGTGCTCAAAGCAGAAAATAAATCGCTGTAAATCAGCCAAAATAACATGAATATTCTCTAATTTTTACTCGTGTAAAAGCTTCTCACAAACTGTGAGGGAACCTTGGAGAGGAAATGGGTCCCATAACACCTGTTTTTTGAGTGAAAATTAGCATGGAACAATTTTTGCTCCCGATCTCCTGATCTCACGATCTCCCCATCCCAATCTCCCAATCTCCCGCTCCCCGGCTCCTCCAAACCTCCTGATCTCCGGCTTCTCCCGATCTCCCAATCTCCTGATCCCGATCTCCCGCTACCGATCCTGATCTCCCGATCTCCCGATCCCATTCTCCCGATCGCCCCCAGAAGTGTGCCAAACACCAAATTGGAACCGAGCAGCTTGTACATGTCCGGAGCGCTCGCCTGAAGCAGGCTTTAGGCGCTTTGAATGTACGGATCACGGGCCAGACAGCTGCTTTGAGATGCCACTGCCGAACTCGGCAATAACTGCCGGGTTTAGAGCAGCCTAAACAGGCAGTCCTTAAAGGGACAGCTAGAGGCCACTGACGGTAAGTTAACTTTTTTATACATACATCATGCCATATTGGACCCTTCGCCGCCTGTTCTCACTCGGAACCAAGGCTTGTAGATGGAGATAAGATACAGATCAGCCATGATCTAAATGAATGGCGGAAGAGGCTCGAGGGGCTGAATGGCCTCCTCCTGTTACTATGTTCCCATCTCCCTTTATCCCTTTTGCACACGCACTGCTCATTACTAATACAAATTGAATCACTTGTGCAAAAAATACATAAATACACCATAACACCCATGGCCTTGAAATGACACCAAGTGCAAGTGTAGAAATTGCTGAGCCCTTCCTCCTCCAGCATCCCGCAGTGCAATTCAAAGACCATTGATAATCTGAAGTGCATCACTAGAGGAAAGGGCACAGCCGTCAAAGAGAATGAAAAATTAGATCTATTTTCCTGTTCCTATGCCAAGATGTTACCTTGCAATTGAATAGAACTGTTTGGATTCTGCCTAAAAAGAAAGACTTGCATTTACATAGCGCCTTTCACGACTCAAAGTGCTTTACAGCCAATGATGTACTTTTGGAGTGCAGTCACTGTTGTAATGTGGGAAACGCAGCAGCCAAATTGCGCACAGTAAGCTCCCACACACAGCAATGTGATAATGACCAGATAATCAGTTTTTTTGTTATGTTGATTGAGGGATAAATATTGGCCCTAGGACACTGGGGACAACTTCGCTGCTCTTCTACAAAATAGTGCCATGGGATCTTTTACATCCACTTGAGAGAGCAGACGGGGCCTCGGTTTAACGTCTCATCCAAAAGGACCAAGACATTGTTGAGACAAGTGCAGCTGGAGTCCCATGACTCAATGGTCCCATTCCAAACCATAGCCTCACTCCATTGTTGGCTGCTTCAGATAATCTTCTGCCATTCATCTTCTTATCCAAAATATACAGATGTCCTCTGGTCCTCTTTCATACTTAACCTGGAGACCATTTAATGGTCATTCCATGATGGAAGCAATGAGGCATTCAGTTTTAAATCACACTTTCTGGGTTTCATGGGGACAAACAGTCAAAAATCAATGGAAAACTAAAAAGGTAAAACAGCTCTTAGCTGAACTGAGAACAGAAAGCATTGGAAAGGCACACCAGGCCATTCAACATCTGAGAATCATAGAAAAATTACAACATAGAAGGAGGCCATTTGGCCCATCGTGTCCGTGCCAGCTGACAAAGAGCTATCCAGCCTAATCCCACCTTCCAGCACTAGGTCCGTAGCCCTGTAGGTTACGGCACTTCAAGTGCACATCCAAATACTTTTTATATATGATGAGGGTTTCTGCCTCTCCCACGCTTTCAGGCCGTGAGTTCCAGACTCCCATCACCCTCTGGGGGAAGAAATGTTTCCTCATCTCCCCTCTAACCCTGCTACCAACTACTTTAAATCTAAGCCCCCTGGTTGTTGACCCCTCTGCTAAGGGAAATAGGTCCTTCCTATCCACCCTATCTAGGCTCCTCATAATTTAATACACCTCAATTAAATCTCCCCTCAGCCTCCTCTGTTCCAAGTAAGCAACCCCAGCCTATCCAATCTTTCCTCATAGCTAAAATTTCCCAGTCCTGGCAACATCCTTGTAAATCTCCTTGAGAGCAATCACATTCTTCCTGTAATGTGGTGACCAGAACTGCACGCAGTACTCCAGCTCTGGCCTAACTAATGTTGCATAACTAGCATAACTTCCCTGCTCTTGTATTCTATACCTCAGCTAATAAAGGAAAACATTCCTTATGCCTTGTTAACTACCTCGTCGACCTGTCCTGCCACCTTTAAGGATCTGTGGACATATATTTCAAGGTCCCTCTGTTCCTCCACACCTCTCAATATCCTCCCATTTATTGCGTATTCCCTTGCCTTGTTGCCCCTCCCCAAATGCATTACCTCAAACATTTCCGGATTGAAATCCATTTGCCACTTTTCTGTCCAACTGACCAGTTCTTCGATATCTTCCTGCAGTCTAGAGCATTCCTCCTCACTGTCAACCACTTGGCCAATTTTTGTATCATCTGTAAATTTCTTTATCATGCTCCTTACATTTAAGCCTAAATAATTAATATTTACTACAAAAAGTAAGGGACCTAGTATTGAGCCCTGTAGAACACCACTGGAAACAGCCTTCCAGTCACAAAACTCCCCTTAACCATTACCCTTTGCTTCCTGCCACTGAGCCAATTTTGGATCCAATTTGCCCCTCTCCCTTGGATCCCATGGGCTTTTACTCTTTTGATCAGCCTGCCATATGGGATGGTAGTCGAAAGCCTTGCTAAAATCCATGTAAACTACATCAAATGCACCGCCCTCATCGACCCTCCTTGTTACCTCCTCAAAGAACTCAATCAAGTTAGTCAGACATGACCTTCCCTTAACAAATCCATGCTGACTGTCCTTGATTAATCTGTGTCTTTCCAAGTGAAGATTTATAGTCTCCCTCAGAATTGATTCCAGTAATTTGCCCACCACCGAGGTTAAACTAACTGGCCTGTAATTTGCTTGGTTATCCTTTCCTCCCTTTTTAAACAACGGTACAACGTTAGCAGTTCTCCAATCCTCTGGCACAACTCCTGTAGCCAGAGAGGATTGGAAAATGATCGTCAGAGCCTCCGCAATTTTCTCCCTTGCTTCTTTTAATAGCCTTAGATATATTTCATCCGGTCTTGGCAATTTATCTACTTTTAAGGATGCTAAGCACTTAATACTGCCTCTCTTACAATGTTTATCCCGTCCAATATTTCACTCTCTTCCTCCTGAACTTCAACATCGGCATCGTTCCCCTCTTTTATAAAGACAGCCACAAGTTATTAATTTAGTACTTAATCCACATCCTCCACCTCCACACATAGAAAACCACTTTGATCCCTAATAGGCCCTACTCTTTAGTTAGTTATCCTTTTGCTCTTTATGTAATTGTAAAACATCTTTGGGTTTTCTTTGATTATACTTGCCTATACTTTTCCATGTTCTCTTTTTGCTTTCCTAATTTCCTTCTTAATTTCACCCTGCACTTTCTGTGCCCTTCGAGGCTTTCTGCAGTATTGAGCTCACAGTATCTGATGTAGCCTTCCCTTTTTTGCATTATCTTACCCTGTATGCACCTTGTCATCCAGGGGGCTCTAAATTTGGTGGTTCTACCCTTTTTCTTTGTGGGAACATGTTTACCCTGAACTCCATGTACCTCCCTCTTGAATGCCTCCCAATGCTCTGGCACTGATTTACCGTCGAGTAACTGTTTCCAGTCCACTTTTGCTAAATCACTTCTCAGCCCAGCAGAATTGGCCTTCCCCCAATTTAGAACCCTTACTCCTATTTTTTCCATAATTATGCTAAAACTAACTGAATTATGATCACTACCATAAAAATGCTCTCCCACTGATACCCCTTCCACCTGCCCAGCTTCATTCCCTAACTCTAAATCCAGAACTGCTCCCCCTCTTGCTGGGCTTGCTACATATTGGCTAAAAATGTTCTCCAGGATGCAATTTAGGAATGTTATGCCCTCTGTACTTTTAACACTGATAGTATGCCAATTACTATTAGGGTAATTGAAATCCCCTACTATTACTACTCTATTGTTTTTGCACTTGTCAGAAATTTGCCTACAAATTTGCTCTTCTATCTCCCTCGGACTGTTTGAGGGTCTATAGTACACTCCCAGCAGTGTGATCGCCCCTTTTTTGTTCTTTAGTTCAACACAAATGGCCTCTTTTGATGATCCTTCCAACATTTCATCCCTTCTCACAGCTGTAATTGTTTCTTTAATCAATACTGCAACCACCCCCCCTCTTCTTTTTTAACCCCCTCGCCTGAAAACCCTGTAACCAGGAATGTTGAGCTGCCATTCCTACCCTGGAAGAGAGAAGACAGATTAAAAGAAAGAAAGACTTGCATTTATATAGCGTCTTTCACAACCGCAGGACATCCCAAAATGCTTTACAGCCAGTGAAGTGCTTTCGAAGCGTTGTCACTGTTGTATTGTGGGAAATGCGGCAGCCAATTTGCACACAGCAAGCTCCCACAAACAGCAATGTGATAATGACCAGATAATCTGTTTTATAGTGATGTTGGTTGAGAGATGAATATTGGCCAGGACACCAGGGAGAACTCTTCGAATAGTGCCATGGGATCTTTTATATCCACCTGAGAGGGATGACGGGGGCCTCGGTTTAACGTCTCATTTGAAAGACGGCACCTCCGACAGTGCAGCACTGAAGTGACAGCCTAGATTTTAGTGCTCAAGTCTCTGGAGTGGGACTTGCACTCACATCCTTCTGACCCAAAGGCAAGAGAATGTTACCCACTGTGCCACAGATGACAGTCTAGTTATGGTACTCTGAGTGTATCCTTTACATCTGAACCCTGGTCCGGATCTGTTCTTTTTCTCGTCTGACAATTGCTTGTCCCATTGCGTCTTACTTATTTGCTTTAATTTCATACCTTCTGCATTTGACACAGAGGCCTGAATCTGCCAGCGAGCTGCCTGTTGGGGGGGCCGCTGGGGGTCGGGGGGTTGGGGAGGGGGGTTGGTGGGGGTGCAGAGGGGTTGCGGGGGGAGCAGGGTGGACAGGGGGTGTGGCGGGGGTGGGAGAGGTGCGGGGGGGGTAGGGTGAGCAGCGGGCCGGGGGTGCGGGGGGCGAGGGGGGCGGGGGTGTGTGGGGGTGGGAGGGGTATGGGGGGTGTGCGGGGTGGGCGATGGGGGCAGTGGGTGTGGGGAGGTGTGAGGGGCAGGGGAGTGTGGGCGGGTGTGGGGGGGGCGGGGGGGTGTGGGGGGTTGCAGGGGTGGTGGGTCGGGAGTACGTGGGGTCGGGGGGGGCGGGAGAGGTGTGGGGGGTTGCTGGGGAGTGCAGGGAGGGTGCAGGAGGGGTGCAGGGGGCAGGAGGGGGTTGCGGGGGGGGCAGGAGGGGGTGTGCGTGGGGCGGTGCGGGGGCGGGGTACGGGGGTGGAGGTTACATGGCCAGTGCCCACATTGCGCCAGTCTCATTTAAACGAGGTCCGAGGTCCACTATCACGGGTGGCTCAGGCCGACCCATTCTGGTGCAGGCTGTCACAAACCAATTCCGAGACCCATGACATGTCAGGCATCTCCCCTTCATCCGAAACCCGACAAATGATTCGCACTCAGAGCTTTATAGTGTCAGCTGTGGCTCGGAGGGCAGCACACTCGCCTCTGAGTTAGAAGGTTGTGGGTTCAATCGCACTCCAGGGACTTGAGCACATCAATCCAGGCTGACACTCCCAGTGCAGTGCTGAGGGAGTGCTGCCCTGTCGGAGGTGCCGTCTTTCAGAGGGGGATGTTAAACCGAGGCCCCATCTGCCATCTCAGGTGGATGTAAAAGATCCCATGGCCACTATTTCAAAGAAGAGCAAGGAAATTATCCCCAGTGTCCTGGCCAATATTTATCCCTCAACCAGCATAACAAAAACAGATTATCTGGGTCATTATCACATCGCTGTTTGTGGGAGCTTGCTGTGCGCAAATTGGCTGCCACGTTTCCCACATTACAACAGTGAGTACACTCCAAAAGTACTTAATTGGCTTCATTTGAGACGTCTGGTGGTCATGAAAGGCGCTATACAAATGCAAGTCTTTCTTTCTTTGATAATCAGTCTTGTCTCTTTCCAGGTGCTGAATTGACCTGCTGTGTATTTCTGGCTTTTTCTGTTAGATCAGTCGTGATTGGAATTGGCTGGAGAGAAGCGTTTCGACTCACGATCTTGCTCTTGGCTCCATCATTGTTGATTGATGCTGCCCAAATCATCATGGTCTCATTAACTAAGATAGACAGACGGTTGGAAAACAAACCTCTCTGACAGATTAAAAGATGTTATGGTTTTCATAGTGTTCTACTGGTGGAACATTGTGCTGCCAACCCTCAGTGTTATGATTCTGAATGCTGAGGAGTCTTCTTCTCTTGGCCATATTTTCCATTTTTGCCTCTGCCTCTGCTATTCTGCTGTAACCATTTAGAGCTCCACTAGGCCCACTTTTTGTTTCTATCCTCGGCTCATTATCACCTCCTTTAGCCTTGGCCCATCGTCCTATTTGTTATGTAATCACTCCTGCCTTCCACCCCATCACTAACCTCTCTCGTTTCCTGGCCCACCTTTTCCCTGGCTCTGTACTTTCTTAAAAGCTGTTCACCTCCAACATCGTTCAGTTCTGATGAAAGGCCATCGACCTGAAACGTTCGCTTTTTCCACAGTCGCTGCCTGACCTGCTGAGTGTTTCCAGCATTTTCTCTCTTTATTTTTGAATCCTCAGCTGATTTTTAAAGCTCCTTTTTCTGGCCAACTCCTGTCAGTTGTCAATGGCCTCTGCTGGACGAGATGTCAGCATGTTGCATAAGAACATAACAAATAGGAGCAGGAGTAGGCCATACAGCCCCTCGAGCCTGCTTCGCCATTCAGTAAGATCATGGCTGATCTCTTCTTGGCCTCAACTCCATTTTCCTGCCTGTTCTCCATCACCCTTCACTCCTTTATCGTTCAAGAATCTGTCTATCTCCACCTTAAATATATTCAATGACCCAGCCTCCACAACTCTCTGGGGTAGAGAATTCCAAAGATTCACGACCCTTTGAGAGACGAAATTGCTCCTTATCGCTATCTTAAATGGGCGACCCCTTATTCTGAAACTATGCCCCCTAGTTTTAGATTCCCCCACGAGGTGTAACATCCTCTCAGCATCTACCTTGTTGAGCCCCCTTAGAATCTTATGTTTCAATAAAATCTCCTCCCATTCTTCTAAATTCCAATGTGTATAGGCCTAACCTGCTCAACCTTTCCTTATAAGACAATCCCTTCATCCCAGGAATCAACCTAGTGAACCTTCTCTGAACTGCCTCCAATGCAAGTATATCCCTCCTTAAATACGGGACCAAAACTACGCAGTGCTCCAGGTGTGGCCTCACCAATACCCTGTACAGTTGTAGCAGAACTTCTCTGCTTTTATATTCTATCCCCCTTGCAATAAAGGCCAACATTCCATTTGCCTTCCTGATTACTTGCTGTACCTGCATACTAACTTTTTGTGTTTCATGTACATCTATCCCGCCTGCTGTCCTAACACGGCGCACAGCACCATGAGAACGGCTCCTTTTGCAAACCCTTTTCTTTTTCCTCCCCACTCTCCTTCACATCCTCCGTTCCAGGATTGCGGAGACTCCCACCCGGAGGTTCCTGGGACTTGCCACGGACACTTTTAAAGCAAAGAAATAGGGGACGGGTTCGGCCACAGTTGCACCCAAGTTTCCTTGAAGGATTCAAGCAGGATCTTCAAAGCTTTTAAGGACAAGTTTTCATTTGTTCCAGTCCCATTGTGTTTTATTAAATCGTAAACATCTTGCTAAACAAAAAGAGGATTATACCGTTTGATATTTTTATTGAAGGTTTGTGGTGACACGGTTGTGTGTTTTTGGCCCCTTTTCTAAAGTCAAACGCCAGGATAGTGAGACCCTGTCAGAAAGGGCAACTTACTTTCCCGAGAGGAAGAAAAATCTTTTAATCAGACTGCTTTTAACAGGAGCCCTTTTGCAGGTTGAGGGGGAAGAATATTGATTTTGACATTTTTCTCAGACATGCAGGATGTCCTTTGAATGCAACCAACACTAAAATATTCTTTCAACTTTTTAAAATATGCATTGCTATTTTTAAAAAAACAAAGTATTAAATGTAGCTCTCTATGGAGTGGTCTCCTAGATGTGGAAAAATGCACAGAATCAAAGATTTATTGACTTGCTCGTCTTCTTGGAATAAACTCTGCAAGTGCAGATTCTCAAAGGGAAGCTGGATGTTTTTCTGAGTTGGGCTTCAACTATTGACGATGAGGAAAGGTTTTTGGTCAGTTTGTTGGTACAGGTGCAGCATCCCGAATCCGGAACCCTCGGGACCGAGGCCGTTTCGGATTTTGCGTTTTGCCGGATTTTGGAACATCTTTCTGACGTCACGAATCTGGAAACACGCGAGCCCAGATATTTCCAGATTTCGGAACGTCAGAAAGGGGGCAAAAGCGGGTGGGGGGGGGGGGGGCGCTCGTTGATGAGCTGTTCGGATCGCCAGGTGGGGCCTCGCTGCCGCGGAGATGTTCGGGCGGGGCCCCGCTGCCGAGATGTACGCGCAGGGGGCCCCACTGCTGCGGAGGAGTTCCTTGTCTGGCCCGAGGTAGGTGGGGTCGGGCAGCCGAGGTAAAGGGGAGGAAGGGGGGCCGGGGCGAGGTCGGGCCGGAGACAAGGTCGGGCCGGGGCGAAGTCGGTTCGCCGAGGCGCGGGGAGTCTGGATATCGGAACATTTTCCGGTTTCTGGACGACCCCGCCATGGATCGGCCCGGTGTCCGGATTCTGGAACAGTCTGGATTCCGGAACTCCGGATTTTGGAGGTCGAACCTGCATTACCACACCAGGCATTACCATTCAGCCACAGCTGGGTGCCAATGTCCAGTGGCTGGTCCTGATTCTCTGGTGCGAAGGGATATGGTTTTCTCCATATATTCTCCAATATTCTCCATAGTGCTCTGACCTGCTTTGGCAACGCCTCAATTTAAAAATTCTCGTCCTTGTTTTCAAATCCCTCCATGGCCTCGCCCCTCCCTATCTCCGTAACCTCCTCAACATTACAACCCTCCCGAGATATCTGCGCTCCTCCAATTCTGGCCTTTTGAGCAGTCCCCGATTTTAATCGATCCACCACTTGCAACGTGCTTCCAGTTACCCGGGCCCTAAGCTCTGGAATTCCCTCTGTAAGCCTTTCCACCTCTCTTTGCTCCTTTTAGACAATACTTAAAACCTACCTCTTTGACCAAGCCTTTGGTCATCTGCCCTAATATCTGCTCATTTGGCTTGGTGTCAAACTTTGTTTGATTACACTCCTGTGAAGTGGCTTTGGGATGTTTTACTGTGTTAAAGGTGCTATGTAAATGCAAGTTGTTGTTGTATTATTGCCACTTTCACTTAGAATCTCAATTATTGCCACCTCTCATTTGCAGGACGGGATACTTCTTGGTGCTGTGGGGGCCTATGATTGGACAGGTGCCGTCTTAAAGCAAACCAGTCACGGCCGGGTGATCCCTCCCAAGGACGCCTACAAGAAGGAATTTCCAGAGGAGCTGAAGAACCACGGGGCCTATCTTGGTAAGTGACGTCATTTGCCTACATAGCCATCACTGCTCTTCCGATGTAATTTGTTCTGTGTAGACCATTGAGATCTACTGATATGATCATTTTATTTTTTATTCGTTCCTGGGATGTGGGCGTCGCTGGCAAGACCAGCATTTATTGCCCATCCCTAATTGCTCCTTGAGAAGTTGGTGGTGAGCTGCCTTCTTGAACAGCTGCAGTCCGTGTGGTGAAGGTACTCCCACAGTGCTGTTAGGGAGGGAGTTTCAAGATTTTGACCCAGCGACGATAAAGGAACGGCCAATATATTTCCAAGTCAGGATGGTGCGTGACTTGGAGGGGAACGTGCTATATAAATGCGACTAGTGTTATTGAGATACTGAGTGATACCAGAGCAGAGCACGCTGTTAACCATCGATGTCTTTGCCTGCTGCAGGAGAAATACACCCTGGTCTAAAGCGGCATTGGAGCATTCTGCTAGGAGGAATAAGGAGGCTACCTAATTCTTGGGAAATATGAGTTTAAATGGGGTGGAGATGCAAAGGAATCTCGGGGTATAAATTCACAAATCATTCAAAGTAGCAACACAGGTTAAAAAAAGCCAATAAAGTGCAAATAAAGCACTGGGGCTCATTTTGAAATGCAGAGGAGTTATGCTGAACATGTATAGAAACTTGTCGGATTGTCTCATGATTTGAGACGTAGGGTGGCAATATGACATGACTGCATAAATGCTTAAAAGCTGTGTTGAAAAAGTTGTTGTAGTAACAGTAGTGGCGGAGGTGCGGCGAATGTTTGTGGCGGAAGTGTGGCAAATGAGGCTACGGGGCCCAGAAGAGCCGAGGGCCCAGGGGCAGCACGGGCCAGTCCACACTGCGATATGTGCGCGCACTAGGTCCGTGCAGCAGAGCAGGTCTCCAGTCATCCTGGTTCAACCCTTGCCACTGGATAAAGGCTTAGCTCTGTCAAGCCTGTGTGGTGGCTGGTGTGCAACGGTCACCACACGTTAAAAAAATCCACGAGTTCAGGACTGGAACATCGGGTCCTTCATTGAAACATCTGTGAACTCATGTGGAAGCAAGTCACCCTCGTTCGAGGGACCGCCTATGATGATGAGTTGTTGTTATAAAATTTGCTCACGGACCAAAAAATTCAAAGGAGTTTGTGCCCCACTCAGTACAAAAACAATTTAGAGGGAACATTGACTGTAAAGTTAGTTGCCAGACAAGCCTTCACACCTTGGTTTTTATTCACGAGGTGCAATGAGGCCATTTAAGAATCACAAATCAAGCTTTAATACAATGTTGTCATACGGTGCAATGATGAAGAAGAGCTTGGATCTTTCATTCATGGGAGGGAGTGAGAAATGGTGTGGTCCATTAGAATTCCATACAGGAGGAGATGCAATGCACCTGTGAGTATGCTCACGGATTTGTAAGGCTGTTGTGTCATGGGTGCAGTGGCCAAGCGGTAATGCGTCAGTCTCGTAAACCAAAGATCATGGGTTTAAACCCCGTTCGTGCCTGAAGAGGTTTTATCACCTTTGTGGTGCGGAGGGGAAGCAGGCAGATTGGGGGGCCTCCTCATAGAACTGTGGGCCTGGTCAAGATGGCCATTAACAGGTGCGGGCAGTCAAGGGGGTCATTCAGTCTCTCTTCCTTGGTTTCATTCGCGCCAGGGTGTCCCTGGAGGTGGAGCACGCGGTGTCCACCAGTACGCTAGAGTGCATCATCACCACCAGCAACCAAATTCTAATTGGATTTTAAGTTGCAGTTAAAGTTTTATTTGGAAATTTGTGGGTTCTAGTGCCCTTGCCAAAAGTGGGCGTTTGATTTTACGTTCTACTTTAAAATAATTGTAGAGCTGTTGCATTGTTAGTGGCTTAGTCAGTCACATGATGTTCGCAAGACTCAATAAAACCCCAGCCAGTTGGGTCTCGGTCATCCACGATGAGGTGTACAGTTGTGAGCCTAGTGGATGAACTGGTAATGTGTAGTGTGATTGTTAAACCTTTGTTAATAAACCAACTAGTTCTTATTGGAATGTGTTGCTATGAATTCTGTAGCAAAGAACCCATGAAGTAAATACATTACAGGAGGTAACAGTAAATGGAATACTGTACAAAGTGGATGGGAAATGAACTGGTCCATTATAATTCTGTGCTGTGACCAGCCTACATTTATCTGGAACAAAAATCAAAAAATACCAGAGATATTCAGGCTGCATCTGTTCCGAGAACTGTCTTTAACTGGAGCTGGTTGCTTGGTGTAATCTAGTTGATTTCATTTCTCTTGATCTCCCTGTCTTTCATAGTTCACTGTTGCATCACATTTGTTTCCTCATTAACAACAACAACTTGTATTTATATAGCGCCTTTAACGTAGTGAAACGTCCCAAGGCGCTTCACAGGAGTATTATGAGATCAAAAATTTGATACTGAGCCATAATCAGAAGAAATTAGGGCAGATGACCAAAAGCTTGGTCAAAGAGGTAGGTTTTAAGGAGCGTCTTGAAGGAGGAGAGAGAGGCGGAGAGGCGGAGAGGTTTAGGGAGGGAGTTCCAGAGCTTGGGGCCCAGGCAACAGAAGGCACGGCCACCAATGGTTGAGCGATTATAATCAGAGATGCTCAGGAGGGCAGAATTAGAGGAGTGCAGACATCTCCGTGGGGTTGTGGGGCTGGAGGAGATTACAGAGATAGGGAGGGGCGAAGCCATGGAGGAATTTGAAAATAAGGATGAGAATTTTGAAATTGAGGTGTTGTTTAACCATTTAACCATTTGAATTAGTTCAAAAGTGTGTGATTGAGAGAATCGGTTCCATCGCTGGATCCTTTACACACATTGAGGTGTATAAAATTATGAAGGGCCTAGATAGAGTGGATAGGAAGGACCTATTTCCTTTAGCAGAGGGGTCATTAACCAGGGGGCATACATTTAAAGTAATTGGTAGAAGGATTAGAGGGGAGTTGAGGAGAAATTTCTTCACCCAGAGGGTGGTGGGGGTCTGGAACTCACTGCCTGAAAGGGTGGTAAACCCTCACCACATTTTAAAAGTGCTTGGATGTGCATTTGAAGTGCCGTAACCGACAGGGCTACGGACCAAGAGTTGGAAAGTGGGATTAGGCTGGATAGCTCTTTGTCGGCCGGTGCGGACACGATGGGCCGAAATGGCCTCCTTCCGTGCTGTAAATTTCTATGATTCTATTGCAGGCCTGTAACTGAGCAATGCTGCTTAAGCGATGAGGAATTGGCACCAAGAAGTGCAAATGTGACCTTCACAGCTGTTAAATGTGGTTTATTTCACTCAAAATGTATTTTGTATCTGTCAGGCACATTCCGTGTTAATTCGTATGCTGTTGTCAAATGTCTAATAGAGAAACAATGTTCCAAAACCTCAGTGACTTGGCCAATTTGGAGCATCTTTAAAAAGCTTTAGTTCCATACTTATGATTCAAAACAGAGGACCTTTGTACAGTAGGAGACGCGGCAGTCGAATTTTGCACAGCAAGCTCCCACAAACAGTGCTGAGATAATGACCAGATCATCTGTTTCTGGTGTTGGTCGGGGGATAACTGTTGAGGGACAACGCCCCTGTGCGGTTCACACTACCTCAGCACCTTTTATAATTATTCGTTCCTGGGATGTGGGCCTCGCTGGCAAGGCTGGCATTTATTGCCCATCCCTAATTGTCCCTTGAGAAGGTGGTGGTGAGCCGCCTTCTTCAACCGCTGCAGTCCGTGTGGTGAAGGTGCTCCTAGAGTGCTGTTAGGGAGGGAGTTCCAGGATTTTGACCCAGCGACGTTGAAGGAACGGCCGATATATTTCCAAGTCAGGATGGTATGTGACTTGGAGGGGAACGGGGAGGTGGTGGTGTTCCCATGCGCCTGCTGCCCTTGTCCTTCTAGGCGGTAGAGGTCGCGGGTTTGGGAGGTGCTGCTGAAGAAGCCTTGGTGAGTTGCTGCAGTGCATCCAATAGATGGTACACACTGCAGTCACGGTGCACCGGTGGTGGAGGGAGTGAATGTTGAAGGTGGCGGATGGGGTGCCGATCAAGCGGGCTGCTTTGTCCTGGATGGTGTTGAGCCTCTTGAGCGTTGTTGGAGCTGCACTCATCCAGGCACGTGGAGAGTATTCCATCACACTCCTGACTTGTGCCTTGTAGATGGTGGAAAGGCTTTGGGGAGTCAGGAGGTGAGACACTCGTATGTGCTTTTTGCGCATTCTGTGAGACCAGCACACAATGAGTCAAAAGTTAAACATCTTTCTGCTGAGACTGAATTACACATTGTGAAAGGAGATTTTAAAGCAAACATATCTCCACAGATCATGTCGCAATCGGGTCACTTTTGTTTATGGTAATAAATGATGGGAAGAGTCTATGGTGGTGATAAAATGATAAGAAGAGTTAAGTGCCTGTTTGTTTGGTTTATGCTGTTATTCTGTTGTCATTTCTATGTATTTTGATGTACTATGATTTATTGGTGGTATGCATGGAATGTAGTGATCAACGGTAAAATTTGGTATAAGAAATGTGGGGGAACGACTGTTCATTAGCTCGCCTTTTGTGACCACTGGGCGCCTCACTTTACAGCCAATGAAGTACCTTTCGGAGTGTAGTCACTGTTGTAATGTGGGAAACGCAGCAGCCAATCTGCGCACAGCAAGCTCCCACAGACAGCAATGTGATAATGACCCGATAATCTGTTTTTTTGTTGTGTTGATTGAGGGATAAATATCGCCCAGGACACCGGGGAGAATTCTCCTGCTCGTCTTCGAAATAGTGCCATGGGATTTTTTGCGTTCACCTGTGAGAGAGCAGACGGGGCCTCGGTTTAACATCTCATCCGAAAGGCAGCACCTCCGACAATGCAGCGCTCCCTCAGCACTGCATTGGAGTGTCGGCCTAGATTTATGTGCTCAAGTCCCTGGAGTGGGGCTTGAACCCACAACCTTCTGGAATCATAAGAACATATGCGACCACAAGAGCTCACACTAGAATTGTGGATAATGTGATGTCTCAAGGCTCGCTCTCATACTGGAATGGTGTAGTATGAAAAGATCTGTGCACTAAGAGGGTGGTGAGTCTTTGGAATTCTCTACCCCAGAGGGCTTTGGAGGCTCAGTCGTTGACTATATTCAAGACAGAGATCGATAGGTTTTTGGACTTTAGAGGAATCAAGGGATGTGGGGATCGGACGGGAAAGTGGAGTTGAGGTTGATGATCAGCCATGATCTTATTGAATGACGGAGCAGGCTCGAGGGGCCGAATGGCCCACTCCTGCTCCTATTTATTATGTACTTAGTGGGGACTTGAATCCACAATCTTCCGACTCAAAAGCATGAGTGCTACCCGACTGAGCCGCGGTTGAAAGAAAGGTCAGTACCTGCGCGATCCTAATACACTGCGTTGTGTCTTTCAGGTTACACCATTACTTCGGTGATGCCGAAATCAGGTCGGAGGTGGTACGTGTCAGGGGCTCCCCGATTCAATCACACCGGAAAAGTCATTATATTCATGATGAAGAATAACGGGAGTGTGACAATCCAGCAGTCCCTGAAGGGCCAGCAGGTTAGTGAGGCTGCTGAACTCATGCTCAGGGTGTGTAACCATCCCGTGTATGACTGTGGTACTGCCTGTCTGCACATGTGCAGGACAGATGTGGATCTCATGCGTGCAAAGCCTCTTCCCAATTACACTCCTACATCTGTTCTTGGACAAGTGTTATGGGGCTCATCAAAGTACAGATCCTAAACTTCTCCTGTCGGGATGATGCATCTCCCAGATCACTGCGGTATTACTCCAAGCTCCGCTCGAAAGGGTTGGGAACCTGCTTAAATTAAAAAACGAGCTCGAGTCTGACTGGTGAACTTTGCCAGGAACCCATGGCATGGGCGTATTACGATCTTCGAGCAGGCTGGAAAAATGTAGCTGCTCCAGAAATCTCGCCCATTTTTTGTAGTTTTTCCAAGCAAAAGAAGAAAAGTTCACACAATATTCTTTTTTGAGGAGCTTAATTCAGTCGCTCTCACTATCTTCTTAATTCGAATTTCTCCTGATGTTTTCTAATCTTTAATGCTTTCTGTGCACCAGCACTTCTCTTTGCAGCTCAGGCCGGGCTCAGTTCAGATATGTGTCCAAATCAGTTATAGTGCCCTGCCCTCCCTCTCCATTCTCAGCCTGAGCAATGCTCTAACCCCTGCCCTCTCTCCATTCCCAGTCCTGTCTGTGCTCTGACCCCAGCCCTCTCTCCATAAGTGTCAGCTGTGGCTCAGTGTGCAGCACACTCACTTTTGAGTCAAAATGTTGTGAGTTCAAGTCCCACTCCAGAGACATGAGCACATAAATCTAGGCTGAGGGAGCGCTGCACTGTTGGAGGTGCCGTCTTTCGGATGAGACGTTAAACCGAGGCCACATCTGCTTTCTCAAATGGACGCAAAAGATCCCACGGCACTATTTCGAAGAAGAGCAGGGGAGATATCCCTGGTGTCCTGGCCAATATTTATCCCTCAATCAACATAACAAAAAAACAGATTATCTGGTCATTATCACATTGTGTCTGTGGGAGTTTGCTGTGCGCAAATTAGCTGCTGCGTTTCCCACATTACACTCCAAAAGTACTTCATTGGCTGTAAAGCACTTTGAGACTTCCAGCGGTCGTGAAAGGTGCTATATAAATGCAAGTCTTTCTTTTCTTTTCATTCTCCATCCCACCTATGCTCTGACCCTTGCCCTCTCTCTACTCTCATAATTGTACCCAAAACTGGACACAGTGCTGCATCTGTGGTCTAACTAATGCCTGGTACAATGTGCTCCTCACCACCTAGTTCAGTAGCACAAGGGCTCCTAGCGGGGCGGCGATTCTTATATTGACAGGACACTTAATGATAGAGATGTTAAATCCCCGATGAATCATTTTCCTGCCGTGTTTATTTCAGATTGGATCATATTTTGGAAGTGAAATAACCCCAGTGGACGTGGATGCCGATGGAGTGACAGACGTTTTATTGGTCGGTGCCCCCATGTATTTCAGTGAGGGCAGAGAGAAGGGCAAAATATACATCTATTCCCTGCAGAAGGTAATTGTTAGAAAGCTTTCCTCGCATGGCCGGGACTTTCCTGGGATCTGTTCCCTCTCTGTTGCCTTTCCTGCAAAGTTACAGCGACAGCACGGGAGCAAATCCCAGGAAATTCCCAGCCCGTGTACTTCTGAGCACCCCGATTGCCTATTCCTATAAAGGGGTTGCTCAGTGTATAACCGAGGCATGTAGGCCACAAGGATGCAGAGGAGATTTACAACAATGTGCCTGGACTGAAGAATTTTGGCTCTGAGGAAAGATTGGAGATGCTGGGTCTGTTTTCCTTGCAACAGAGGAAGCTGAGGGGAGACCTAAGTGAGGTGTATAAAATTATGAGGGGCCTGAATAGAGTGGACAGGAAGGATCTGTTTCCCTTGGCAGAGGGGTCAACAACCGGGGACATAGATTTAAAGTTATTGGGGGGAGGTTTAGAAGAAATATGAGGGGAAATGTCTTCACCCCAAGGGTGGTGGGTGTCTGGAACTCACTGCCTGAAAGGGTGGTAGAGGCAGAAACATAGAAACATAGAAGATAGGTGCAGGAGTAGGCCATTCGGCCCTTCGAGCCTGCATGATCATTCAATAAGATCATGGCTGATCATTCCCTCAGTACTCCTTCCCTGCTTTCTCTCCATACCCCTTGATCCCCTTAGCCATAACTCCCTCTTGAATATATCCAATGAACTGGTATCAACAACTCTCTGCAGCAGGGTATTCCACAGGTTAACAACTCTCTGAGTGAAGAAGTTTCTCCTCATCTCAGTCCTAAATGGCCTACCCCTTATCCTAAGACTGTGTCCCCTGGTTCTGGACCTCCCCAACATCGGAACATTCTACCCGCATCTAACCTGTCCCGTCAGAATCTTATATGTTTCTATGAGATCCCCTCTCATCCTTCTAAACTCCAATGTATAAAGGCCCAGTTGATCCAGTCTCTCCTCATATGTCAGTCCTGCCATCCCGGGAATCAGTCTGGTGAACCTTCGCTGCACTCCCTCAATAGCAAGAACGTCCTTTTCAGATTAGGAGACCAAAACTGAACACAATATTCCAGGTGAGGCCTCAAATCCCCTTGCTATGAAGGCCAACATACCATTTGCCTTCTTCACTGCCTGCTGTACCTATATGCCAACTTTCAATGAGTAATGAATCATGACACTCAGGTCTCGTTGCACCTCCCCTTTTTCTAATCTGCCGCCATTCAGATAATATTCTGTCTTCGCGTTTTTGCCCCCAAAGTGGATAACCTCACATTTATCCACATTATACTGCATCTGCCATGCATTTGCCCACTCACCTAACCTGTCCAAGTCACTCTGCAGCCTCCTAGCATCCCCCACACAGCTCACACCGCCACCCAGTTTAGTGTCATCTGCAAACTTGGAGATATTACACTCAATTTCTTCATCCAAATCATTGATATATATTGCAAAGACCTGGGGTCCCAGCACTGAGCCCTGCGGCACTCCATTAGTCACTGCCTGCCTTTCTGAAAAGGACCCGTTTATCCCGACTCTCTGCTTCCTGTCTGCCAACCAGTTCTCTATCCACGTCAGTACATTACCCCAATACCATGTGCTTTGATTTTGCACACCAATCTCTTGTGTGGGACCTTGTCAAAAGCCTTTTGAAAGTCCAAATACACCACATCCACTGGTTCTCCCTTGTCCACTCTCCTAGTTAGATCCTCAAAAAATTTGTCAAGCATGATTTCCCCTTTCATAAATCCATGCTGACTTGGACCGATCCTGTCACTGCTTTCCAAATGCGCTGCTATTTCATCCTTAATAAATTGATTCCAACATTTTCCTCACTACTGATGTCAGGCTAACCGGTCTATATTTACCCGCTTTCTCTCTCCCTCCCTTTTTAAAAAGTGGTGTTACATTAGCTACCCTCCAGTCCATAGGAACTGATCCAGAGTCGATAGACTGTTGGAAAATGATCACCAATGCATCCACTATTTCTAGGGCCACTTCCTTAAGTACTCTGGGGTGCGGACTATCAGGCCCCAGGAATTTATTGACCTTCAGTCCCATCAATTTCCCTAACACAATTTCCCGCCTGATAAGGATATCCTTCAGTTCCTCCTTCTCACTAGACCCTCGGTCCCCTCACCACATTTAAAAAGTACTAAGATGTGCACTTGAAGTGCCGTAACTTACAGAGCCATGGACCAAGAGCTGGAAAGTGGGATTAGGCTGGATAGTTCTTGGTCGGCCGGCACAGACACGATGGGCTGAAATGGCCTCCTTCCGTGCTGTAAATTTCTATGATTTTATGATTCTATGAAGGTCACGGGTTTGACTGCACTGCCATGTGTCCTGCAATTGGGACACACCAACAGTTGGCCTCAGTGTCTCGAACGGGAGGAGTGAGGAAGGGGGAAATCAGTCAAGCTTCCCATTCTGATTATTATCCAGTGACTCCAGCTGGAAAATAGCCATGCGTGGATATACGGTTTGGCATGGCTGGCTTCTATGCTCCGATAGCCTTCTACTGGATGTCCTGCATTGCCCGTGAAATGTTGGCAGTCGAACGTGGTGCTGCATGACAGCTGGCGTCTTTGAAGCCATACACCAGCAAGGAGTCCGTGCCTCCAGGGAGGAGGGGGAGAAAATTATCATAGAAGGCCCTGAAACTCCTAAATTTGAAGAATGTGGAAAAGAAGATTTCAGCTAGGTGGGTGGGGGAGGCGGTGATGGGTGGGGAGGTGGGGGGCTTTCAAATTCTGGTTGGGGGGAGGTGCGGGGGTGCGGTTGTGGACAAGTCTTTGTCTGGAAGGAGTTTCAAGGCTCCCCTGAGAAATTCCACCTACTCTGGCGTGAGTTTAGAACATAAGAACATAAGAAAATGGAGCAAGAGAAGGCCATACGGCCCCTCAAGCCTGCTCCACCATTTAATATGATCATGGCTGATCCAATCATGGACTCAGATCCACTTCCCTGCCCGCTCCCCTTATTCCCTTATCGGTTAAGAAACTGTCTACCTCTGTCTTAAATTTATTCAATGACCCAGCTTCCACAGCTCTCTGAGGCAGCAAATTCTACAGATTTACAACCCTCTGAGAGAAGAAATTCCTCCTCATCTCAGTTTTAAATGGGCGGCCCCACTTATTCTAAGATTATGCCCTCTAGTTCTAGTCTCCCCTATCAGTAGAAACATCCTCTCTGCATCCACCTTGTCAAGCCCCCTCATAATCTTATAGGTTTCGATAAGATCACCTCTCATTCTTCTGAATTCCAGTTTCTCTGAGGGCTTTACGAAAGCCTCAAACCTTGCTTGGGGAGGTCAATTGATCCAGGGCACCCACTTGTTACACCGGGAGTCGAAGATGTGAAGAAGATCTTTTTGATGGGGGGCCTTTCATGTCTGCCTTTCCACAAGCCATGAGTGGTTCAGTGCGAGCATCACTGAGCTGCCCTCCGCAGGGGCCATGCGCCCTCCCCCTCCCAACTGCGCAAATTACCCCATACCCACAGTTTGGGACTGAGCCTGCCTCTGGGTACCGGTGGACCGAGTTTCTGCTCTCTCCCCCCTCCCCCCCCACCCCCGCACTTGTCCGAGCAGAGCAGGATCCCAGAACCTTCAAGGCCCAAGCTTTTAATTGCATGTTTGCGATTTGGGATCTTATAACTATGTCCGTTGGATAGAGCAATGGAAGAGATTGTGATTCGAGAAAAGATCAGCCTCGAATGAGTTTAAATTCGGCACCATGTTTGGAAGGTTCTGTTCGAGAGTGAAGGTATCCTCTTCGAAACAGAAAACAAGTGGTTAAGCTTGATTGGTAAATATGGCAAAATAAGTCCATATCTTTTGTTATGTATAACCATGCAAGTTATGTATGATGATTATGTTGTTATAATTACTTCTTCATTAAGGAGGGAGAAGTGTAATATATATAGCTCCACCTGTGGTCTACTGTGGCACTGCAGCCAGTGCAGTGGACAAATAAAGAGGGAATAGGTCACCGGACTAGAGTTCCGGAGTGTTCTGCCATCTTAAGGCTTATGTGTGTTTGCGAGTTGTACTGAAGATATAACAATGCGTTTAACCCATTATTTTACTGAGACTATTTATAATAATACGGAATTGGGCCATTCAGACTGCAGGAAACCTTTAGATTATAGGGAGCACAAGAGTTGGTTTACAGTTAGGTCGTCTACCAACATGATCTCGCAGCCTGGGAGAATCAAGAGGTTAAGCCAATAAGAAAAGGGAATGGGGGAGAGCTTTCCAGTCAGAAGCAATAGGCCAGAAAAAGCATCAGTGATTGGAGTCCCAGTTTTGAATGTATAAAGCACCATCATTTGCCTTTTCAATTCATGACAGAATTAGCATATGTACTTGGGTAAAAGTGATCGATGTACAAGGTGAACTCCCACCCACCTTCAGCCCAATAAATATTCTACTCACTCCCCCAGCCTACAGCGTGGCACCCCAGAGAGACGGGGAAATCGCTTTTAATTAGCCCCGAGTGTTCCACACACTGCCATCGGTGAGCATAGACAGAGAACGGGGAGAGGGGGAGCCTGAGAGAGGGAAGATGGAGAAGCTGGGAGCCTGAGAGAGGGGAGTGTGAGACTAGACGTCTAAGAGAGGAGGGGGCAGGTGGAACCTGAATGGGGAGCAGGGGAGAGGGACCCTGAGAATGAGGAGCGAGGGGAACAATGTTGGAGTGGACAGGACAGCAGGACTTGAATAGAAGAATGATAGTGTAATGTATTTGCTTCACGGGTTCTTTGCTTAAGAATTGCTGTTAAGAACTAGTTGGTTTATTAACAAAGGTTTAACAATCACACTACACATTACCAGTTCATCTACTAGGCTCACAACTGCATACCTCATCGTGGATCCCCTGAACCCAACTGGCTGGGGTTTTATTGAGTCTTGTGAACATCACGTGACTGGCTAAGCCACTCGCAATGCAACGGCTCAACATACCTGTGAGCATGCTCACAAGGTGCATACGTTACACCGCCCTTACCCAGACTGGGCCCATATGTCACTCCAGTCCCACATCAACGGGTACTCACAGGTGCATACATCACTGTGACCAGGCCAGGAGCAGGTGAATTCACTCCCCACAGTGGGAGCTACAGAGACATTCAGCAGAATGACAACTTCCCACCAGCGACCTAAATCTCGTACAGTATACACCGTGCGATAACTCACTGTTACAGTGAGGTATACTTCTTTGGATCGTTTTAGATTTATGCATAATACGGCATTACATGCACATTTGGGTGCAAGATTCTGCTGTAACATTTAGTACCTGCTGGTTTGTTTTACAGAGAGTTTTCACTTTCAGTAGTTTTCTGGAAATTTCCGACAAATCTCAAAACTCTCGTTTTGGCTCCGCAATCGCCGCCGTCCGTGACCTCAATCACGACTCGTTCAACGACGTGGTGGTCGGAGCGCCGCTGGAGGACGATCATCACGGGGCCGTTTACGTGTTTCACGGGTACGACAACAACATCCTCAAGGACTACAAACAGGTACGAGGTACAATGAGCAGCACCGGCTCCTCCGCTTAGGGCCCCGCTTTGGGTGATTCGGCCCCCGGTTTGGGTGATTCGGCCCCCGGTTTAGGTGATTCGGCCCCCGGTTTGGGTGATTCGGCCCCCGGTTTAGGTGATTCGGCTCCCGGTTTGGGTGATTCGGCCCCCGGTTTGGGTGATTCGGCCCCCGGTTTAGGTGATTCGGCCCCCGGTTTAGGTGATTCGGCCCCCGGTTTGGGTGATTCGGCCCCCGGTTTAGGTGATTCGGCTCCCGGTTTGGGTGATTCGGCCCCCGGTTTAGGTGATTCGGCTCCCGGTTTGGGTGATTCGGCCCCCGGTTTGGGTGATTCGGCTCCCGGTTTGGGTGATTCGGCCCCCGGTTTAGGTGATTCGGCTCCCGGTTTGGGTGATTCGGCCCCCGGTTTAGGTGATTCGGCCCCCGGTTTGGGTGATTCGGCCCCCGGTTTGGCGCTGCGCTGGACGGGCTGTAGCACGTTGGGACTCTTTCTGTAGCTGCATTCCTGCTAAACAAGGCTTCAATAACAACAACAACTTGTATTTATATAGCGCCTTTAACGTAGTGACACGTCCCAAGGCGCTTCACAGGAGTATTATGAAATTAAAAATTTGACACCGAGCCGCATAAGTAGAAATTAGCGCAGGTGACCAAAAGCTTGGTCAAAGAGGTAGGTTTTAAGGAGCGTCTTGAAGGAGGAAAGAGAGGTAGAGAGGCGGAGAGGTTTAGGGAGGGAGTTCCAGAGCTTGGGGCCCAGGCAACAGAAGGCACGGCCACCGATGGTTGAGCGATTATAATCAGGGATGCTCAAGAGGGCAGAATTAGAGGAGCGCAGACATCTCGGGGGGTTGTACGAAATCGCCGGGCAGGAAAAGATCAGTTGGTCCATTAAGCCTGTCCCACACCATGGTGCTGGATTTTGCCAGGTCCCACCTGCACAGTGCGGGTGGGTGGGGGCGGGGGGGGGGCGATGGAAAACCTGCACGATCGGGATTGGGGTCCAGGTTGGTGTTCCAGGCTGGGGGTGAGGGGGGTTGGGTGGCTGGGAACACGGCGATCCTGGAGTGGGTGTCTGACCCCGGGGAGGGCCAGGCTGATGGTGGGGGATGGGAGGAAGCACTCCTGCTCCTCCTGGCCTGCGAGGATTGCTCCCCGAGGCTGAGGCCACCTCGCTGCAGCCACCGGGAACTCTGAGCCCCGGGATCGCCGGGATGCCTGCAGTCAAACTGGCAAAGCAGGTTGAAGTGGAGGCCTAAGACCTCATTATAATATGTAAATTGCCAACCCGCCCCTTGGCAGCGGATTGGCAGCCCGCCGACCCATCCCGCTTGAGTGAAAGGTGAAAGTGGGCGGGTCGGAGGCAGGTTGGAGTCGGGGTTCATATTATTTCAACTTTCACTTGCAACCCCCCCCTTCCCACCCATGCCTCCTGCTCTTACCTCTTTAAATTCCGGCCCATAATGGTCAGAGCATTGTGACTGGACCCTTCTTACCTGCTCCCCCCACCCCTCGCCATCCCTGTAGCCATGTCTTCTCCTGGGAGAACCCTCCACTCCCTCCCCTCATTCACCGTCTTTTCCCATTCAGATGCTGACGATGTGTAATATTAATTAATTCAGGAACCAACAACAACTTGCGTTTATATAGCGCCATTAACGTAGCAAAACATCGCAAAGCGCTTCACAGGCGTGTTATCAAACAAAACATTGACACTGTAATTTATTTGCTTCATGGGTTCTTTGCTTAAGAATTCATATCAACATATTGCTATTAAGAACTCGTCGGTTTATTAACAAAGGTTTGACAATCAGACTACATATTACCGGTTCATCCACTAGGATCACAACTGCATACCTCATCGTGGATGACCTAGACCCAACTGGCTGGGGTTTTATTGAGTGTTGTGAGCATCACGTGAAGCCACTCACAGTGCAACAGCTCCACAGCTATTTTGGTAGAACAATAATCAAGTGCCTCTTGACTAAAGGGGCACTAAAACCGACAAATTAATCAAATTAACTTTTTACCAGAACTGAAATCAAATTAAAATTTGGTTGCCGGGGGTGATGATGCACTCCAGTCCCTCCGGCGCCCACCTCTCGCGGAAGGCCGCGAGCGTACCGGTGGCCACCGCGTGCTCCATCTCCAGGAACACCCTGGCTCGGATGTAACCGTGGAAGAGAGGCAGGCAGTCGGGCTGAACGACCCTCTCGACCGCCCGCTGCCTGGATCGGCTGATGGCACCCTTGGCCGTGCCCAGGAGCAGTCCTACGAGGAGGCCCTCAGACCTACCCGCTCCCCTCCAAACAGAGTGCCCAAAAATCAGGAGCGTGGGACTAAAGTGCAACCAGAATTTGAGGAGCAGCCCCTTCAAATATTGGAATAGGGGCTGCAACCTCGCACATTGCACAATGCAACAGCTCTACAACTCTTTTAGAGTAAACAAAATAAACATTAGATCAAGTGCCCTCTGATCTGGGGGACACTCCAGACACTTTTAACTGCCCTCTTTTTTTTGTGGTTTTTTTTGTGTTTTTTTTTTCTTTTGTTATTTTTTTTTTGGATTTTTTTTGTTGTTTTTTTTTTGTATTTTTGTAGGTTTTTTCTGTGGTTTTTTTGGGGCTCTAAAACCATAATTTACAAGTGCCCCCTATAAAAGGGAAGAGGGACACTAAGACCGGCATTTAAAACAAATTAAACTTTAAAACATATAAAATCAAATTAAAATTTGGTTGCCGGGGGTAATGATGCACTTCAGTCCCTCAGGCGCCCACCTCTCGTGGAAGGCCGCGAGCGTACCGGTGGACACCGCATGCTCCATCTCTAAGGACACCCTGGCCCGGATGTAAGCACGGAAGAGAGGCAGGCAGTCAGGCTGAATGACCCCCTCGACCGCCCGCTGCCTGGACCAGCTGATGGCCACCTTGGCCGTGCCCAGGAGCAGTCCTACCAGGAGGCCTTCTGACCTGCCCGCTCACCTCCGAACAGAGTGCCCAAAGATCAGGAGCGTGGGACTAAAGTGCAACCAGAATTTGAGGAGCAGCCCCTTCAAATATTGGAATCGGGGCTGCAATCTCGCACATTTCACAATGCAACAGCTCTACAAACCTTGAGTACACTCACCAGGTGCATACATCACAGATAGGAACCGAGCCAATAAAGCTTGGTCATTGAGGTCGGTTTTAAGCAGCGTCTTAAAGGAGAGCGAGGTGGAGAGGCGAAAAGGTTTGGGGAGGGAATTCCAGAGCTAATAATATAAGGTATACTTATGATTAGATGCAATGTAGACAGCACATTGTCAGTTCATTTTTGTTTGCCCCAATGTGAAACCGATGTTTGTTACAATAGGATTTCCTGGAACAGATTATTATGGAAGAAATTTCACAATTCAGCACAGTTACTGGAACTTATAATTGATTCTGTCTGTGCTTTAAATCATCCACATGTTGAGGCCCATCTCCTTATTTCTTCTTCCATCCCGTATTGTCGCATCTCTTTGTCCAAAGTTTGTATTTTCACCCTTAGAAATGAGCTATCGACCCACATATACGCAGCATAATTAAGATCGCCTATTTCCACCTCCGTAACATGGCCCGAAGCCACCCCTGACTCAGCTCACCTGATGCTGAAGCCCTCATCCATGTCTTTGTTATCTCTCAACTTGACTATTCCAATGCACTCCTGGTTGGCCTCCCACATTCTACTCTACGTAAACTAGAGGTAATCCAAAACTCGGCTGTCCCGTGTGCTAACTTGCACCAAGTCCTGCTCACCCATCACCCCTGTGCTCGCTGACCTACATTGGCACACTGGTAAAGCAGCGCCTCGATTTCAAAACTCTCATCCTTGTTTTCAAATCCCTCCTTGACTCTCGCCCCCCTCTCTCTCTCTGTAATCTCTTCCAGCCTCACAAACTCCCCGAGATATCTGCGCTCCTCTAATTTTGCGCTCTTGAGCATCCCTGATTATAATTGCTCAACCGTTGGTGGCCGTGCCTTCTGTTGCCTGGGCCCCAAGCTCTGAAATTCCCTGCCTAGACCTTTCCGCCTCTCTACCTCTCTTTCCTCATTTAAGACGCTCCTTAAAATCTACCTTTTTGACCAAGCTTTTGCTCACCTGCCCTAGTTTCTCCTTATGTGGCTCGGTGTCAAATTTTCTGTCCCATCATATTCCTGTGAAACATAGAAACATAGAAACATAGAAAATAGGTGCAGGAGTAGGCCATTCGGCCCTTCGAGCCTGCACCACCATTCAATAAGATCATGGCTGATCATTCACCTCAGTACCCCTTTCCTGCTTTCTCTCCATAAACCTTGATCCCTTTAGCCATAAGGGCCATATCTAACTCCCTCTTGAATATATCCAATGAACTGGCATCAACAACTCTCTGCGGTAGGGAATTCCACAGGTTAACAACTCTCTGAGTGAAGAAGTTTCTCCTCATCTCAGTCCTAAATGGCTTACCCCTTATCCTTAGACTATGTCCCCTGGTTCTGGACTTCCCCAACATTGGGAACATTCTTCCTGCATCTAACCTGTCCAGTCCCGTCAAAATGTTATATGTTTCTATGTGATCCCCTCTCATCCTTCTAAACTCCAATGAATAAAGGCCCAGTCGATCCAGTCTCTCCTCATATGCCAGTCCTGCCATCCCAGGAATCAGTCTGGTGAACCTTCGCTGCACTCCCTTAATAGCAAGAACGTCCTTCCTCAACTGAACACAATATTCCAGGTGAGGCCTCACTAAGGCCCTGTACAACTGCAGTAAGACCTCCCTGCTCCTATACTCAAATCTCCTAGCTATGAAGGCCAACATACCATTTGCCTTCTTCACCGTCTGCTGAACCTGAATGCCAACTTTCAATGACTGATGTACCATGACACCCAGGTCTCACTGTACCTCCCCTTTTCCTAATCTGCCGCCATACAGATAATATTCTGCTTTCGTGTTTTTGCCACCAAAGTGGATAACCTCACATTTATCCACATTATACTGCAGCTGCCACGCGTTTGCCCACTCACCTAACCTGTCCAAGTCACCCTGCAGCCTTTTAGCGACCCCCTCACAGCTCACACCGCCACCCAGCTTAGTGTCATCTGCAAACTTGGAGATATTACACTCAATTCCCTCATCCAAATCATTAATGTATATTGTAAATAACTGGGGGCCCAGCACTGAGCCCTACGGTACCCCACTAGTCACTGCCTGCCATTCTGAAAAGGATCCGTTTATCCCGACTCTCTGTTTCCTGTCTGCTAATCAGTTCTCTATCCACGTTACCCCCAATACCATTTGCTTTAATTTTGCACACCAATCCCTTGTGTGGGACCTTGTCAAAAGCCTTTTGAAAGTCCAAATACACCACATCCACTGGTTCTCCCTTGTCCACTCTACCAGTTACATCCTCAAAAAATTCTAGAAGATTTGTCAAGCAGGATTTCCCTTTCATAAATCCATGCTGACTTGGACCGATCCTGTCACTGCTTTCCAAATGCGCTGTTATTTCATCTTTAATAATTGATTCCAACATTTTCCCCACTACTGATGTCAGGCTAACCGGTCTATAATTACCCGTTTTCTCTCTCCCTCCTTTCTTAAAAAGTGGTGTAACATTAGCTACCCTCCAGACCATAGGAACTGATCCAGAGTCGACATGCTGTGAAGCACCTTGAGATGTTTCACTATGTTAAAGGCGCTATATAAATACAAGTTGTTGTTGTTGTTAATGAGGAAACAAATGCGATGCAACAGTGAACTATTGAAAGACAGGGAGATCAAGAGAAAGGAAGTCCATAAGATTACACCCAGCAACCAGCTCCAGTTAAAGACAGTTCTCGGGACAGATGCAGCCTGAATGTCTCTGGTATTTTTTGATTTATGTTCCAGATAATTGCAGGCTAGTCACAGCACAGAATTATAAGGCGCTATATAAATGCAAGTTCTTTATTTTTTTATTCCAAAATAAACTTAGTAAAAAAATAAAATGATCTCAAACATAGTTTTGCAGTGGCCAAGGTCTTTGTGCCAACATCGCAGTTCCTCAATGAACAAGATGGGCCAGTGACAGGTGTAATTGCAGTGTGAATGAGTTATGTTGCTGGGTCTGCTGGAATGTAATAATTTCTGTCAGTAATTATGAGGTTATGTGCTTACTTGAGTGAAAACAAATGTTCTTAATAACTTAAATAGACAGAATAATGTAAGTGGCGAGGAACTCCATTGCTGTTTTTTTAGTTCATACATATTCTCCTCATTGCTTCTTTCTTTCTCCCCCTCAAATATTTAGGATAGGCAACCAGGTGGTGCTCAGAATCTAGCATCCAACACTCCGTCGGGGATTTATAATCCCAAATTGCTTGTACCCGAGCAGTCACGGTAACTGGAGAAGTTTGCAGGACTTGCCAGTAAACGCTGTACCAACACCCGAATCACTTCCCGCAGTAGCCCATTGCCCCCTGTGCCAGCTGTGGCTCAGTGGGCAGCACACTTGCCTCTGAGTCAACAGGTTGTGGGTTTAAGTCCCACTTCAGGGACTTGAGCATGTAAATCTTGGCTGCCATGTTTCCTACATTACTACAGTTCAAAAGTACTTCATTGGCTGTAAAGTGCTTTGAGACGTCCGGTGGTCATGAAAGGTGCTATATAAATGCAAGTCTTTCTTTCTCGCTGACCCACATTTGGTTCCCGGTCCATCAATGTCTCAAATTTTAAATTATCATCTGTAATATAGCGCTCTACCTGGTGGACTACAGTGGTAATGCAACTACTCATGTAAATATAATAAAAGCATCATGTGACAAGGTCACCTGACAAGTTCCTGTAGAGCCATCTTCTATGTGTGTGTTTGCGATATCGTAAAGAAGATATCTTTATATAAGTGAGCCCCAGGTGGGCAGAGGAAACGTTTCAAGGATACCCTCAAAACCTCCCTGATAAAGTGCAACATCCCCACCGACACCTGGGAGTCCCTGGCCAAAGACTTCCCTAAGTGGAGAAAGAGCATTTGGGAGGGCGCTGAGCACCTCGAGTCTCGTCGCCGTGAGCATGCAGAAAACAAACGCAGGCAGCGAAAGGAGCGTGCGACAAACCAGACTCCCCACCCACCCTTTCCTTCAACCACTCTCTTTCCCACCTGTGACAGAGACTGTAATTCCCATATTGGACTGTATATTGGACCTGAGAACTCACTTTTAGAGTGGAAGCAAGTCTTCCTCAATTTCGAGGGACTGCCTATGATGATGATGATGAGGTTGAAAGAAGATATCACATAGCGATCAAGAGCGAGAGCCCTGGCTGGTTTTGCCCTTCCTAATCCAGCGACACTGAAGCCAATTGTAGCTTATCCAACTGCTACTTTGATTAAGATTGATGGACTGAAAATAGAGCAGGAGTTTATTGTTGGGATCTTCCTGGTCCATTTGGCTGGTTGCTGCCCTGGGCAATGATTACCACTTGAGCTGTGGCAGACAAAGCTAAAGAGTTTAAGGTGCATTATCATCCTTTTAGCGAAAGAGAGTGTGTCGTGGAGTATTTAAAATAAACACTCAACACCAGGTCTGGGTTCGAATATTCAAGTAGTCTTTATTTATCACCGGTGGGGAGCCTGCCTGCTGTTTATCTATAGCCAGGCCTCTCCAATGATACAAAGTTCCAAGCAACCTTTTATACACTTAATGATCTATATCAGCCTCGTGCATGGTCCCCCTATGCCGTTTAATTGGCCCAAAGCCTGCGTGCACAATTGCTGATTGACTCTTTCCCTTTCGCGTCACACAATCATTGGCCTATGTCTCACACCAGATAGAGTTTCTCCAATGTGTCACTTTTGACCCCTTGCTCTGTTTAACTGCCCTTCTGGGCCTCCTGTGGTTCAACACTTTGGCTATTTCTAATTGTCCAGGTTACACAGCTTGTAAAGTTGACCACTACAAAAAGCCCTTTTTAGTTCCGAGATCTATTCTTAACCCTTTAATTATAGCAGAGCTTGAAAGCCTGGCTTCAGAGCAGATCATGATTCTGTTAAAAGGGCAAAAGTAAGAGTTTCTTTGTGATATTTAGCTCGCATGTAGTGTGATGATGTCATCCATAACCCAATGACATAATCCACATAGAAAAACAAGTCATCATGCCAGGATAATGTCATTATATTAGTAGATAATGTCCCCCTGACTGATGTGACCCAGTGACTAATGCTGCCCATCCCAGTGACTGACGTGACTCATCCCAGTTTGGCACTCTCTTCCACAAACATGAACAACAACTTGTATTTTTATAGCGCCTTTAACGTAGTAAAACATCCCAAGGCGCTTCACAGTGCTATAAGACGACAACAAAAAAATTGACACCGAGCCACATAAGAAGAAATTATGGCAGGTGACCAACAGCTTGGTCAAAGAGGTCGGTTTTAAGGAGTGTCTTGAAGGAGGAAAGAGATGTCGAGAGGTGGAGAGGTTTATGGAGGGAGTTCCAGAGCTTGGGGCCTAGCAGCTGAAGGCATGGCCACTGATGGTTGAGGAGTTATAATCAAGGATGCTCAAGAGGGCAGAATTTGAGGAGCGCAAATATCTCGGTGGGTTGTGAGGCTAAGAGAGAGGGAGGGGTGAAGACATCGAAGAATTTGTGAACAAGAATGAGAATTTTGAAATCGAGGTGTTGCTTAACCGAGAGCCAATGTAGGTTGGCAAGCACAGGGGCTGATGGGTGAGCGGGACTTGGTGCGAGTTAGAACACGGGGGCAGCCGAGTTTTTGATGACCTTAAATTTACGTAGGGTAGAACGTGGGAGGCCACCAGGAGTGTATTGGAATAGTGAAGTCTAGAAGTAACAAAGGCATGGATGAGGGTTTCAGCAGCAGATGAGATGAGGCAGGGGCGGAGGCGGGCAATGTTATGGAGGTGATTGTAGTTATGGCGCGGATGTATAGTCGATAGCTCATTTCAGGGTCAAACAGTAGTTGATCCTCGGTCAATTGTTAATTTTAAATCTGTGATTGATAGATTATTGTTAACCAAAGGTATTAAGAGATGTGTTAACCAAAAGCGGATATATGGAGTTAGATCACAGATCAGCCATTGAATGGCGGAACAGGCTCGAGGGGCTGAATGGCCTCCTCCTGTTCCTGTGTTCCGGAGTGGGATGCATGCTTGTGGGGAAAGAGTGTGCATTCTCCGAGCAAACAGATGCTCTGAAACTGTCGGGTTCTCAGTCACTTGGTTTGGAGACTCTTAAACATGGTGATCGGTGTCAATGTGCCAGATACGTGGCTAAAAGCCTGGTGTTGAACTAAATGACAGCACAGGCTGAGCACCATCCAAATGGCAGCCATCGCCCTACAGTTTATTCGCAAGCAAGCGATGTTGGCTTGCAAGTCACAAATTCCAGTGGTTTAGCTGTCTGAGTTGCTTTGAGGTTACAGCACCAACATTCTACCCGGGTGGTCATGGGTTTAAGTTCCAGGATTGTCCATCATCATCATAGGCAGTCCCTCAAAATCGAGGAAGACTTGCTTCCACTCTAAAAGTGAGCTCTCAGGTGGCTGTACAGTCCAATACAGGAATTACAGTCTATGTCACAGGTGGGACAGAGAGTGGTTGAAGGAAAGGGTGGGTGGGACTGGTTTGCTGCACGCTCCTTCCGCAGCCTGCGCTTATTTTCTGCATGCTCTCGGCAACGAGACTCGAGGTGCTCAGTGCCCTCCCGGATGCTCTACCTCCACTTTGGATGGCCTTGGGCCAGGGATTCCCAGGTGCTGGTGGGGATGTTGCACTGTATCAAGGAGGCTTTGAGGGTGTCCTTGAAACGTTTCCCCTACCCACCTGGGGCTCATTTGCTGTGTAGGAGTTCCGATTAGAGCGCTTGCTTTGGGAGTCTCGTGTTGGGCATGCGGACAATGTCATCCATTGTATTATTGAACGACTGCAGCTGGAGTTGGTTTTGACAGTTTTAATCCAAAATGTTGACACAACCTACCAGGAATAGAATTCACCTCCTCACCTTCAGCTCCACATTCTTCAGCTTTCCTTCTGTGTCAGCTGTGGCTCAGTGGGCAGCAATCTTGCCTCTGAGTCAGAAGGTTGTGGGTTTAAGTCCCACTCCAGGAACTTGAGTACAAAAATCTAGGCTGCACTGTCAGAGGTGCTGTCTTTCAGATGACGCGTTAAATTGAGGCCCGTCTGCTCTCTCAGGTGGATGTAAAAGGTCCCATGGCTCTATTTTGAAGGGGAGCAGGGAAGTTGGTGTCCTGGCCAATATTTATCCCTCAATCAACATAATAAAAATAGATTATCTGGTCATTATCACATTGCTGTTTGTGGGGGCTTGCTGTGTGCAAATTGACTGCTGTGTTTCCTACATTACAACAGTGACTAGACTCCAAAAGTAAAGTGCTTTGAGATGTCTGGTGGTTGTAAAAGGTGCTATAGAAATGCAAGTCTTTCTTTCCAAATGTGCTCCTCTTGCCAACGTACTTAGAAGCTAAAACCTAAAACAGTGCCCTCTTTGGGCTATCTAGATGGGCATTAGCCTCCAATCACCAATATTCTCTCAGTATATTTGCATAGAATATTCAAGGCCACCCCTACCTCAATGATACCACATTCTTTGCCTTGAGGTCACAAACTCTTCAGTGGCTGGTGGTGTGCAAATCCCCAGAGTTGCACACAGTGGTGAGGAGCACATTCACGGGTGCACCTGTCAGGAAAGGATGAGAAGGCTGAGGGGTGACTTCATGGAGGTGTTTCAAATTATGAAAGGTTTCGATAGAGTGGACACAGAGAGAGTATTTCCACTAGTGAGGAAGAGCAAAACTAGAGGCCATCAATATAAGATAGTCTGCAAGAAATCCAATAGGGAATTCAGAAGAAACTTCTTTACCGTGAGAATGTGGAACTCACTGCCACAGGGAGGGGTTGAGGCGAATAGTATCGATGCATTTAAGGGGAGGCTGGACAAGCATATGAGGGAGAAGGGAATAGAGGGTTATGCTGATAGATTTAGATGAGGAAAGACGGGAGGAGGCTTGAGTGGAGCATAAACACCGGCATGGACTGGTTGGGCGAATGGTCTGTTTTTGTGCCGTATATCCTGCGTAAAATAGCCCTTTATTTACCTTTCTCGTCTCTATTTTCAGCCTTGGTGGCGTGCTGCAATATTTCCCTTGGCCCATCACTTGCTTTCCGCATTTACAAAAAAGGAAGCCAGCGTGTGGCCACTCACTGCCAATATAATGAACCTACCACTCTCTGCGTTTGCTATGTTACAGAGGATTGGTTCCTCGGAGGTCAGTCCTGGGCTGCTGTACTTTGGTCGCAGTATTCATGGGCAGTTGGATATGAATGACGACGGGCTGGTGGATCTGGCAGTGGGGGCGCTCGGCAGTGCTGTCCAGCTATGGTTTGTTCACCTCTATGTTTGCTCAGCGTTTCACCGACGATTTGCTCATTCACAACTTTCGCCACTAATCATTGTGTACCCTGCCATAACCGTCTCTCGCTTCTTTTAACTGGATTCCCTGCACTGAGCTCCACCTGGCTCAGTGGCGAAATGCACGGCCTGGTGTGGTAGTAATCCCATAGGGGTTAAGGGAGCGTTCGATGTTTGATTCCCAGTGCCAGCTGCGGCTCAGTGGGTAGCACACTTGTTTCTGGGTCAGAAGGTTGTGGGTTCAAGTCCCACTCCAGGAACTTGAGCATAAAAACCAAGGCTGACACATCCAGTGCAGTGCTGAGGGAGTGCTGCACTGTCTGAGGTGCTGTCTTTTGGATGAGACGTTAAACCGAGGCCCTGTCTGCTTTCTCAAGTGGATGTAAAAGATCCCACAGCACTCTTTCGAAGAAGAGCAGGGGAGTTATCCCAGTTGTCCTGGGGCCCATATTTATCCCTTCAATCAACATAACAAGAACAGATTATCTGGTCATTATCACATTGCTGTTTGTGGGAACTTGCTGTGCGCAAATTGGCTGCTGCGTGTCCTACATTACAACAGCCAAAAATCGAGGAGCAGCCCCTTCAAATAATGACTGCAAACCTGACGCACTCTATATAGACATGGAACACGGACTCCCCCAGACCGCAGAAATCAATAGCTGTACCAGCCTGTGAGCATACTCACACGATGTCATCCTTTCCCCTCAGGTCTCGCAGTATAATCCGAGTGAATGCCAGCATGAGGTTCGAACCAGCAAAAATCAACATTTTCAACAAGGATTGCAGGAGAAATGGCAAAGAGTGCAGCTGCATGTCCGTGTCCATCTGTTTCACCGTCACGGCCAAATCGCCTGGACTTCAGAACGACACCTTGCGTAAGTGCGACAGAGCGATAAATTAGTGCATATTTAAAGATCCGCTAACCTTGTTTCCGAACAGCCAAACAATGGTGGACAGGAAAAGACCCTCAGATCTATGAAGCCTGTCCCACACAATTTGCGATACTTTGTGCATCACAATAGATACGCTGCCGGCCTCACCCGAAGCCATGTGATCTCCTGGGAGAGGCGGAAAAAACAGATTTAAAAAACCCAGGCCTATTTGGTGGGGGGAAAGTCTGGGAAATTCCTCTCCCACCTCAATGGATCTCAACTAGCCCAGGAGACCATTCCGGCCGGATAATTTCAAGCAGAATTCTATTCTCTTTTGTATAAGATGCTCGCTGCCCCAGCCAGAAACAGGCTCTGCCCTCACTTGAAGGAATTCAGCGAATCAGGGTCCAGCGCACGAGACGGCAGCCTGTTGCACGGGTCCACTATTCTCTTGGAAAAGAACCGCCCCCTAAACTCTAACCCAGATCTGGCCTTACATGTGTGACCACTGGTCCTCGCCTAACCTATTAGTTAATTGGAACAAACTGTCAACTCAAACACAATCTATTCATTTCATTATCTTAATCAAATCAGATTTCATAGCTCTCCACAATGAGAAATTAGGAGAGACAGACTGAGGGTTGCACAGTCTCTGAACCAGTAATGATCTAAACTCTCCTCTCATTTCTGGATCTGTCCTTCCACTCCACATAGAATCATAGAAATTTATAGCACAGAGGGAGGCCATTTCGGCCCATCGTGTCCACGCCGGCTGACAAAGAGCCATCCAGCCTAATCCCCCTTTCCAGCTCTTGGTCCATAGCCCAGTAGGTTACGGCACCAAGTGCACATCCAGGTACTTTTTAAAATGTGGTGATGGTTTCTGCCTCTACCACTCTTTCAGGCAGTGAGTTCCAGAGCCCCACCACCCTCTGGGTGAAAACATTTCCCCTCAAATCCCCTCTAAACCTCCCACCAATTACGTTAAATCTATGCCCCCTGGATGTTGACCCATCTGCGAAGGGAGATAGATCCTTCCAATCCACTCTATTTAGGCCCCTCATAATTTTATACACCTCAATAAGATCTCCCCTCAGCCTCCTCAGTTCCAAAGAAAACAACCCCAGTCTATCCAATCTTTCCTCATAGCTAAAATTCTCCAGGCCTGGCAATATCCTCGTAAATCTCCTCTGTACCCTCTCTAGTGCAATCACATCTTTCCTGTAATGTGGTGACCAGAACTGGGCGAGGTACTCTAGCTGTGGCCCAACTAGTGTTTTATACAGTTCAAGCATAACCTCCCTGCTCTTTATTCTATGCCTCGACCGGGCAGGACCGGAATCAATGTCCGAGGGGGAGTGTTTACTAGTGCTGTTGGGGAGGGGTTAAACTAATATGGCAGGGGGATGGGAACCTATGCAGGGAGACAGAGGGAAGTAGAATGAGGGCAGAAGCAAAAGATAGAAAGAAGAAAAGTAAAAGTGGAGGGCAGAGAAACCCAAGGCAAAAAGCAAGAAGAGCCACATTACAGCAAAATTCTAAAGGGGCAAAGTGTGTTAAAAGACAAACCTTAAGATTCTGTGCCTCAATGCGAGGAGTATTCCGAATAAGGTGGACGAATTAACTGCGCAGATAGCAGTTAACGGATATGATGTAATTGGCATGGCTCCAGGGTGACCAAGGCTGGGAACTCAACATCCAGGGATATTCAACATTCAGGAAGGATAGACAGAAAGGAAAAGGATGTGGGGTGGCTTTGTTGTTTAAAGAAGAAATTAACACTATAGTAAGGAAGGACATTAGCTTGGATGATGTGGAATCGGTATGGGTGGAGCTGCGGAATACCAAAGAGCAGAAAACGCTAGTGGGAATTGTGTACAGACCACCAAACAGTAGTAGTGAGGTTGGGAACAGCATCAAGCAAGAAATTAGGGATGCGTACAATAAAGGTACAGCAGTTATCATGGGCGACTTTAATCTACATATTGATTGGGCTAACCAAACTGGTAACAATGCGGTGGAGGAGGATTTCCTGGAGTGTATTAGGGATAGTTTTCGAGACCAATATATCGAGGAACCAACCAGAGAGCTGGCCAATCTAGACTGGGTGATGTGTAATGAGAAAGGACTAATTAGCAATCTTGTTGTGCGAGACCCCTTGAGGAAGAGTGACCATAATATGGTAGAATTCTTTATTAAGATGGAGTATGGCACAGTTAAATCAGAGACTAGAGTCCTGAATTTAAGGAAAGGTAACTTCGGTGGTATGAGACATGAATTGGCTAGAATAGACTGGTGAGTGATACTTAAAGGGTTGACGGTGGATAAGCAATGGCAAACATTTAAAGATCACATGGATGAACTTCAACAATTGTACATCCCTGCCTGGAGTAAAAATAAAACGGGGAAGGTGGCTCAACCGTGGCTAACAAGGGAAATTAAGGATAGTGTTAAATCCAAGGAAGAGGCATATAAATTGGCCAGAAAAAGCAGCAAACCTGAGGATTGGGAGAATGTTATAATTCAGCAGAGGAGGACAAAGGGTTTAATTAGGAGGGGGAAAATAGAGTGTGAGAGGAAGCTTGCTGGGAACATAAAAACTGACTGCAAAAGCTTCTATAGATATGGGAAGAGAAAAAGATTAGTGAAGACAAACGTAGGTCCCTTGCAGTCAAATTCAGGTGAATTTATTATGGGGAACAAAGAAATGGCGGACCAGTTAAACAAATACTTGAGTTCTGTTTTCAGGAAGGAAGACACAAATAGCTTTCCGGAAATACTAGGGGACCGAGGGTCAAGTGAGAAGGAGGAACTGAAGGAAATCCTTATTAGGCAGGAAATTGTGTTAGGGAAATTGATGGGATTGAAGGCCAATAAATCCCCGGGGCCTGATAGTCTGCATCCCAGAGTACGTAAGGAACTGGCCCTAGAAATAGTGGATGCATTGGTGATCATTTTCCAACAGTCTATCGACTCTGGATCAGTTCCTATGGACTGGAGGGTAGCTAATGTAACCCCACTGATAGATAAAGTGGTTAAGAAAGCATACGGAATACTTGCCTTTATTAGTCGAAACACAGAAACATAGAAAATAGGTGCAGGAGTAGGCCATTCGGCCCTTCGAGCCTGCACCACCATTCAATAAGAAAGGAGGGAGAGAGAAAACGGGTAATTATAGATCAGTTAGCCTGACATCAGTAGTGGGAAAAATGTTGGAATCAATTATTAAAGATGAAGTAGCAGTGCATTTGGAAAGCAGTGACAGGATCAGTCCAAGTCAGCATGGATTTATGAAGAGGACATCATGCTTGGCAAATCCTCTAGAATTTTTTGAGGATATAACTAGTAGAGTGGACAAGGGAGAACCAGTGGATGTGGTGTATTTGGACTTTCAAAAGGCTTTTGACTAGGTCCCACACAAGAGATTGGTGTGCAAAATCAAAGCACATGGTACTGGGGTAATATACTGACGTGGATAGAGAACTGGTTGGCAGACAGGAAGCAGAGAGTCGGGATAAATGGGTCCTTTTCAGAATGGGAGGCAGTGACTAATGGGGTGCCACAGGGCTCAGCACTGGGACCCCAGCTATTTACAATATACATTAATGATTTAAATGAAGGAATTGAGTGTAATATCTCAAAGTTTGCAGATGACACTAAGCTGGGTGGCGGTGTGAGCTGTGAGGGGGACGCTAAGAGGCTTGGACAGATTAGGTGAGTGGGCAAACGCATGGTAGATGCAGTATAATGTGGATAAATGTGAGGTTATCCACTTTGGTGGCAAAAACACAAAGGCAGAATATTACCTGAATGGCGGCAGATTAAGAAAAGGGAGGTGCAATGAGACCTGGGTGTCATGGTACATCAGTCATTGAAAGTTGGCATGCAGGTACAGCAGGCGGTGAAGAAGGCAAATGGTATGTTGGCCTTCATAGTTAGGGGATTTGAGTATAGGAGCAGCGAGGTCTTACTGCAGTCGTACAGGGCCTCAGTGAGACCTCACCTGGAATATTGTGTTCAGTTTTGGTCTCCTAATCTGAGGAAGGAAGTTCTTGCTATTGAGGGAATGCAGCGAAGGTTCATCAGACTGATTCCTGGGATGGCAGGACTGACATATGAGGAGAGACTGGATCGACTGGGCCTGTATTCACTGGAGCTTAGAAGGATGAGAGGAGATCTCATAGAAACATATAAAATTCGGATGGGACTGGACAGGTTAGGTGCAGGAAGAATGTTTCTGATGTTGGGGAAGTCCAGAACCAGGGCACATAGTATAAGGATAAGGGGTAGGCCATTTAGGACTGAGATGAGGAGAAACTTCTTCACTCAGAGAGTTGTTAATCTGTGGAATTCCCTACCGCAGAGAGTTGTTGATGCCAGTTCATTGGATATATTCAAGAGGGAGTTAGACATGGCCCTTACGGCTAAAGCAATCAAGGGGTATGGAGAGAAAGCAGGAAAGGGGTACTGAGGTGAATGATCAGCCATGATCTTATTGATTGGTGGTGCAGGCTCGAAGCGCCGAATGGCCTACTCCTGCACCTATTTTCTATGTTTCTGTGTTTCGACTAATAAAGGCAAGTATTCCGTATGCTTTCTTAACCACTTTATCTACCTGGCCTGCTACCTTCAGGGATCTGTGGACATGCACTCCAAGGTCCCTTTGTTCTTCTACACTTCTCTATGTCCTACCATTTCATGTGTATTCCCTTGCCTTGTTAGCCCTCCCAAAATGCACATACCCCATCCTAACCATCCCTCCTCCCCCTTTTTCATCACTGGGTTCATATCAAGATTCATCTCACCGTCTCCTGCTCTACCACATTCTGTCCCAGAGGTGGTGCCTCTCCTTACCTCCCTCAGTCTTCCTCTCAAACTGAAATGTGCAGGCGAATAAAGCTGGACATCCTCTAATTTACCTCGTCTTCTTTCCTCCTCATTTTGAAGCTTGATGGAGTCACCCACCAGGGACCTTGGCCCTTCAGATAGCATTCTCAATAACAAAATATACCACACATCCCAGCTTTGGTTTGGTGTTCAACACAGTACAGGTTGAAGAGGGTGAGCATTCATCCCACCGATCCTTGCACTGGTTTTCAGGTTATTACACAGGGGTCACATTGACTCAACTCTCCCGGCTTGGCAAACAACCGCCATCAGTTATATCAGCTGTGACTCAGTGGGCAGCACTCTCGCCTCTGAGTCAGAAGGTTGTGGGTTCGAGTCCCACTCCAGGAACTTGAGTACAAAAATCTAGGCTGACACTCCAATGCAGTGCTGAGGGCGCACTGCACTGTCGGAGGTGGTGTCTTTTGGGTGAGACGTTAAACCGAAACACCTGTCTGCCCTCTCAGGTGTTGGATGTGCCATCTTTCAGATGACATGTTAAACTGAGGCCCTGTCTGCTCTCTCAGGTGGACGTAGCAGATTCCATGGCACTATTTGGAAGAAGAGCAGCAGAGTTATCCCCGGTGCAGTGCTGAGGGAGTGCTGCACTGTCGGAGGTGCCGTCTTTTGCATGAGATGTTAAACCGATGTCTGTCCTTTCAGGTGGATGTAACAAATCCCATGCCACTTTCCAAAGAAAAGCAGTTCTCCCCTGTGTCCTGGCCAACATTTATCCCTGGCCAACATTTATCCCTAACCAACGTCACTAAAAACAGATTATTTATGTACTTGCTGTTTGTGGGACCTTACTGTGCTTAAATGAAAAGCTGCTTCTCCCTACATTACTCTACATTTGCTGTGAAGCACTTTAGGATGTCTTGAGGCAATGAAAATCAATATATAAATGCATGTTGTTTCTTCCTATCAATGTGGCTTTACCTCAGCTTCAGAAGAGAACTCGCTATTGTACCAGTGTGTTATTTCCCACACTAGCCATTCTTGTGGACTTCTTTGAGTTAACTTGCCAACTTAGTGCCAAGTAATGGTAAAATGGGCGCAGATTTGAGCTGTGGGCCTATGTCTACTGGGAATTAGATTGAAATCACCGAAACTCATTACATGGTGAGTGTTTACAGTAAGCTGAGTATGTTTCCTGCCATTAATACTGAACTGGATTTGAACCCATGTCCCAGAGATGAAAGCACATGTGCTGATCCACTGGACCACCCAGACCCCCCCACCTCACCCCCCATCAGCTGACCTTTCTAAGCCTCTCCTGACGCTTCACAGTTTAAGGGTAATTAACGATTAGAATGCGCGGCTGTGATTTCCCAATATACGACGGCCATCTGGCGAAGGTCCCTCTGGTTCTGTGAGCTTCAACAATCAACTCAGCTGTGGCTCAGTGGGTAATGCACTCGCCTCTGAGTCAGAAGGTCATGGGTTCAGATCCCACTCCAGGGACTTGAGCACAAAAATCTAGGCTGACACTCCAGTGCAGTGCTCAGGGAGCGCTGCATAGTCGGAGGTGGTGCCTTTTGGATGAGATGTTAAACCGAGGCCCTGTCTGCTCTCTCAGGTGGATGTAAAAGATCCCATGGCACTATTTCTAAGAAGAGCAGGAGAGTTATCCTCGGTGTCTTGGCCAATATTTATCTCTCAATCAATATAACAAAAAAGCAGATTATCTGGTCATTATCACATTGCTGTGTCTGGGAGCTTACTATGTGCAAATTGTGCTGCCGTGTTTCCCACATTATAACAATGACTGCACTGCAAAAGTACTTCATTGGCTGTAAAGCGCTTTGAGACGTCCGGTGGTCATGAAAGGTGCTATATAAATGCAAGTTCTTTCTTTCCTGTATTTCTAGACACCCGCATGTCGCTCAGAAAGCTAAGCAAAATAATGCTTGACTGTACTGTGCAATAACGGGTTGAATTTGAAATCAGAGAAATGATTCTGATTTTTATTCAGTTATAAGGTACAACGTTTCCATTGACGAGCGCAGATACACTCCCAGAGCGCTCTTTGACGACAACTTTGAGAAGTACATCCACAGTAACATCAGCGTGGAACCTGAATTAGAGACATGCGATCAATTCTATTTCCACGTTCTAGTAAGTACCAGGCATTGGCCTGTCCATTGCTCCCTCTCGACTGTCCTGCACTTTCGTCCTTCTCCCTGTACCCTCACTGTGCTGAAATCAAGACTTGTCACACTTACTCCTACTCTAACTCATTCTTCCTCAAGGTCTAAACACTGTGAGATTCCTTACTTCTTTCAGCCTTCCCATCATCCTACAACCAATTGGCTTGGCATCATGTAACCTGATTGAACTCGTCTTCTGTTTTCCTTTTTCTAAACTTGGTGGTGTCCTGCACTATGGACCTTGGTTCTTCAATAATAGGAGACGGGCAAAGCAGCCATCTGTAACACCGTGACCCAGCATTAGCGTTGGTTCATTCAGAACCATAGACAGATAGAGATATGTTTCCTAACGGTGTCAGTAATTACACAGCGCGTAATTGATTGAATCGTCACATTATCATCAACAAACCCCAGCTCCGATCTAGGCTATCACTTCGCTGTAGTTGTTATGTTCAGAATAACTCCATAAGTCTGTACATTGTAAGCTCAAACTGTTGTGACCTTGGTCTCTTTATTGTAACTCCAGAGTGAGGCAGCAGCACGGTGGACTGCCTCACAGTCTAAGGATAAGGGGTAACATAGAAACATAGAAACATAGAAAATAGGTGCAGGAGTAGGCCATTCGGCCCTTCTAGCCTGCACCGCCATTCAATGAGTTCATGGCTGAACATTCAACTTCAGTACCCCATTCCTGCTTTCTCGCCATACCCCTTGATCCCCCTAGTAGTAAGGACCTCATCTAACTCCTTTTTGAATATATTTAGTGAATTGGCCTCAACAACTTTCTGTGGTAGAGAATTCCACAGGTTCACCACTCTCTGGGTGAAGAAGTTCCTCCGCATCTCGGTCCTAAATGGCTTACCCCTTATCCTTAGACTGGTTCTGGACTTCCCCAACATTGGGAACATTCTTCCTGCATCTAACCTGTCTAACCCCGTCAGAATTTTAAATGTTTCTATGAGGTCCCCTCTCATTCTTCTGAACGCCAGTGAATACAAGCCCAGTTGATCCAGTCTTTCTTGATAGGTCAGTCCCGCCATCCCGGGAATCAGTCTGGTGAACCTTCGCTGCACTCCCTCAATAGCAAGAATGTCCTTCCTCAGGTTAGGAGACCAAAACTGTACACAATACTCCAGGTGTGGCCTCACCAATGCCCTGTACAACTGTAGCAACACCTCCCTACCCCTGTACTCAAAGCCCCTTGCTATGAAGGCCAACATGCCATTTGCTTTCTTAACCGCCTGCTGCACCTGCATGCCAACCTTCAATGACTGATGTACCATGACACCCAGGTCTCTTTGCACCTCCCCTTTTCCTAATCTGTCACCATTCAGATAATAGTCTGTCTCTCTGTTTTTACCACCAAAGTGGATAACCTCACATTTATCCACATTATACTTCATCTGCCATGCATTTGCCCACTCACCTAACCTATCCAAGTCGCTCTGCAGCCTCACAGCATCCTCCTCGCAGCTCACACTGCCACCCAACTTAGTGTCATCCGCAAATTTGGAGATACTACATTTAATCCCCTCATCTAAATCATTAATGTACAGTGTAAACAGCTGGGGCCCCAGCACAGAACCTTGCGGTACCCCACTAGTCACTGCCTGCCATTCTGAAAAGTACCCATTTACTCCTACTCTTTGCTTCCTGTCTGACAACCAGTTCTCAATCCATGTCAGTACACTACCCACAATCCCATGTGCTCTAACTTTGCACATCAATCTCTTGTGTGGGACCTTGTCGAACGCCTTCTGAAAGTCCAAATATACCACATCAACTGGTTCTCCCTTATCCACTCTACTGGAAACATCCTCAAAAAATTCCAGAAGATTTGTCAAGCATGATTTCCCTTTCACAAATCCATGCTGACTTGGACCTATCATGTCACCTCTTTCCAAATGCACTGCTATGACATCCTTAATAATTGATTCCATCATTTTACCCACTACCGATGTCAGGCTGACCGGTCTATAATTCCCTGTTTTCTCTCTCCCTCCTTTTTTAAAAAGTGGGGTTACATTGGCTACCCTCCACTCCATAGGAACTGATCCAGAGTGAATGGAATGTTGGAAAATGACTGTCAATGCATCCACTATTTCCAAGGCCACCTCCTTAAGTACTCTGGGATGCAGTCCATCAGGCCCTGGGGATTTATCGGCCTTCAATCCCATCAATTTCCTCAACACAATTTCCCGGCTAATAAGGATTTCCCTCAGTTCCTCCTCCTTACTAGACCCCCCGACCCCTTTTATAACCGGAAGGTTGTTCGTGTCCTCCTTCGTGAATACCGAACTAAAGTACTTGTTCAATTGGTCCGCCATTTCTTTGTTCCCCGTTATGACTTCCCCTGATTCTGACTGCAGGGGACCTACGTTTGTCTTTACTAACCTTTTTCTCTTTACATATCTATCGAAACTTTTGCAATCCGTCTTAATGTTCCCTGCAAGCTTCTTCTCATACTCCATTTTCCCTGCCCTAATCAAACCCTTTGTCCTCCTCTGCTGAGTTCTAAATTTCTCCCAGTCCCCAGGTTCGCTGCTATTTCTGGCCAATTTGTATGCCACTTCCTTGGCTTTAATACTATCCCTGATTTCCCTTGATAGCCACGGTTGAGCCACCTTCCCTTTTTTATTTCTATGCCAGACAGGAATGTACAATTGTTGTAATTCATCCATGCGGCCTCTAAATGTCTGCCATTGCCCATCCACAGTCAACCCCTTAAGTATCATTCGCCAATCCATCCCAGCCAATTCACGCCTCATACCTTCAAAGTTAGCCTTCTTTAAGTTCTGGACCATGGTCTCTGAATTAACTGTTTCATTCTCCATCCCAATGCAGAATTCCACCATATTATGGTCACTCTTCCCCAAGGGGCCTCGCACAACGAGATTGCTAATTAATCCTCTCTCATTACATAACACCCAGTCTAAGATGGCCTCCCCCCTAGTTGGTTCCTCGACATATTGGTCTAAAAAACCATCCCTTATGCACTCCAGAAAATCCTCCTCCACCGTATTGCTTCCAGTTTGGTTAGCCCAATCTATGTGCATATTAAAGTCATCCATTATAACTGCTGCACCTTTATTACACGCACCCCTAATTTCCTGTTTGATGCCCTCCCCAACATCACTACTACTGTTTGGAGGTCTGTACACAACTCCCACTAACGTTTTTTGCCCTTTGGTGTTCTGCAGCTCTACCCATATAGATTCCACATCATCCAAGCTAATGTCCTTCCTAACTATTGCCTTAATCTCCTCCTTAACCAGCAATGCTACCCCACCTCCTTTTCCTTTTATTCTATCCTTCCTGAATGTTGAATACCCCTGGATGTTGAGTTCCCAGCCCTGCTCATCCTGGAGCCACGTCTCCGTAATCCCAATCACATCATATTTGTTAACATCTATTTGCACAGTTAATTCATCCACCTTATTGCGGATACTCCTTGCATTAAGACACAAAGCCTTTAGGCTTGTTGTTTTAACACCCTCTGTCCTTTTAGAATTTTGCTGTACAATGGCCCTTTTTGTTCTTTGCCTTGGGTTTCTCTGCCCTCCACTTTTCCTCATCTCCTTTCTGTCTTTTGTTTTTGCCTCCTTTTTGTTTCCCTCTATCTCCCTGCATTGGTTCCCATCCCCCTGCCATATTAGTTTAACTCCTCCCCAACAGCACTAGCAAACACTCCCCCGAGGACATTGGTTCCGATTCTGCCCAGGTGCAGACCGTCCGGATTGTACTGGTCCCACCTCCCCCAGAACCGGTTCCAATGCCCCAGGAATTTGAATCCCTCCCTGCTGCACCATTGCTCAAGCCACGTATTCACCTGAGCTATCCTGCGATTCCTACTCTGACTAGCACGTGGCACTGGTAGCAATCCCGAGATTACTACTTTTGAGGTCCTACTTTTTAATTTAGCTCCTAGCGCCTTAAATTCATTTCGTAGGAACTCATCCCTTTTTTTACCTATGTCATTGGTACCAACGTGCACCACGACAACTGGCTGTTCTCCCTCCCTTTTTAGAATGTCCTGCACCCGCTCCGAGACATCCTTGACCCTTGCACCAGGGAGGCAACATACCATCCTGGAGTCTCGGTTGCGGCCGCAGAAACGCCTATCTATTCCCCTTACAATTGAATCCCCTATCACTATCGCTCGCCCATTCTTTTTCCTGCCCTCCTGTGCAACAGAGCCAGCCACGGTGCCATGAACATGGCTGCTGCTGCCCGCTCCTGATGAGTCATCCCCCTCAACAGCACTCAAAGCAGTGTATCTGTTTTGCAGTGGGATGACCACAGGGGACCCCTGCACTACCTTCCTTGCACTACTCTTCCTGCTGGTCTTCCATTCCCTCGCTGGCTGTGGACCCTTCTCCTGCGGTAAGACCAACTCGCTACACGTGATACTCACGTCATTCTCAGCATCGTGGATGCTCCAGAGTGAATCCACCTTCAGCTCCAACTCCGCAACGCGGACCGTCAGTAGCCGGAGGTGGACACACTTCCCGCACATGTAGTCGTCAGGGACACTGGTGTTGTCCCCGTGTTCCCACATGGTACAGGAGGAGCATATCACGTGACCGAGCTGTCCTGCCATGACTTAATCCTTAGATACACCTAAATTGCCGACAACAATGTTAAAAGTTACTGACTAATAAAGAAAAAGAAAAACTACTCACCAATCAGCAGCCAATCACTTACCACGTTGGCTGTGACGTCACCATTTAGGACCGAGATGCGGAGAAACTTCTTCACCCAGAGAGTGGTGAACCAGTAGAATTCTCTACCACAGAAATTTGTTGAGGCCAATTCACTAATATATTCAAAAAGGAGTTAGATGTAGTCCTTACTACTAGGGGGATCAAGGGGTATGGCGAGAAAGCAGGAATGGGGTACTGAAGTTGCATGTTCAGCCATGAACTCATTGAATGGCGGTGCATGCTCGAAGGGCCGAATGGCCTACTCCTGCACCTATTTTCTATGTTTCTATGGTTCTATGTTTATACCTGCTTGCCCGGGGTATGCAGGTGACCCTTGGGTCTCCCACAGATGCACCCCCTGGTGGCAAGACTTATACATTGGTAATTTTTACATACATAACAGCAGTACTCAGCGAGTGCTCGAGGTCCTATCTTTTAGATGAAACATTACGATTCTGAAGGGGATTAATAGGACAGATGCTGAGAGGTTGTTTCCCTTGGCTGGAGAGTCTAGAACTAGGGGGTCACAGTCTCAGGATAAGGGGCTGGTCATTTAAGACAGAGATGAGGAGGAATTTCTTCACTCAGAGGGTGGTGAATCTTTGGAATTCTCTGGCCCCAGAGGGCTGTGGATGCTGAGTCTCTGAATATATTCACGGCCGAGATCGATAGATTTTTGGACTCTAGGGGAATCAAAGGATATGGAGGATGGGCGGGAAAGTGGAGTTGAGGTCGATGATCAGCCATGATCTTATTGAATGGCGAAGCAGACTAGATGGGCCGTATGGCCGACTCCTGCTCCTATTTCTTATGTTCTTATTAAACTGAGGCCCTGTGTTGCTAGTTGGGTAGGTATAAAAGGTACTCACCCGTACAATTTGAAGAGGAGCAGGGAGCTCTCCTCAACCATTCTTTCCTCAACCAACACCACCAAAGCAGATTAACCGGCCATTCATCCCATTTGCTAGTTGGGGGACTTTGCCATGATTGATCACATCGACGACTGCTCATCAATAGTAATTCATTGGTGCTGAAGTACTTTGGGATGCACCGAGGATGTGACCAACCATGATATAACTCCAAACTCTTTCTTTCATTCTATCTCCGTCTCTGCCAAACTCAGGCCTTCCCATCCTTTGCTGTCTCGTGTATTTTTTTGTGCCTATCCAAATCGCCCCGTGAACTGTTTTCTTCCTCCAGGATACAATGGATTACGTGAGACCCATTGGGTTTATATTGGACTTTGGCCTCTTGGACCCAGAATACGGCCCAGTTCTGGATGATGGTTGGCCAACCACGGCCAAAGCCACGGTAAGTGATATAACGATAACTATTCTGGCCTTTTGAACATTCCTGATTTTAATTGCTCCACCATTGGCGGTCGTGCCTTCACCTGTCTAGGACCTAAGCTTTGGAATTCCAAACCTAACTCTCTCTGCCTCGCTAGCTCTCTCTCTCCTCCTTTCCCACATTACAACAGTGACTACACTCCAAAAGTACTTCATTGGCTGTAAAACGCTTTGAGACGACCGGTGGTCATGAAAAGCGCTATATAAATGCAAGTCTTTCTTTCTTTCTTTCTTTAAAAAGCTCTTTAAAACCTACCTCTTTTTTAATTTGTTCACGGGATGTGGGCGTCGCTGACAAGGCCAGCGTTTATTGCCCATCCCTAATCACCCTCGAGAAGTTTGCGGTGAGCTGCCTTCTTGAACCGCTGCAGTCTGTATGGTGAAGTGCTGTTCGGGAGGGAGTTCCAGGATTGTGACCCAGCGACGATGAAGGAACGGCCGATATATTTCCAAGTCAGGATGGTGTGTGACTTGATGGGGAACTTGCAGGTCATGGTGTTCCCATGCGCCTGCTGCCCTGGTCCATCTAGGTGGTAGAGGTCGCGGGTTTGGGAGGTGCTGCCGAAGAAGCCTTGGCGAGTTGCTGCAGTGCATCTTGTACACACTGCAGCCACGGTGCGCCGGTAGTGGAGGGAGTGAATGTTTAAGGTGGTGAATGTGGTGCCAATCAAGCTTTTGGTCATCTGCCCTAACATCTCCTTAGATGGCTCGGTGTTAAATTTCACATTTTTTGATAATGCTCCTGTGAAGCTCCTCGGGATGTTTTATTATGTTAATGGCGCTATATAAATATAATTTGTTGTTGTGTTTCATTGCATTTAGAGGTGTGGTCTGCACTTGTCAGTCACACAGTCACTAAAAGGAAGCTGTAATTATGTTTTGGTTGACAGCATGAACTCTTCCCTAGCACACTGGCGTGGGCACACATCACATTGCTATGTGGCATGGCATACCAGTGCTCAGATGTGGGGCGGAACATATTATTATATCATCAAACAGAGGAGATTGTCACAAGCATATTTAGAATCTTGCTAACACATAGAAGCTTGATATTAAAACAAGGGTGTGGTGGTGTAGTGGTTATGTTAGCGGACTGGTAATCCACTAGGCCCCGGTTAATAATCCTGACAATGTGTGTTCCAATCCCACCAGGGCTTTTTGGGAAATTGAATTCCATTTTTTTTAAAGCTGGAAGGAAAAAAAGCTTTTAGCCGTAATAAATTAACCATGAAGCTGTCGGATTGTCGTAAAACCCCAGCTTGTTCACTAATATCCTTTAGAAAAGAATACCGGGCGTCTCAAAACGCTTTACAGCCAATGAAGTACTTTTGGAGTGTAGTCACTGTTGCAATGTGGGAAACGCGGCAGCCAATTTGCGCACAGCAAGTTCCCACAAACAGCAATGGGACCAGTTATTTTATTTTTGTTATATTAATTGCGGGATAAATATTGGCCAGGACACCAGGAATAACTCCCCTGCTCATCTTCAAAATAGTGCCATGGAATCTTTTATGTCCACTTGAGAGAGCAGACAGGGCCTCGGTTTAATATCTCTCCCAGCACTGTACTGGAGTGGCAGCCTAGATTTTTGTGCTCAAGTCCCTGGAGTGGGACTTGAACCCACAACCTTCTGACCCAGATACAAGAGTGCAACCCACTGAGCCATAGCTGATACATTTAGGGAAGGAAAATTGCCTTCTGTAATGTAATTGCTTCATGGGTTCTTTGCTTAAGAATTCATAGCAACACATTGCTGTTAAGAACGAGTTGGTTTATTAGCAAAGGTTTAACAATCACATGACACATTACCAGTTCATCCACCAGGCTCACAACCACCAACTGGCCTGGGTTTTATGGAGTCTTGTGAAGATCACATGACTGGCTAAGCCCTACACAATGCAACAGCTCTACAACTATTTTTGGTAGAACATGTAAATCAAGTGTCCCTTTTTGGCAAGGGCACTAGAACCCACAAATTTCTAAATAAAACCTTAACTGAAGCTTAAATCAAATTAAAATTTGGTTGATGGAGGTAATGATGCACTCCAGTCCCTCCAGCATGCTCCCAGGTGCGCACATTACACCGTCCTTACCTGGGCTGCCCCTATATGTGATTCCAGTCCCACACCAACATGGTTAACCCTTAACTGCCCTCCGAAGTGGCCTAGCAAGCCATTCAATTGTAGTAGGGATGGCCAACAAATGCCGGCCTTGCCTGTGACGCCCACATCCTGAGAATTCTTTTTTACACAACCAATAAATCTCAATGAATAATTAATTCAGGCACAAGCTCTAGCACTCAAATTGAATTAAACCACAATAAATTCAGCGTGGGCTCCCTGCTTTTGGCCAACCGCTACCTTCGGACGAGCCAGGGAGCTGAGCACCCTTTAGGTCGTAAGCTATAAAATAAACAAAGTCAGCCGCCGCAACTTGGAGATACTGTAACAGCAGCTCAGCGCAAAGCTCACTAGTACATGTGCTGTGTTCTGTAAGGGAAATCAGTCTCGTTCTCCAGCAATGGTTCAACCCTAAACATCATCTCACCACAAAACTGCCATGTGTGTCTCTCTCGCTCGTGGATTGTGTTGACGCAGGAAGCAGGTATGTTTGTGGAATGACTTCAGCACTGGAAAGCTCTTCAAGCCCACATATCTGGCGACTAGCTGATCGAGAGGCTCAGGTGCCAGAGTCTAACGTGCCTCAGGCTGAATTGGGCTGATTTCATCCACCGAGGCTCAGGTCCAACTCCACATTCTCTACCCCCTCCCCATGCCCGAATCGTACAGCCGCATTCTGATTGATGTCTGACATGGATTCCGTGTTCTTTAATCACGCCCCTGGCGGCTCAGTATTTATAACCAACCTGTGGTGTGGCACCGTGCCCCACAGACGAGGAAAATCCCAGTTTGCGCTGAGTTAGCTGATCTTAATGAGTACGTAATGCGTGGATTTATATAACACTTCAGCATCTCTTTGAAATTTCTCAAAGCACACAGCGGCTTGTGAACGGCAACACACATGGCAGCCATTTTGCAGCTGTAACATCCCAGAAACAGGGATGAATTGAACTGGTTAATTTGTGTTTTTGATCTTGGAATGTTGGCCAGGACACCAATAGGGTTCCCTAGGGCAGCAGTGCGGGCATCACGATCGCTGCATCTGGGAAAACTCATCCACTTGTTCCCACCTCTCAACTGCTGTTGGACATCAGCAGAGAGAAGGGCTGAGGTTCAGTGTCAGTCGTGGCTCAGTGGGTAGCACTCTTGCCTCTGAGCCAGAAGGTTGTGGGTTTAAGTCCCACCCAAGGACTTAAACACAAAAATCTAGGCTGATGCTCCCAGTGCAGTGCTGAGGGAGTGCCGCACTGTCGGAGGTGCCGTCTGCCCTCTCAGATGGATGTAAAAGATCCCACGGCACTAGATGGAAGAAGAATTATCCCAGTGGCTTGGCTGATATTTATCCCTCGCTCACTATCACTGATACAGATTATTTGGTCATTGTCACATTGCTGTTTGTGGGAGCTTGCTGTGTGCAAATTACATTACAACAGAGACTACATTTCAAAAAGTACTTCATTGGTTGTAAAGCACTTTGGGACATCCTGAGGTTGTGAAAGGCGCTATATAAATGCAAGTCTTTTCATTTTGTTTTTTTAACTGCGAGGCACTTCACAGTCAAATAGCCATTTGCCGCTAGGTTTGTGTTGCAGTGGCAGGGGTCAAGAACTGAACGGGAGCCATCACATGGTGCATCGGTGCGCTGTGTCCCCTTGTCCTTGAGAAGTTGATTGCCCCGGGGATACTTGAGCGCGACATATTTTGTTCTGAGTGAGCTGCTGCACTCCAGTAAGTAGATCATGGATGCATCGCGTATGGTCTGGCTTACAGTTTCCTCTCGGTTCCAATGCAGCTTGGCTTCTGGAGCGACTGTGGAGAAGATGAACACTGTGTGCCCGACCTGGTGCTGAGAGCACGCACCGATATTCGTGGGTCCAGGTGAGTGAATAGTAACCGATATAGTGGAGGGGGCTCTACATCTTTGCAGACGGTAATGGTCCAAACCATAAGTTTCCAGTATGGCGGCTCTCACGGAGCCCTTATAGGCGCAGTTTTCTCCTCTCCCCTGCTAAAGGCGTTGACCTCTTGCTCAATCCTGCAGCCCTTCTTCAGGTGGCCATTCTTCATGCATCAGCCGAGCCAGTGAGGATCATCTGGCCATTCAACTGTGGGGAGCCTCACAGCTGAGCCTGACCCTGCGCTCGTCCAACGGCGGAATTGGATGCACGTGGCATGGGTCAAAGAACATAAGAAATAGGAGCAGGCGGAAGCCATACGGCCCCTCGAGTCTGCGCCACCATTCAATACGATCATGGCTGATCCAATTATGGACTCAAGTCACTTCCCTGCCCACTCCCCATAACCCCTTATCCCTTTATCGCTCAAGAAACAGTCTATCTCGGTCTTAAATATATTCAATGACCCAGCTTTCACAGCTCTCTGAGGCAGCGAATTCCACAGATTTACAACCCTCAGAGAGAAGGAATTCCTCCTCATCTCAGTTTTAAATGGGCGACCGCTTATTCTAAGATTATGCCCCCTAGTTCTAGTCTCCCCTATCAGTGGAAACATGCTCTCTGCACCTTGTCAAGCCCTCTCAATGGGCTCAATATTCCCCAGTGTTTTGCGCCCTTTTTTTGGAGCAGGCTGCTTTTTTGGCCTAAGTTAAAAAAACACAGTTTCCTCGATCAATTTGCACCGGCGTTACTCAGTTAATTACGATTTTTTTAGGTTCGTTTTTTTTTCAGCCAAAGGGGGCGTAACCTGCCACCCGCGCCAATTCTGCCCAGTTAGGCAAGTTTGGCCAGCTGAGAGTTACTCCAGTTGTGCTTAGACCAGCGTATGAGTTAAAGAAATTGGCGTAGGCAAGGAAATCGGTGCAGGTAAGTGCAGCAGATGCCCGGACACGAGAGAGAGGGAGAGAGAGAGAGAGAGAGCGAGATGAAGAAATCCAGCGGGGAAACTTAGAACTTTTTTTGGGGGCGTACATAGGCCCCCAAAAAACGGGCACAACTCTTCAAGTGTGCAAAAAAATGCTTTCGAGAAAATTGAGCCCACAATCTGGTTAATGTTCCAGAGTGGGGAACCCTGGCTGATGTTGGTCACCCCCCCCCCCCCGCCCCACCTCACCACCCCTCCCCCGAGAAGCCACCGTTTGCGTCACAAGGCTACGGTCAGCCATTGAACCTCGGAGAGCAGTAGGTGGTGCATTCACCCAGTGAGCCACGCAGTCTACTATACAAGACTTTAACTGTGGTGCTTGCCGTTCCTTTTAAATTGGAAGAGAAACTGGTTAAAGCGAGCAGTGGCCCCCGGCTGCCATTTATAGAGGAAATCAGCAGAGGCTGAGGCTCGTCGGCTGGAATTCTGCAAGCAGCCAGCACAGGTCACGCAGAGTTGCTTGAATTGCGTTGCAGAGTGAAACAATTCACCTGAGACCTGTTAGAAGCAAATCATAAAACATCGGTGATGTGATCTGGCGCCTAATAACCTGACTACCTTTCAGCCAATTTCCCTTCACCGTTGCAAACACAAGGAGGAGACTCTCTGTGGACGCCTGGCTGGAGAACAAACGGGAGAATGCGTACGGCGCCGTCCTCAATGTCACCGTCTCCAGGAACCTGCAGTTTGCAACTCTTGTGCAGAAGGTAAGCGGCCCTTCGAGTCTCCCCCATTCAGGCTCTGTTACTGCAGTCAACCACATAAGAACATAAGAAACAGGAGCAGGAGTCGGCCATTTGGCCCCTCGAGCCTGCTCCGCCATTCAATAAGATCATGCATGGCTGATCTGATCATGGACTCAGCTCCACTTCCCTGCCCGCTCCCCATAACCCTTCAGTCCTTTATCGTTCAAAAATCTGTCTATCACCACCTTAAATATATTCAATGACCCAGCTTCCACAGCTCTCTGGGGGAGAGAATTCCACAGATTTATAACCCTCTGAGAGAAGAAATTGCCCCTCATCTCAGTTTTAAATGGGCGGCCCCTTATTCTAAGACAATGGTTTAGAACCTCCACTTTTTTTGCATGCTTAACGCCCTCTTAACGCCCATTTTACTGCTGAAATTACATATAACGCCCAGATATCGCCCATTCTGGCACAAAATGGAAACTGACGGGCTTTTTTAGGAGACTTATTGCCGAACGTTATTTTCCCAATGGGCTTAATGCCGAGAAAAATATTATCACCTGCCCACTTTTTTTGGGCGGAATCAGCAGAATGGGCGAATTCAACGCCCATAATATCGCACGGAATTAACGCCGAGATTCAATATTAACGCCCACCCACTGTTTTTTGTAGTGAAGAGCATATTTATCCAAACTAGTGGCCATGGAGATCGTCCATCGTCAATTTCACCACCTCGCACACATATCGTCCAGGATATTGCTCGCTCAAAAAACTGCCCACAAAAAGTGGAACTAACCGGGACGAATGCCAAAGCTGTGGTTGGCATTTGTTAAATCCCACCCTTATGTGAGGAGCTGATATCAGAAAGATTTGCCTGAAAGAGCGCTGATGTGAGTGACAATGCTGACACACTGCTGTGTGTGTGCAGCTCAGACATCAATGGTGCCCATCATCTTGGTGCCAATTAAAGTTTACGTTGATTGATGTTAAGTTGTATTTAACCCTTTCACGGTAAGGAATCACCAGTGTGTAATGGTCCAGCTATCTGAGACAATGCGCAACAAGGTTATGTTCAATAACAAAAGTTTAATACCACCATTGATCTGAAATCATAAGTATCACAGCCAATAACACCCAACCCCCGCCCACACCCCACTTTTTCCATTATTGGCATAAATCACATGTTCAACATGTCCAGCAACACAGAATACAAAGGCAAAGCAGGAGCATGGTCCCCAGCCCCCATACATTGCAACAAATTGATATAACACAGCCATCATCTGTGCACATGCACCTCACTTTCCTTCCCCCCTCTCCTTCTTCTCCCCACCTCTACTCCTTCCTCTCCTCGCTCCATGTCACCTGGCCGAGGAACTCCTCAGGTGGTGCCTCATTGGGGGGATGAAGGCAGATGCGTTGGTTGCATGGATATGGGAGCGGGGGCTGCTGAGGGGCAACATTCTCTGATGCAGAAGCAGGATCTTGGTCCTTGCTCTCATCTGTCGTTCGCAGTGGTGGTGTGGAACCTAGGGGTAGAGTGCCGCGCTCGGGGACCACTGGGAGGCCTGTGGCAGCAGTGTTCCTGGCTATCGCATCCAGGGACTCCGCCATGCGTGGAATGAATTCGGTCATGGTGGCCAGGTGTCGGGATATGCCCCACAATGCTTCGATGAGCTGGTCACCAATGTCTGCAGTCCTCCTGGACAACTGTACCATCTCTCCGCTGTCATATCACGCTCGTGGAACAGACCTGCCGCATCCACGAGGTCTGTGCGGGGTCGACACTGTCCTGGGGAAAAATGGGGTGCCCTGTGGAGCGGTGCTTGGGGCCGGCACCTCCAGAGTGGAGCGGGAATGACCGGAGGACCAATAGATGGCCTCGGGGTGGAATGGCTTCTGGAGCGTGACGATGCAGGTTCTTCGAAGTCCGCGCACTCATCCATGGAGAACAGATCCAGTGGATTTACGGGCGAGAATCGGAGCTCCTCAGCACCAGATGTAGTAGGATCGTCCGCCGACTCCTGCCCCGCGCCCCCACCTTCTGGCCTCTGTGGCCTTGCCTGGGGCCCCCCTGTTGGCTGAGCTGCAAGACACAAACGAGGTTATTAGAGGAGAAGGGGGTGCTAGGCTGACAAGGTGAGTCCAGGCTACACACAGCATATGCACAACAAAGCACCACTGCTCTCAAAATCATCGCAGACGTCACATTTCATGACCATCAACACATTGTGCATTGCAATGATTTTCATTATGCCAGCATTATGTTTATGACACCTTTAGAAATCATCTATCATATATGATTGTTCTATATGAGTTGGTGTGGTATCTATTGAATTTACATCACACAATGGCGCAAGCTTTATTCGCGTGGCATCACTTCAGAGTCTGCAGATGCGTCCGTGGCTGTCCGGGGGTGTTTCCCCACGAATGCTAGCACTTGCTCCTCCATCTCTGTGATGTCGCTGGGGACCGGTGGCCCCCCACCCGTTCACCTCTGCACAGACCTCATCGTCGATAGCTTCTTCTGTAAAAGGTGACAGGACGACATAGCATGAGATCACATAACCAACAGATTTAATCATTCTTTACTTAAAGACGTACACCGTGACTGCAGGCTTTGAGTAAAACATTCCCGGTAAAAGTGCAAGACCTCACATCTGCTGATAGTCACTCATGACTGTTACAAATCAAATTATATAGACATAAGTACATGTAATTCAATGTAATACTCTTGCGGATCCCACAAGGTCGTTCCATCATTTGCGACATTGGTTGCCCTCACGCAGCTAGTTGGTCGCCGACGAGACCACCTCCGCTATCTTGGTCCATATCCTCTAGTAGGCCTTTGAGGTGGGCTTCCCACGCCCTCCCTGCATCAAATCACCCCAGCGTGACTCGACCTCCTACAGGAGGGAGGCATTTGCCTCGTCCGAAAACCTCCTGGCTCCTTTGCGGCCTCCAATGTGCTCCTCTCCCAGATCACTGCTCTCTCCAGCATCAGTCTTCACAGCATGCTGTGATGCCACCTCTTCTCCATCCATTATAGGGCAAATTCGGTCAAATATGCGGCGGGTAACAGCTCATTTTTGTTTGCTTACTTGCTGTGAATCTCTAAAGTCTCCCTCCTTCCTCCCAAAGCAGCCACACCACACCCAGCCACGCCTTCAGTCCCTCTGAGCTCCCTCTCTCTCTGTCTCCTCTTCTGCGCATGTCATGGTGACCCTTGACCTCCAGAATCGCGGGAATCGAGCATTGCCATGCCATTGCTAAGGACAGCCACACTTTACAGCAGAAGGTCAAAAAAATTTAACGCTATTGCCCATTTGATATCGCTTGCGGTAACGCCCATTTTCAAAAATGTAAACTAGGTGTTTTGAGAATGGGCGAGAAACTGGCGATCTGAAAACTCTTTTTTACTGCCCACAATGGAAATAATACCCATTTTTGGGTGATAACCCCAAAAGTGGAGGTTCTAGCCCTATGTCCCCTAGTTTTAGTTTCCTCTATGAGTGGAAATATCCTCTCTGTATCCACCCTGTCGAGCCCCCTCATTATTTTATAGGTTTCAATAAGATCACCTCTCATTCTTCTGAACTCCAATGATTATAGGCCCAACCTACTCAGCCTATCTTCATAAGTCAACCCCCTCATCTCCGGAATCAACCTAGTGAACCTTCTCTGAACAGCTTCCAACGCAAGTATATCCTTCCTTAAATACGGCGACCAAAACTGTACGCAGTACTCCAGGTGTGGCCTCACCAATACCTTGTACAGTTGTAGCAGGACTTCTCTGCTTTTATACTCTATCCTCTTTGCAATAAAGGCCAACATTCCATTTGCCTTCCTGATCACTTGCTGTACCTGCATACTAACTTTTTGTGTTTCATGCACAAGGACCCCCAGGTTCCTCTGTACTGCAGCACTTTGCAATTTTTCTCAATTTAAATTATAATTTGCTTTTCTATTATTTCTGCCAAAGTGGATAACCTCACATTTTCCCATATTATACTCCATCTGCCAAATTTTTACCCACTCACTTAGCCTGTCTTTATCCCTTTGCAGATTTTTTGTGTCTTCCTCACAATTTGCTTTCCCACCCATCTTTATATCATCAGCAAACTTGGCTACATTACACTCAGTCATTTCATCCAAACTAATAAATGCCCCTGCCAAGTGCTGAGTAATTTAAAACTGTGCCTCGTGGAGTGGTCTCTGAAAGGCTTTATAGGGTTGCCGGGTGCTTGGAGGGGGCAGTTAATAGTTGCACTGGTGACAGATTAGTAAAAGGGGAGGTGCAACGAGACCTGGGTGTCATGGTACATCAGTCATTGAACGTAGGCATGCAGATACAGCAGGCAATTAAGAAGGCAAATGGCATGTTGGCCTTCATAGCGAAAGGATTTGTGTATAGGAGCAGGGAGGTCTTGTTACATACTCTATTTTCCCTCTCCTAATTAAACCCTTAGTCCTCCTCTGCTGAATTCTAAATTTCTCCCAGTCTTCAGGTTTGCTGCTTTTTCTGGTCAATTTATATGCCTCTTCCTTGGATTTAACACTATCCCTAATTTCCCTTGTTAGCCACGGTTGAGCCACCTTCCCCATTTTATTTTTACGCCAGACAGGGATGTACAATTGTTGAAGTTCATCCATGTGATCTTTAAATGTCTGCCATTGCCTACCCACCGTCAACCCTTTAAGTGTAATTCGCCAGTCTATCCTAGCCAATTCACGTCTCATACCATCGAAGTTACCTTTCTTTATTCGATATTCGTTGCAGTACTTACCATCGTATCTGCGCCAGCCAACAAGAGGTTATCGAGTTTAATCCCACTTACCACTCTCGGTCCGTAACCCTGCAGGTTACAGAACTTCAAATGCCCATCCAAGCACCTGTTAAATGTGGTGAGAGTTTCTGCATCCACCACCCTTCCAGGCAGTGAGTTCCAGACCCCCACAACCCTCTGTGTGAAGAAGCCTCCCCTCAAATCCCCTCTGAACCTTCCACCAACCAATTAGGCCAAGAAATGAAATTCATTTGCCGTTTCTAAATGTTCTTCCCTCCATCATAAGAATAGAATAGAATCATAGAACGGTTAGAGTACAGAAGAAGGCCATTCGGCCCGTCGAGCCCGAACTGGCTCTCAGCTAGTCCCATCCTTGAGGTTAGCAACTTTTGCCAGCTACAGTCCCACAGTTGCAGTGTGGCTCCCAATCCACTGATACCTCGATTGAGTGAGTCCAGGCAGCGAGTGTCGATGGGCCACTCAACGCCATCTTGCCCTCCCCCAACATCCATAAACACATGGTCCATGGACTGTGCTGGCTGATTTCTCCACTCCCTCACCCACTCCAGGCATGCTGAGGCCAGTTGTAGCCACCAGTCCACGCTGGTTGAGGTGAGCTAGCGGCACAGACTGGGGCTTGAAAGAAAGAAAGACTTTCATTTATAAAGCACCTTTCACGACCACCCGACATCTCAAAGCACTTTATAGCCAATGAAGTACTTTTGGAGTGTGGTCACAGTTGTAATCTAGGAAACGCAGCAGCCAACTTGCGCACAGCAAGCTCCCACAAACAGCAATGTGATAATGATCAAATAACCTGTTTTTTTGTTATGTTGATTGAGGGATAAATATTGGCCAGGATACCGGGGATAACTCCCCTGCTCTTCTTCGAAATAATGCCTTGGGATCTTTTATGTCCACTTGAGAGAGCAGACGGGGCCTCGGTTTAATGTCACATGTGAAAGACGGCACCTCTGACAGTGCAGCACTCCCTCAGCACTGCACTGGAGTGTTAGCCTAGATTTATGTGCTGAAGTCCCTGGAGTGGCACTTAAACCCACAACCTTCTGACTCAGAGGCGAGAGTGCTGCCCACTGGGATCAAGGTCACACCACACAGTGCACTTAATTTGGAACAAAGACCTTTCTAAAATTAACATTTGTAATAATTTAATTTATCTAGCCTAAGTTTGAAGATTATTTTTTTCTCTCAAGTTCCCCTTTGTGTTCACTGGTCTCTCAGCCAGCAGACCAGTCACCGTCTCGTCATCCATCGCCAGTGATGTTCTCTAGTGCCCCTGCTGCACTTTGTGACTGGGTTATCAGCCCCTTCCCTATGTTTGTAAGAACATAACATAACAATTAGGAGCAGGAGTACGCCATTCGGCCCCTCGAGCCTGCTCCGCCATTCAATAAGATCATGGCTGATCTTCTACCTCAACTCCACTTTCCTGCGCTGTCCCCATATCCCTTGTGTCCCGTAATATCCAAAAATTAAGGTGTCTCCTTTTTGTCTTCTCACCTCACTGTAACACCACAAGCTGGTGTGTGTCTGTCTGTATGTCTGTGTGTGTGTATGTCTGTGTGTGTGTGTGTGTGTGTATGTATGTCTGTCTGTGTGTGTGTGTGTCTGTGTTTGTGTGTCTGTGTGTGTGTGTGTGTCTGTATGTATGCGAGTCTGTCTGTGTGTGTGTGTGTGTATGTATGTCTGTGTGTGTGTGTGTGTGTGTGTCTGTGTTTGTGTGTCTGTGTGTGTGTGTGTGTGTGTCTGTATGTATGCGAGTCTGTCTGTGTGTGTGTGTGTGTGTGTGTGTATGTATGTCTGTGTGTGTGTGTGTGTCTGTGTGTGTGTATGTCTGTGTGTGTGTGTGTGTATGTATGTCTGTGTGTGTGTGTGTGTGTGTGTCTGTGTTTGTGTGTCTGTGTGTGTGTGTGTCTGTATGTATGCGAGTCTGTCTGTGTGTGTGTGTGTGTGTGTGTGTGTGTGTGTGTGGGGGGGGGGGTTGCCGTGTAGCACGCAGCGCCTCACAGTCTGGCACGGTGCGATGGAGCACAGTTACACTACTGCAGACGATATTTGTCATTACCCCACATCACTACTCTCTCCGCTCCCTAACTGTCCCCTCTTGTTTCAGGATGATACTGAAGTGAAAATTGATTGCATCAATTTGGAAAAATGGCACAACAGCAAAGTGTGCACAGTCGCTTACCCAGTGTTCAGATCCCAGTCCAAGGTAAGAAAAATCTATCTCAAAAGCTGGGCGATAAATATGTCATAAACCAGACCTGAAATCAAAGAATATGGTTTCCTGGGATTTATAAACATAGGAACAAGTGCAAAAGCAAGGAGGTACTAATAAACCTATATACATTATTGGGTAGGCCACAATTATGGGTAGATATAGTGGTTGTTCCTGGACTAGTATCTGGAGACACAAATTCAAATCCCACCATGGCAACTGGCGGCATTTAAATGTAGTCAATTGAGTAAATCTGGAATAAAAAGCAAGCACCAGTAATGGTGACCATGAAACTACCGGATCATCGTAAAAACCCAACTGGTTCACTAGGGAAGGAAATCTGCTGTCCTTACCCGATCTGGCCAGACCCACAGCAACGTGGTTGCCCTCTGACATGGCCTAGCTCAGTTGTATTCAAGACACTCAGTTGTGTTCAAGAAGGCGGCTCACCACCACCTTCTCGAATGCAATTAGGGACGGCCTTGCCGGCGACACCCACATCCCGTGAACAATTTTTTTTTAAAGCTAGAGATTGACTTCTTTGGGCTCTTCACCTGGAATATTGTGTTCAGTTTTGGTCTCCTAATCTGAGGAAGGACGTTCTTGCTATTGAGGGAGTGCAGCGAAGTTTCACCAGACTGATTCCCGGGATGGCTGGACTGACATATGAGGAGAGACTGGATCAACTGGGACTTTATACACTAGAAGGATGAGAGGGGATGTCATAGAAACTTACAAGATTCTGACGGGACTGGACAGGCTAGATGCAGGAAGAATGTTCCTGATGATGGGGAAGTCCAGAACCAGGGGACACAGTCTTAGGTTAAGGGGTAGGCCATTTAAGACTGAGATAAGGAGAAACTTCTTCACTCAGAAAGTTGTTAACCTGTGGAATTCCCTACCACAGAGAGTTGTTGATGCCAGTTCATTGGATATATTCAAGAGGGAGTTAGACATGGCTCTTACGTCTAAAGGGATCAAGGGGTATGGAGAGAAAGCAGGAAAGGGTATTGAGGGAATGATCAGCCATGATCTTATTGGATGGTGGTGCAGGCTCGAAGGGCCGAATGGCCTACTCCTGCACCTATTTTCTATGTTTCTAAAGGATGTGAAGGCCATGGAAAGGTTTGTTGACTCCTATCTGTCCCCTGAAGTGGCCTAGCGGACCAGTGAGTTGCATCAAACCGCTGCCAGCGGTCCAAGAGATAGGATCACCCCCACCTTCTCAGGGTAAATGGGGGCAGGCAATAAAGCGGACTTGCCAGCGACACCCACATCCCGAGAATTATTTTAAGACATGATTTGCGAAGGTGATACCAGGGACAGGAGGATTTAGATATGAGGAGAAACTGGGATTCCTTTCACTAGAATAAAGAAGGTTGGGAGAAGATCTAACAGTGGTGTTCAAAACAATGAGAAGTTTTGATAAGTTAAATCGGAGGAAACTATTTCCACCGGTCGGTGATTAGAGGGCATCAACTTAAAATCATCACCATTAGAATAAAGGGAGGGGTTCGGAGAATTCATTTTCATGCAGATATTAAGACAAGGGCCTGGATTTTCGGCTTTGATGGTTTCGGGGCGGAAATAGCAGCGGGGCGGTAAGGTTTGCGCCCGGGAACAGTTTGCGCCTCAGTCAGTAACATCGGGCAGCTGGGCCCTGAGTCTGGGCGCAGCGCTAAGGGAGGCGTTGTATACCGCCCTTGGGCGTTAGTGTGGGAAAATCCCGAGCTAAAGAGCCGGGCCGGGAGCGTTCCGTGTGGAGAAAAAAACCACAAAAACATTCCCAATACAGTGCCCACGCCCCCACATAAATCGCAAAAACCAATTAAAAGAAAAAACAATCACACTTACCTTAGGACGGTATTAATTACCTCTCTGCAGTCAGTATAGGTTGGACCGTCCGATTTCCCAGGCGGTCACTGCGGGGCGCGCTGCGGGGCGGACAGGTCGGGCGGGAGTCAAAAAGCTCGCCGGTGTCGCAACCGAAGGCATTGCACGCTGGCTCGCCTCTTCCGGCCCTGAAAACCCCCGCGGGGCGCTGGAGGCTGGCCGCCTGCCCACAACATCTCGTTGCCGCCGCTCTGGGGTGAAAAACGGAACGCAAAGGTCCGGAAAATCCACCCCTTGGCGTCTCCTATCATCAACAGTGTTACTAGCTTCCCTGTGTGCTGTGAAATTCGGATTCTCCAACAACAAGAACAGTTAGTATTTATATGGTGCCTTTAACATAGTTAAACGTCCCAAGGCGCTTCACAGCAGTGTTATAAGACAAAACAAATAAATTTGACACCGAGCCACATAAGAAGAAATTACGGCAGGTGACCAAAAGCTTGGTCAAAGAGGTAGATTTTAAGGAGCGTCTTGAAGGAGGAAAGAGAGGTAGAGAGGCGGAGAGGTTTAGGCAGGGAGTTCCAGAGCTTGGGGCCCAGGCAACAGAAGGCACCGCCACCAATTATAATCATCGATGCTCAAGAGGGCAGAATTAGAGAAATGCAGATAAAGAAACATAGAAAGTTGCAAGGCAAAAGGAGGCCATTTCGACCCATCGTGTCCGCACCGGCCGACAAAGATCCGCACGGCCCTCGGACCGCATCCCGAAGGTTACATATAAACCAATGAACAATGGCGGAAAGGTAAAGAGCATCCAGCCCAACCAGTCCGCCCCACACAACTGCGACACCCCTTACACTGAAACATTCTACACTCCACCCCAACCGGAGACATATCTCCGGGGGGGGGGTGAGGTCCAGGTTGTAGGGCTCGAGGAGATTACAGAGATAGGGAGGGGGCGAGGGCCATGGAGGGATTTGAATACAAGGATGAGAATTTTGAAATCGATGTGATACTTAACCGAGAGCCAATGTAGGTCAGCGAGCACAGGGGGTGATGGGTGAGCGGGACTTGGTGCGAGTTCGGACACGGGAAAGAAGGCAACAAAATGGGATGGGGGGAGAAAAGGAAAAGATATAAGTTGATTTAACAATAACGTCAATCTCCACGAGATGATTTGGGGTCCTGCACACATGTGGAGTTACCAGAATTTTCCAGTAACGTTGGTTTGGGCCTGCTGAGGAATGACAAAGTCAGCTGCAGAAACAAATCCCTGTCATTTTTTTCCTGGATTTAATTTCAAATGATCAGCAGCTAAGAATGCAACTGCGTGGCAATGGGAACAGTAATGAGTGCCAGAGTGTAGTCAGAATCAGCAGTGGAAACCTTAGCTATATCAGGCTGTGTTCTGGCTCCAACACAACACAGGCTTCAACTCTGCCGCTGCCACAGACTGTTTCTGGGCTTTAGAGTTAATGATTCAACCCGATCTTTCCTAAAAAAAAAATTTTACTTTTTGGAAAGGGTGAAGATTTATAATCCAACGCACAGAATGTGGAGAGGTTGAACAACTGCGTCTCTCCCTTGTGTCATTGTTGCTCGCGCCAGGCTGACCTGCCAATGTTCGATGTCTGTCCCTTGTGCGACAGTGACAGGGCTGGTTGGTTGAATCACCGCTGTTGGCTCAAGCACTATTTTCCTTTTTTAGCCAAGACGCTGACGTGTTTCTGATCTTCTCAGGTGGCCTTTCGACTGGAGTTTGAGTTCAGCCGTTCCAGCTTCCTGGACAATGTGGAGATCGTCCTGACTGCCAGCAGGTGACTCATGCTTAAACACCAGGTTCCACTTTAAATCCAGCAACGATAATGTTCTGAACAAAGCCCCAATGTTCGATAACTGTAATCTGATGGAGCACTCCTACAACTGTCCAACTTTATGTACACATTCAGGATTAATGGAAGATCCGCCCCTTATAGTCTCTGACTTGTGGTGTATGTCAGCGACTGTCCTGCTCCACGCACACACACATACACACACACACACACTACATCTGGGAACATTCGGCAGTGGTGCTTCTCCTAATACATCAGCCTCCACTCCCCCTTTGCCCGTGGCCTTTGGAGGACTGCTCCACCTGCCTCTGGCCTGTCAGCCGTGGCTCAGTAGGCAGCACTCTCTCGTCTCTGAATCAGGTGGGCATGGATTTAAGTCCCACTCCAGAGACTTGAGCACATAATCCAAGCTGACACTCTCCGCGCAGTGTTGAGGGAGCGCCGCACTGCCAGACGGGCAGTACTGAGGGAGCGCAGCACTGTCGGAGGGGTAGTACTGAAGGAGCACAGCACTGTCGGAGGGGCAGTACTGAAGGAGCACAGCACTGTCGGAGGGGCAGTATTGAGGAAGTGTCACACTGTCGGAGGGGCAGTACTGAGGGAGTGCCACACTGTAGGAGGGGCAGTACTGAGGGAGTGCCACACTGTTGGAGGGGCAGTACTGAGGGAGTGCCGCACTGTTGGAGGGGCAGTACTGAGGGAGTGCCGCACTGTTGGAGGGGCAGTACTGAGGAAGCGTCGCACTGTTGGAGGGGCCGTACTGAGGGAGTGCCGCACTATTGGAGGGGCAGTACTGAGGAAGCACTGGCTGAGGTGCCGTCTTGCAGATGACACATTAAATCGAGGCCCCGTCTGCTCACAAGTGAATGTAAAAGATCCCATGGCACTATTTTGAAGAAGAGCAGGGCAGTTATCCCCAGTGTCCTGGCCAATATTTATCTCTCAATCAACATAACAAAAACAGATTATCTGGTCATTATCACATTGCTGTTTGTGGGAGCTTGCTGTGCGCAAATTGGCTGCTGCGTTTCCCACATTACAACAGTGACTACACTCCAAAAAGTACTTCACTGGCTGTAAAGCGCTTTTGGACATCCTGAGGTCATAAATGTAAGACTTTCTTTCTGTCTAACTGTGGAATGGTAATTAAAGCTGGATTCGTGTTGCTCTGCAGTGTGGCAAAGAATGATACTCAGGTTTAGCATCTCATCCGAAAGACGGCTCCTCCGACAGTGCAGCACTCCCTCAGCACTGCACTGGAGCGTCAGCCTAGATTTATATGCTCAAGCCCCTGGAGTGGGACTTAAACCCACAACCTTCTGACTCGGACATAAGTGTGCTACCCACTGAGCCACAGCTGACAGAAAAATCCGACATTGATTCTTGAACTTGCATTGAGTTTCATTGCAAGAGAAATGAAGTAGGTTGCCCATGTTGGCAACACCATGGTCATCTAATACACGGTGTGCATTTTTATCTCATTCAGTGATAGTGAAGAAGCCGAAGAAACTCTTCAGGACAACACCTACCATCTGTACATTCCTGTGCAATATGAAGCAGATCTCCTCCTCACAAGGTACAAGCCAGGTCTCATTGCACTTCATGCTGAATACTCTCATAGGACAGGTCAACCTGTCTACCAGATCTCCCTCAATACGCTGCTTTAGCTACAGCTGCCTAGACCCTAAGCTCTAGAATTCCCTTGCTAAACCTCTCCAGCTCTCCACCTCCCTCTCCTACTTTAAGAACTTCCTTAAAGCTCACCTATTTGATCGATCTTTTAGTCACGTCTCCTAATATCTCCTTTTTTGGCTTGGCATCCGTTTTCTCCTCATTATGTTTCTGTGAAGTGCCTTGGGACTTTTTTCTACGTTAAAGGCGCTATTTTAAATGCAAGTTGTTGCTGTTATTGTTGTCCTAAACTAAGCCAATTCTATGATTCTGCACACTTTCTGTACCCAAAATATTTACTTCCTGTTGTGATCTTCTTGTCATACTTTTGTATCAGCTTTTTCCATTGTAAATTCTCATGTCAACATTTTCAATGGGATCTGCCTGTGTAAACTTGTCATAGTGTAATTACACTCTACTGCCAGTGGTGGTGCTGTCACACCTCAGCATTGCATCTCCAGCAACTCACCCGATACTGCAGGGAAACTCTTATGCTCCAACCAACTCCACTTCTCTGCTTCCAGTATGCTCTGCTATTTAATTATTAATAATATAAAATCAAAATTTATAAAAATTGTAATAAAGCAAATTACATCAACAACTGTGTGAATTCATGTTGTGGGATGGGTGAGGAACATTTATTTCAGTGGTGTTCCATTCCATACTATTCACACTGAAGTTAATTGAAAAGCAGGATTGTGTACTCGAGTGAAAACCCCACAATACTCAAAGGGTTGGGTTCAATGAGTTGGATTTGATTGGAAGGGTTGGGTCCAGTGAGTTGGATGTGATTGGTGGAAGGGTTGGGTTCAATGAGCTGGATCTGATTGGTGGAAGGGTTGGGTCCAATGAGCTAGATCTGATTGGTGGAAGGGTTGGGTTCAATGAGCTAGATCTGATTGGTGGAAGGGTTGGGCTCAATGAGTTGGATTTGATTGGTGGAAGGGTTGGGTCCAGTGAGTTGGATCTGATTGGACGGTGGTCCAGTGAGTTGGATTTGATTGGTGGAAGGGTTGGGTCCAGTGAGTTGGATTTGATTGGAAGGGTTGGGTCTAGTGAGTTGGATTTGATTGGTAGAAGGGTTGGGTCTAGTGAGTTGGGTTTGATTGGAAGGGTTGGGTCCAGTGAGTTGAATTTGATTGGTGGAAGGGTTGGGTCCAGTGAGTTGGATTTGATCGGAAGGGTTGGGTCCAGTGAGTTGGATTTGATTGGTGGAAGGGTTGGGTCCAGTGAGTTGGATTTGATTGGAAGGTTTGGGTCCAGTGAGTTGGATTTAATTGGAAGGGTTGGGTCCAGTGAGTTGGATTTGATTGGTGGAAGGGTTGAGTCCAGTGAGTTGGATTTGATTGGTGAAACGGTTGGGTCTAATGAGCTGGATCTGATTGATGGAAGGGTTGGGTCCAATGAGTTGAATCTGATTGGTGGAAGTATTGGGTCCAGTGAGTTGGATTTGATTGGTGGAAGGGTTGGGTCCAATGAGCTGGAACTGATTGGTAGAAGGGGTGGGTCCAATGAGCTGGATCTAATTGATGGAAGGGTTGGGTCCAATGAGTTGGATCTGATTGGTGGAAGTATTGGGTCCAGTGAGTTGGATTTGATTGGTGGAAGGGTTGGGTCCAATGAGCTGGAACTGATTGGTAGAAGGGGTGGGTCCAATGAGCTAGATTTGGAATTGAGGGTGAAGCTCTTGCAATGCTCAGGTAGTTGATCGCAGTTCAGTTTATTGAATTATTGACCCAGCTTCTTTATTCACACATGGTGTGCAATTCTTCCTCTGTTTTGAGCAGAGTTTCAGCTGGCACAGATAATGATTTGACTTTGTTGTGACAGGGATTCCAGTCCCGAACGCTACGACTTGAAATCAGCGGATGAGCTGGAGGAAAGTGGGAATCTCGATCCTTCATTTAACTTCACGTTTAAGGTGAGGTCCTTTCCTTTATTCTCACTTTCTGCTGATAGTTTTTCTCCAGACTGTCCCCCTGTGCTGCCCTGAGAGTGCTGACTCTTGCCGGAGTACAGTTCCACAGGGTGCCGGAAGCTCATGGCAGTGATAGTCAACCGAGGAGAGCATCATGTTCGAGTTCGATCTTGTCTTTATTGACCTCCATACATGTGCAAATTCCAGCAGGAATCACTGGATGGTAACCAGGAAGGGAAACTGGGTAAGTGCAGCTCAGAAGGACCAAGACAGTAGAGGTCATGGGAGCACTGGCCATAATCAAACAGAGAGAGAGAGCTTGTGATAGAAGTCGGAGACAGAAGGGCAAATTCAGCAATCTCCCTTGGTGCCAACGAAGAGCTGTACATAAAGGAACCCCAGGTTAGAGCTAAGGCATCACAGTAGCACCAATTCAAGGGTCTGCACTCTCCAAGTGCAGTTCCCCAGGAATGGTAAATTTATCCTTAGATATTACTGTAACAATCGCCTCTACTAAGACATCTGGGAGTCTTGTGTGCAAGAAGGAGAAATCATCATCATCATCATCATAGGCAGTCCCTCGGAATCGAGGAAGGCTTGCTTCCACTCTTAGCATGAGTTCTTAGGTGGCTGTACAGTCCAATATGAGAACCACAGTCTCTGTCACAGGTGGGACATAGTCGCTGAGGGAAGGGGTGGGTGGGAGGGTGGGACTGGTTTGCCGCACGCACTTTCCGCTGCCTGCGCTTGATTTCTGCATACTCTCGGCGACGATACTCGAGGTGCTCAGCGCCCTCCCGGATGCACTTCCTCCACTTAGGGTGGTCTATGGCCAGTGACTCCCAGGTGTCAGTGGGGATGTCGCACTTTATCAGGGAGGCTTTGAGGGTGCCCTTGTAACGTTTCCTCTGCCCGCCTTTGGCTCATAGAAAATAGGTGCAGGAGTAGGCCATTCGGCCCTTCGAGCCTACACCACGTTTGCCATAGACGAGTTCCGAGTAGAGCGCTTTTCTTTGGGAGTGCAAGAAGGGGAAATGGTGAATCCCCAAATGGTGTTCAGAGCCCCGAGAATCCATAATCCATCTCCATGGCAATGTCACGTCAAGAAATTTATATGAAAATTCCAGTCAGGTTTCCTGTGTGCGAACCCTGACACAGTATCCCATGCAACCTGTATGCAAACACACAGTATGAAGAAACTGTATGGAATTTCCAACAGATTGTCCCTCTTCAGGAATTCTGGCAGCATATCCCGAAAAGCTTGACTGGAATTTCCACAGTATATCCCAAGGAACCTGCATGCAAATTCTGGCAACGTTCTGTCTGCTGCTTGAATGGAAAGATTGAAAGGGGGACCACAGGGATCGGAATGGATTCTGGGGCCAAAAGACTCCATCTTGTATTGATTAACAAACATTAGACTTCAGGTCAACTTTCATATTTCAGCCTTCTTATGAATTTGAAGTTTTAAAAATCAAATTGTACTTTTTAATAATTCTGACAGCAGATTTCTTCATAGATTAAGTAACATAATGTAGGATGCAGCTGTAGACAATTGGAAAACGAATGGTATTTTGATGACTTTAAAGCTGGTGCTGTCCCTGAACTCAAAGACCTGGAAAGATTGTACTGGGACAGACTGGGTCAAGTAATCTTTGTTCTACAACATTAGTTCAACAAATGACATTCAACTCTGCAACTATTTCAAGTTCTGAGTACATAGGCTCCCTCACTGGAAGAAAGGCTTGCATTTATATAGCACCTTTTACAACCTGAAGACATCCCAAAGCGCTTTACAGCCAAGTAAGCACTTTGAAAGTGTAGTAACTGTTGTAATGGGGGAAATTCAGCAGCCAATTTGTGCACAGCAAGCTTCCACAAACAGCAATGTGATAATGGCTAGATAATCTGTTTTAGTGATGTTGATTGAGGGATAAATATTGGCCAGGACACCAGGGATAACTCCCCTGCTCTTCTTCAAAATAGTGCCATGGGATCTTTTACACCCACCTGAGAGAGCAGATAGGGCCTCGGTTTAACATCTCATCCGAAAGACGGCACCTTGGACAGTGCAGCGCTCCCTCAGCATGGCACTGGAGTGTCAGCCTAGATTTTTGTGCTCAATTCCATGGAGTCAGACTTGAACCCGCAACCTTCTGATTCAGAAGCCAGTGAGCTACCCACTGAGCTACCCACTGAGCCACAGCTGGCACTGGAAGACAAAAATGGGTTTAAGAGACAACTAGACGTGTTTCTGAACCAGAAGAGGTTTCAGAGTAGTGAGAAGGTGGGTTAATCTATGATAAGTGGATGGGCTTGTTGGGCCTATTGGCCATTTCCCGTTCCTAAAAGTTCTCATGTTCTTATCCCGGTTTGATCGCAGCTGCAGAATCTGGGGCGATTCACTGTTGGCCACCTGCTGGTCAAAGTGACCATTCCAACAATGACCAAAGGTAACAACCTCCTCCTGGTCCTCACCAACAACTCCACCAGTCCGGTGAGTACAGCGAGCATCGGCGCTGGGCGGGCAGGGCATTCCGGAGAGGGGCAGTCCATCTGTGGGAGAGATCCCAATGGTGACACTCTCTCTACAAGAGGGGTCCTGCTAGTGACATTCCATCTACGGCAACGGCCCTGAATGGTAACACTCCCTTTCAATGAGACTGGTCCTGATGGTACCGCTCAATGTGAGGGGCCGAATAGGCTTCCTGATCCTGATACTGATACTTGCTCTGTGAGAATGGTCCTGATAGTGACCTCGGTGGGGGGGAAATTACCCCGTCTGGGGGCAGTAACAGCCGCGGGGCGGCAGTATCTGCACTGGGCGCGGAAGTCCCATCCCGCTCGCAATATTGGGGTTACCGTCCCCAAGAGCAAATGGGGCGCAAAATAACGCCCTCCTCTTGCACTGTGGGGCGTGGGCGGGGCGGAAGCAGAAGGAGGGGGCGCGGCGCTATACATTGGGCCGCGTAGGAAGGGCCTTCCCCTTCATTAAAGGGGAAGGCCAAGCTGCCGACTCTGTGGGTCCCTGCCTGGACCACCGGGGAGCGGGTAGCCGTGCCATCAGCCCGGCACTCGAGCAGAGAGCGGAGCTGCCAGATCACGGCACGGACCCCGTGTTCCACCATTCAACGGGCCGCGACCGGTAAGTCGGACGGTTATCATTTTATGCGAGAGCCACCTCCCCTTTAAGTAGCGCCCCGCGATCGGTCGACAGCCCGTTACGTGCCCCTTCAATCTGTCACTGGCATCATCCGCCGCAGATTCAGGGGGGCGCTCCCCAATTCTCCTTCCGGGGTGGAAACAGGGGGGGCTGCGCACGGTGATGGCGGCATGATCGTCGGCGCAGCGGAGCGGGGGCGCTACTGCTTACCGCCGCCGCTAAACCCCCGCCAAATGTAGCGTGAGTCATTAGTGGCAGCGCGCACGAACAAAAAGTCTTTGCGCTTCCCATTAGTGGGAGGCGTAAACAACCCGAATTTCTCCCCCCCCCCCACCCCCCACCCCCCTTAGTATTTAAAGCACAGAAACAGGCCGTTCAGCCCAACAGGTCCGTACCGGTGTTTATGCTCCACACCAGCCTCCTCCCACCCCTCTTCATCTCTCCCCATCACCATATCCCTCGATTCCTTTCTCCCTCGTCTACCTATCTAGCCTCTCCTTAAATGCACCTAAGCTATTCGCCTCAGCCCTCTGCACTCTCTGGAATTCTCTTCCCAATCTTCTCCCCCTTATTGCTTCTCTTCTTGCCTTTAAAACAAACCACCTCGGAAACTTCTAACTCCTCCATGTCTCTCCGACGTGAATGCCTCTGACACATCGCTCGCGGTAAAGGTGCCGTGGCGTGTTATTACTGGCGACGATTCAGCGCTTGCAATCCTTTGTGTATTTACCCCGCTGCCGTGTGTTCAATGCTTTGCAGGAAGAGGGGATCCAGTGCAATCTGACCAATCACATGGGAATGCAGCAGTGGCGCCGTCCCATAGGACAAGTTCTCGCGGAGGATCTGCGGCACTACGAGAAGCTGGTAATGACACTGCATTCGTTTCGGGAAATCACAGTCTTAATGTGAAGCTGTTTGAAGTCAGGTTCTTTGATCTCAGCCAGAGCCCTGCATCTACTTATAAAGAGGAGTTTCCTGCACACTGTTTGCTTTCTAATCCTTCCATTTTGCTCAGGTTATTTTTACCCCACACTATCACCTTGCCCCCCCCCCCCCCGCCACCCTCCTCTCCCCGAGGCACTGACTGAAATGAAGGGGTTGTCTTATGAGGAAAGGTTGAGCAAGTTGGGCCTGAACTCATTGGAGTTTAGAAAAATGAGGGGTGATCTTATTGAGATGTATAATATTCTGAGGGGGCTCGACAGGGTAGATGCAGAGAGGATGTTTCCCATCGTTGGGGAATCTAGAACTAGGGGGCATAGTTTCAGAATAAGGGGTCGCCCATTTAAAACGAAGATGAAGAGGAATTTCTTCTCTCAGAGGGTTGTGAATCTTTGGAATTCTCTGCCCCAGAGAGCTGTGGAGGCTGGGTCATTGAATAAATTTAAGGTGGAGATAGACAGATTTTTGAGCGATAAGGGAGTCAAGGGTTATGGGGAGCGGGCAGGGAAGTGGAGCTGAGTCCAAGATCAGATCAGCCATGATCTTATTGAATGGCGGAGCAGGCTCGAGGGGCCAGATGGCCGACTCTTATTTCTTATGTTCTTGTGACTCTCACTGGGGGTACGGTCAAACTGCCCTGGGGGAATTGGCCAAGTACCAGACACAGTGAGTGCCATACCGTCCTTACACCCTCACGCCCACACACCCCTCCCTCCGACAGGGATCAGGAGCGAGTGCACTGACCAATATTGCACCCATGGGTGCTGAAGCCAGTTGGAGCGCCCCCTACTGATGCCCTCAATGAGGACAGTTAAATAGTTACAAACGAGGAGCTGGAAGACCAGAGCCGCTGAAGTTACATTGTAGGACATTCCATCTGATAATTGCTGCTGTGAGGGTGTTACATAAGTGGAATAAAGGAGGCCGAGGGGAGACCTTATTGAGGTGTATAAAATTATGAGGGGCCTGGATAGAGTGGATAGGAAGGACTTATTTCCCTTAGCAGAGGGGTCAATAACAGGGGGCATAGATTGAAAGTCCTTGGTGGAAGGTTTAGAGGGGATTTGAGCAGGATTATTTTCACCCAGAGGGTGGTGGGGGTCTGGAACTCACTGACTGAAAGGGTGGTAGAGGCAGAAACCTTCATCACATTTAAAAAGTACTTGGATGTGCACTTGAAGTGCCGTAACCTACAGGGCTACGGACCAAGAGCTGGAAAGTGGGATTAGGCTGGATAGCTATTTGTCGGCCGGCGCGGACACAATGGGCTGAATGGCCTCCTTCTGTGTCGTAATTGTCTTTGATTCTATAAGTGCAATTTGTTGTTGTTGTTGTAGTGTAAGAATGCATTCATTGGAAATTCTTCTTTCCACTTCTTTGACAGAGGCATCCATCCATATAAAATATTATCCCATGGGATCATTTCAGCGCCATAAGCATTTTCAGGAAAAGGAATTTACGACTAACGTGCCTTCCTGACATATCGGCCCCACCGACCCATCTTCTCACCGTGTCCCTCCATCATTTCTTCCATTGGAAACACAGTGCCTCTTCAATCCACTGATTCTGTCCACTTCACTGGTAACTTACTGCACCACGCTATCACCCTTGAGTGCAAAGGTTCTATCTGAGTGTCCTTTAGCTGTTAGCTGTGGCTCAGTGAGTAGCACACTTGTTTCTGAGTCAGAAGGTTGTGGGTTCATAATCCCATTCCAGGGACTTGAGCACATAAATCCAGGCTGATACTTCCAGTGCAGTGCTGAGGGAGCGTTTCACTGTCACAGTTGCCATCTTTTGGATGTTAAACCGAGGCCCTGTCTGCTCTCTCAGGTGGGCATAAAAGATCCCATGGCACTATTTTGAGGAAGAGCAGGGGGGTTATTCCCAGTGTCCTGGTCAATATTTATCCTTCAATCAACATAACATTAAAAAGCAGATTATCTGGTCATTATCACATCGCTGTTTGTGGGAGCTTGCTGTGTGCAAATTGGCTGCCACGTTTCCCACATTACAACAGTGACTACACTCCAAAAGTACTTCGTTGGCTGTAAAACACTTTGAGACATCCGGTGGTCGTGAAAGGCACTATATAAATGCAAGTCTTTTTTTAATCGAACATCTAACCAGCTAATGCACATCCCTCGATACAGAGGCTTTTCATTCCCCTGAGCAATCCATACATCACATCTCATTTTAAAACTGGGACCGAAAGCTTTAGTTACAAGCAGCTGTCTGTTAGTGACCACACTTTGCCCCAGCATAAACCACTCCCCACAATTCTGCAGCACGGAAGGGACGACCACTCACTGAGTGATCATTCGAGAGTAGGCAGTTGAATTCTCTTGCTGATATCCTGTAATAAAACTCGACTAATCGCATTGCTACAATTAGCCTTAACTCTGATGTCCCAATACCCAAGACTATTCAGAGGGAAAAAGAAATCAACTGGGGTTCCTGCTCCTGATTGCTATGTCGTAAAAGAACCAGAGGGGGTGATGAGAGTTTTTCTGGCGCAGCAAGTTGTTCATCATCATCATCATCACTGAAAGGATGCTGGGAGCAGATTCAATAGTAACTTTCTAAAGGGATTTGAAAGGGTCTAGAGTTTAGAAGAATGAGAGGGAAACCTACAAAATTCTTACAAGACTTGACAGGGTGGATGCAGGGAGGATGTTTCCTCTGGCTGGGGAGTCCAGAACCAGGGGTCACAGTCTCAGAATAAGGGGTCGGCCACTTAGGACTGAGCTGAGGAGAAATTACTTCACTCAGAGGGTGGTGAATCTTTAGAATTCTCTACCCCAGAGGTCTGTGGAGGCTCAGTCGTTGAGAATATTCAAGACGGAGATCGATAGATTTTTAGATCTCCTTCTTAGGAAGTCCCCCAGAGTCGAGGATGACTTGCTGCCACACTAAAATGAGTTTTAAAGTGACTGATGAGACCAATGTGGGCCAGGTCCCGAACTTCATTTTAAAGGGTGGAAGATGGCTGTGCGTGAATTCTTTTAACGTGAAGTGGCCATTGCGCACCAGCTGCTACACGGGCTTGACAGAGCGAGGTCTTGGTCCAATGGCAAGGGGATCCAAGACGATTGGAGACCAGACTCTGCTGCATGGGCCTAACACACACACACACACACACATTCCCACTTACCCATTCCCTCTCTCAGATCCTCTCTCCCTGGTTTTCAGAGATCGCAGTGTAGGCGAGCGCATTAATCTTGGAGCAGCTGGTGTATTTTTCCACAGAATACTGACCCTGTACCCCGGCCACCCCCCCGGCCCCAACTCGCTGCTCTCCATGCACAGGCTCTGCTGACTTTTTTCCGCGCTCTCTCCAGCCGCTCACGCTTTGCGGTTGGTTGCTGCGCGTATTCTGGCCTTGGGTCCCCCACCTCGCTGCTGGGCTCTTAGTGCAATTACTGCTGTCCTGTCTCGCGATCAGCGAACTCAGCATTGACCAGGTACTGCACCTCCGACCTTCCTAGTCTGTGTGGTCCAGCATCTACCAACTCAGCCATCAGGGGAAGCTCCTTATTTCTATTTTTAATCCATAAAAACATTCTGACCTTCTCTCGCTCACAAACATCATTGCAAAAGGGAATCAAGGGATATGGGGACAGTGCAGGAAAGTGGAATTGAGGTTGAAGGTCAGCCGTGATCTCATTGAATGGTGGAGCAGGCTCGAGGGGCCGAATGGCCGACTCCTGCTCCTAATTCTTATGTTCTTATGTTGTAAAAGAAAAAAAATGCAGAGTTATGGGGAAGAGCAGGGGAGTTGGACTAATTGGATCGCTCTTTCAGCAATCTGGCATGGGTACAATGGGCCGAATGGCCTCCTTCCGTGCTGTAAGATTCTCTAATTCTATAACACTTTGTAAATGTGTGTGTGGAGTTCAGTTAAGGATGGCGGTGATGCCCTCCAAAGTTGAACATCTGCCTTAACATGTGAAGAGTGCCTAGTAAGGCACGGTAACCAGCAGTTGCTGGTGTCTGTGGAACAGCGCCCAGACATGAGTCAGTGCCTTCAGGAGAGGAAAGGGGAAAGAAAGTGTGGGGTTTGGGAGGAGGGGGAGAGGGGCAGCCATAAAGGAAACTTGGGATGAGACAAGATCATTCACCAAAAAAATGCTTTTTCTCTTTCTCACCTTGTAAACTTTTTTAAGATGAACTCGTGCCAGAATCGCAAACAGTATCCAGAAGTCTGTAATCAGTTAGAGCTGCCTCAATTTCCTGTGAATAAGTGATCTTCAAAGTCTGCATCTGAACACGACTTATTGCCAGTCCACCTCCAGGTTCTGTTGATGCTTTTCCTAGATTCTGCATTACTTTGGCCGGTTTTAACCTTGAATACGTGTTTGCCTGACAGGATGCCGGCAATGCTAAGTGCACTTTCCTGGTCTGTGAAATGAAGAATCTTAAAACCAATGAAGAATACACCATTCACATATCTGGAAGACTCTTGACTGATTCGCTAATGGCGGTAAGTGCATAAACTTCACCGTATAAAGATAACTAAACTCTTAAGCCGCTACATAGCCCAAGTCTGTCCCAGACTTGAATCAGTAGAGACCCTTCAACCAACTTTCTCAGTCTCTTGGGTTAGCAATATCTTGGTTTCTAACAGGCGCTATGCCTCCCCACAGGGCTGTGTCAGCTGTGGCTCAGTGGGTAGCAGCGTCACCTCTGAGTCAGATGGTTGTGGGTTTAAGTCCTGCTCCAGAGGCTTGAGCACAAAATACAGATGCTCCCAGTGCAGTGCTGAGGGAGTGCTGCACTGTCGGAGATGCCATCTTTCGGGTGAGATGTTAAACCGAGGCCCCGTCTGCTCTCTCAGGTGGACGTAAAAGATCCCATGGCACTATTTCAAAAAAAGAGCGGGGGAGTTCGCCCCGGTGTCCCTGTCCAATATTTATTCCTCAACCAACATCACTAAGAAACAGATTATCTGGCTTTTATCCCATTGCTGTTTGTGGGAGCTTGCTGTGTGCAAATTGGCTGCTGCGTTTCCTACATTACAACAGTGACTACACTCCAAAAAGTAAAGTAAATTGGCTGCAAAGCGCTTAGGAACGTCCTGAGATCGTGAAAGGGCCGATATAAGTGAAAATCTTACCTTTACATCCACCTGAGAGGGCAGACGGGGCCTCAGTTCAACACCTCATCCCACAGGCGACATCTCCGACAGTGCGGCCAGCTCAGATTACGTGCTGCAGTCTAGGAAGCGGGACTTGAACCCACAACCTTCTGAACCCAAGGTGGGAGTGAATCATAGAATCATAGAAATTTACAGCACGGACGGAGGCCATTTTGGCCCATCATATCCGTGCCGGCCGACAAAGAGCTACCCAGCCTAATCCCACTTTCCAGCTCTTGGTCCGTAGCCCTGTAGGTTATGGCACTTCAAGTGCACATCCAAGTACTTTTTAAATGTGGTGAGGGTTTCTGCCTCTACCACCCTTTCAGGCAGTGAGTTCCAGACCCCCACCATCCTCTGGGTGAAAAATATTCCCCTCAAATCCCCTCTAAACCTCCCCCCAATTACTTTAAATCTATGCCCCCTGGTTATTGGCCCCTCTGCTAAGGGAAACAGGTCCTTCCTATCCACTCTATCTAGGCCCCTCATAATTTTATACACCTCAATAAGGTCTCCCCTCAACCTCCTCTGTTCCAAAGAAAACAACCCCAGCCTATCCAATCTTTCCTCAAAGCTAAAATTCCCCAGTCTAGACAACATCCTCGTAAATCCCCTCTGTACCCTCTGTAGTGCAATCACATCTTTCTTGTAATATGGTGACCAGAACTGCACGCAGTACTCTAGCTGCGGCCCAACTGCTATTGGTTAACTGCTATTGGTTGCTACCCATTGAGTCACGGCTGGCACTGTGGGGATCTGAACGTCACATCAACCTCTAAATTTATGGCATGAAAATCTTTGGGGTTTCACACTGAATCTCCAGGCAATCTAATTTCCGACGGGGGTGGGGGGTGGGGGTAACGATGCCTGGATTTAATTTACATTCCAAATTCTTTCAGCATTGCTTCATCCCAAATAAGACAAGAAAACATTAATTTTCTTTGAAAAACCACGTATTATTATTGCTCTGTGAGAGAAACAGGCTTCATAACAAAAGCCACAGTCCTGAAATTATCATTAAAACTGATAAAGAAACTGTCTACGTTCAGCTACATCTGCGACACTGTCCCGAAATCAATGGAATTTATCAAATGGATTCAGTATGAGTGTTCTTTCCTCCCACTGTACAACGATAACTTTGCACGGGATAAATGTCATATATTAAGTTAAGTGGCCATCTGGAATTGTTGGCTTGCAAGCGAGTAAATCCTTTAAGCACACAAGATATTTAAAGGGAAACACCATTTTTTTTAAAGAAAACACATTGACCGAGTCTTGCTTGTGACCTTCTGCTGCCCTCAGCATGGAAGTCAAGTCTTTTTTTCCACTTCACTTCTCCTCCCTTGACTTTCAAAAGGATAAATACTTGAAGAGGGGGTAAACGTTGCAGTGCTTATGGGGCAAGAGCAGGGTGTGTGGGACCAATGGATAGCACTATCACAGAGCTGGCACAGGCATGATGGGCCCAAGAACCCTCCTTCTGTGATGTAGCATTCACCTTCCAGCCTCTGCTGAAGGTGCTGACCCGTTCTGCGACCGGGTTTGGCAAGGCTTTTTCATTCCATTCTCGGGGATGAGGGTGTCACTGGCAAGGCCAACACTGATTGGCCATCCCCAGTTTCCTTTCAGCAGGTGTTGGGCCGCCTTCTTGAAGAACCAACCGTTTGCTACAACTGAGCAGCTTGTTAAGAAAGTCTTGCATTTATATAGCGCCTTTCATGACCACCGGATGTCTCAAAGTGCTTTACAGCCAATGAAGTACATTTTGGAGTGTAGTCACTGTTGTAATGTGGGAAACGCAGCAGCCAATTTGTGCACAGCAAATTCCCACAAACAGCAATGTGATAATGACCAGATAATCTGTTTTTTTCATTATGTTGATTGAGGGATTAATATTGGCCCCAGGACACCGGGGATAACTCCCCTTGCTCTTCTTCGAAATAGTGGCCATGGGATCTTTTACGTCCACCTGAGAGAACAGACGGGGCCTCGGTTTAACGTCTCATCTGAAAGACGGCACCTCCGACAGTGCAGCGCTCCCTCAGCACTGCACTGGGAGTGTCAGCCTAGATTTATGTGAAGTCGCTGGAAGGAAGACCGGGGAAGGAAGGGTTGGAGGGGGATGGAAGAGGGGGCGGGGGGGTAAGGGGAGTGGGACCGAGAGGGAATGGTCAAAGAGGAGGGGATGGGAGGGCGAGAGGAGGGGCATGAGGATTGGACAGGGGTGAGGGGAGGGGGATGGGGATTAGGGGAGGGGGATGGGGATGGGGAGTGAGGGGAGGGGGAGAGGAGGGGACGGGCACGGAGAGAAGGAAGGGGATGAAAATCGGTCCCGTTGTCTTTTCTACATTGAATGTTTTGCGTGTGTTTTTTTCAGCTCAAGTTCAGGTCACTGTTACTCGTAACCACGGCAACACTTGATATTCGGGAGCCGGGCGCCATGTTTATAACAGAGGACGGAAGGAGCCGGCATGTAAGTGAATCAGCGTTCGCTGCCCGTAGTCACGCCCGGGGAAACAAGCCGCGAGTCCCTGGTCTCGGCCTGGGCTGACAGAGGTTGCCCGAACATTCGGCCATTTCCCAGCAACAGCGGGGAGGGGAAAGACTGCAGGCTGCTCTCAATGCTGCCGGGGGGGCGGGGGGTTACCAAGCCTCAAGGAATTGAAAATTAATCACCAGGACAACCCTGGAGAAAAATCAGAGAGGCAGTTAAAAAAAATATTGTTTCGTTTTCTCTCAACACTTTTGTTTTATTAGTTAAAAATATGCTGTTTGATTGGCCAGTCAAGAACCGATCAACCACATAACTAAGTTCCAATTGGCCAGGGATGGGGGGGGGGGGGGTGACCCTGTGACGATTGACATGTCGGGCAACCAATGGCGGGAGTGTGGGGGCGGGAGAATTGGAGGCGGGGGGGGGGGGGGGGCGGAGTGGATCATGTGATGAAACCTCCAGGAATACATCCAATCAGAGTTGGCGACCCCATGGATTCAGGTTAATGACCTGGATAAATACTTGAAAGGGTAATAAATTTGCAGGGCTATGGGGTAAGAGCAGGGGGGAGTGGGACTAATTGCATCATTCTTTCAAAGAGCCGGTACAGGTACGATGGGCCGAATGGCCTCCCTCCATGCTGTGTTATTCTATACTACAGAGGTCTGGGTGCAGCGACCTCTGAGGTGACCCGGGCTCCCAGGTGAGAAAGAAAGAAAGACTTGCATTTATATAGCGCCTTTCACGACCACCGGACGTCTCAAAGCGCTTTACATCCAATGAAGTATTCTTGGAGTGTAGTCACTGTTGTAATGTAGGAAACGCGGCAGCCAATTTGCGCACAGTAAATTTGGGACAGAGGAGGAATTTCTTCACTCAGAGGGTGGTGAATCTTTGGAATTCTCTACTCCAGAGGGCTGTGGATGCTAAGTCTCTGAATATATTCAAGGCTGAGATCGATACCTTTTTGGACTTCAGGGGAATCGAGGGATATGGGGATCGGGTGGTAAAGTGGAGTTGAGGTCGAAGATCAGCCATGATCTTATTGATTGGCAGAGCAGGCTCGAGGGGCCGAATAGCCAACTCCTGCTCCTATTTCTTATGTTCCTATGTTCAGCTCCACTTCAAAAGTACTTGGTTGGCTGTAAAGCGCTTTGAGACGTCCGATGGTTGTGAAAGGCGCTATATAAATGCAAGTCTTTCTTTCTTTCTTTAAATGGCCAACCCCTTATCCTGAGACTGTGGCCCCTGGTTCTAGACTCTCCAGCCTGGGGGAAACAGCCTCTCAGCATCTACCCTGTCAATCCCCTTCAGAACCATATATATTTCAATGGGATCACCTCTCATTCTTCTAAAGTCTACAGAATGCGCGTCCAAGGGGGAAGCAGGATGTTGGGTTTGAGATGTGCATTGGGCGGGTGTGGAGAAGTCGGTAGAGGGATAAAGAAGATTGAATCCACAGACAGGTTGGACCGGAAGTTATATCTTAGGGCTGCTGGCAATTCGTGGTGCCCGTATCCACGATATTACTGCCAGGAGCACAATGACTCCATCAACAAGCATTGTGTCACACGCATTTCCCCTCGCCCCACCCCCACACCGCCTTGCACAGGTTCCCAGTCAGAATATGATCGAATCTGCTGACCTGCCCCTTCTCTCTCTCTCTCTCTCAGCAGTATCTGTAGCACATCAATTCCATTCGAAAAGGAAATCTTTCTGTAATAACAATCATTCTGTTTTTTAATATCCTGCTTTGAGGCCGCACACAATTACCCTCTCTCAATTTGTGTTCAGACAACCCCAAGTGAGGAAATTAAACTTTTATGAATACATAGAACTCCCAACGTAATGATATTGCCTCTTACACACCCACCACTTCCCAGTCCCAGTGTTATTGGGGGTTCTGGCTCCGTTTCATTCACCCTGTTTCAGGCGGTGCTCTGCTGACCTCTAGTGGACAAGTGGATATCTCTGCATTCCCTCGGATCTTTCACAGGACCCAATTACTGGAAAAGAGCTTGTAATTATATAGCGCCTTTCATGATCTCAGGATGTTGCAAAGTGCTTTACAACCAACAAAGTATTTTTTTTAAGTGTAGTCACTGTCATAATGCAGGAAGCGCGGCAGCCAATGTCTGCATAGCAAGACTCCACAAATATTCAAAAGGGAGTTAGATGTGGCTTTTATGGCTAAAGGTATCAAAGGGTAATGGAGAGAAAGCAGAAGTGGGGTACTAAAGTTGCACGATCAGCCATGATCATATTGAATGATGGTGCAGGCTCGAAGGGCCGAATGGCCTACTCCTGCACCTATTTTCTATGTTTCTATGATAATGGTCAGATAATTTGTTTGGCTCATTTTAATCTCACCTTTACAGAATACCAACTCCATTACCGCTTTTCCTTCACGTCCACCGATCAGGTCTCAGTTTAATGTCCCGTCTGAAGGATGGTACTTCTGACCATGCAGCACTCCCCGAGTGAAAGAAAGACTTGCATTTATATAGCGCCTTTCACGACCACCGGATGTCCCAAAGCGCTTTACAGCCAATGAAGTACTTTGGAAGTGTAGTCGCTGTTGTAATGTAATGCTTAGGGACATTGGCCTCCTCCTGTCCCGAATGTTTCAATCAGCCCCTCGGGCCTGCTTCATCATTCAATTAGATCATGGCTGATCTGCACCTCACCTCCAGTTTCTCGCCTTTACTCCATAGCCCTTGGTATCCTTACCAAACAAAAATCTATCTATCTCAGTCTTGCTCCAATAGATCCCCAGCTTCCACAGCCTTTTAGAGGTGAGAATTCCACATTTCTACCAACCTTTGTGTGGAAAAAGTGCTTCTGGATTTCACTCCTGATTTAAAATTATGCCCCCTTGTTCTTGATTTCCCCACCAGAGGAAATAGTTTCTCTAAATGCGGTATAAAGTTCTAGAGTCCAAACGTGTCGTGACTGAAGTGTCGGACTTCTCTGGTACAGTGGAGGGAGCTGGGAATATGCGGTGGTCCAGAAAAAGGAGGAAA